>NC_138370.1:1648896-1670795 GCF_054177405.1 Leptonychotes weddellii
TCTCTCTGTCTCAAATAAATAAATAAAATCTTAAAAATAAATAAATAAATAAATAAAAGGCTCTTTGTAAGCCACAGCCAATTTCTTAATAAATTCAATGGTGAAAAAGGATCACACCTGAAACCGTTACCATATATATAGAATTTGCATTCTGTAGATCTTGAGTGGGGCTACCCTCTAGCTCTCAAAGAACCACCACCGGTCTCATCAGTGTCACAGGCCTCTTTGTGGAGATAGAATCTGAAACTGTGGCTGGCTTCTGTTTTTTTCTTTTCCCCCTGATGGAATGGCCCTATTTTAGATATCTACATACCCACATAAAATTATCTTTCTGTTTAAAATGAAACAAGTAGGGTGCCTGGGTGGCTCAGTCGGTTAAGCGTCTGCCTTCGGCTCAGGTCATGATCCTGGAGTCCCGGGATTGAGTCCCGCATCGGGCTCCCTGCTCGGCGGGGGGTCTGCTTCTCCCTCTGACCCTCCCCCCTCTCATGCTCTCTCTCTATCATACTCTCTCTCAATAAATAAATAAAAATCCTTAAAAAAATTATGAAAAAAATAAATAAAATAAAATGTTAGGTTTAAACCCAAAATGACCAGTAAGAAAAATAATTCAAAAATATAATAAAAGAAAAATAAGGATATTAAATTGGCCTACTAAAAAACTAATACATTGAGCACACAAGAAGACAGTGGTGGAAGAGCAGAGGGAACACAATGATCAGAACATATAAAACACAAATAGCAAAATGGCAAACGTAAACCCAGCTTATCAGTAATTACATTAAATGCAAATGGACTAAAGACTACATGAAAGGCAGAGATACGCAGATAGATAAAAACAAGCAAAAACAACTATGATTCAGCTATAAGCTGTAGACAAGAGACAAATTTTAGTTTTGGAGGGCATAAATAGTTTGAAAGAGATGGAAAGGTACACGACAAATGGGAACTTAGAGCTGGAGAGGCCGTGTTCATACCAGTCACCTTAGCCTGGACTTTGAGACAAAACCCTATACTCCAGACAAAGATGAAAGCTGTATAATGATAACACGGTTGATATAATAATTGTAAACACATAAGCAGTGCTGAGAGGAAGTGTATAGCTATAAATAATAGAAATCTCAAGTCAATAACCTAACCTTCCACCTTAAGAAACTAGAAAAAGAACAAACTAAGCCCTAAAACTGAGAACAAACTAAAACCTAAAACTGAAGCAAGAAGAAGGAAGACTTAGAAATGCAAATTCTCAGGCCCACCCCAGACCAACTGAGTCCAGCATTGTGGGTCTCAGCAAGCCCTCCACCTGATTCTGCTGCTCTCGCACCTGAGCAGCCCTGCTCTCACGTGAAAATTTCCAATCAGCTTCACCAGATGTGACTTCATTTCACCCTTATCATAGCACTGAGAATTGGACAATGGGCGTTTTAGGGTATCCAATTCATAAGTGACAACACTGGGGCTCTGTGGTTTTGTGACATGCCCAGATGGACGAGCTGGGATTCTGGCTGAAGCTGTCTCTGCTGGGCCATTGTTCTTGGTATTATAAATCACAGGCTCATAGGAAGATGTAGTGCGATCCTCATGGAGTCTGGCATACCCCCAGCATTCATCTAGAATCCCCACATTTTCTAGGGCATTCTGTTAATTCTGTATGCATTAGCTTTAGTCTAACAAGTTTGTTCCGGACAAAAGGAAGAGATAGATGTAGATGTAGATGTAAATCCATGGATAGACAGCCATCCGATATTAAATCACTACATTTGAATACTCAATTCTGATTAGAAACTGTAACTATTACTAAACTGTTTTCTATTATTACTTTTCCCTGTGAGTGGGTGTAGTAGCCTAGACACTTCACTGATGTAGAAAAGAAAAAGTTCAGCACTCGCTTGCTTAAAAAACAGAGAATTTTTTTCTCTAAATGCAAGGTCCAGGCTACAGGTCCTTTCACTGCCTTCAAGGCAGTTGCTCTAAAAATTCTTACCAATTACCAGGACATGATGTACATTCCTTTACTAGTGGCCTAACCCCAAGACTGTGGTCAACCCCTTCTGTTCCAATTCCATCGACAAGAACTTTGTCATGTGGTCACATCCAGATGCCACAGAGACCACAACACGTGGTCTCTAGCTGTGGGTATAGCCTAAGCTCACACTGGGAGGGGTGGGTATTAGCAGAAAAGTATTTAGTAGTATTTAATATTTTGCCTTTCTTGAATGAACCCTCTCAGTGCAAGTCCCTATTTCACTCTTTTTCTGTTGATACAAATAGCGGTCAGTATTTTGATTCAGTACTATTTCATGGTCCTCTTTCCAGGTTTTGAAAGATTGAAAACAATCATAACTTTTGCATGACAAAGAACCACAGAAATTGTTCAATCCATCTGCCTCACAAATGGGGGAGAACGTTGACAAGGTTCACTCAGATAGATGATGGCAGAGTTGGGGGTAGAAACACTGCAGCCTGTCCTCCAGGACTAGCATGTGCTGGTCCTGCTGTCCATGGTGCCATTTCAGAAATAAGAATTTTAGAATGTGCAGAAATATTCTGTGGAATGTTTTCTTTGCAGGGACATAATAAAGGAGTGTTTTCTTTTGAGGGGATGCTTTGGGGAGAGTAGATAAGGGAAGTAATTGAAAAATACAGTCTATAAGAGTAATAAAAGCTATAGATTTCAGAAAATAAAGCAGAATGTGTGATTTAATATACTTTGAAGTTCAAGTGTAAGCTCCTTTGAAGCAATTCTCTATCCTTTATCTTCAAGAAAAAGTTCAGAAGAGCTTTGTTGAAAAGGTCAGTTATATAATTTTTGCATCATTTTAGCTAAATTGAGAAGGGTGAATATTTTTAGCAATGACATTGAGCTTAATTCATGTACTCACACAGTGAGGTACGATGTATGGTCATTAGTATAGATTATAATTGATATGTTGATTTTTCTTTTTTATTCTTTGCCTAAAGTGCTATTTTTGTAACAAAATATTGTTTAGTAATTTCAACCAATGTTATGTAACTTTTGAATTTACATCTCTACCAAGTTCACATCTCTATGTACACCTCTATGTAAGTTATGAATTACCATCTCTGTTAAAAGAATGCCATGATTTCAAACGTGCAGAGTTCATAATGCCTTAGGACGTCACCACTTTACAAGTAAAAATATATCTATAACTCTACTTTTCTATACTAAGCTTATTAATTTATGTTATGATAGCAGTTGGGTGCTGGACTTTGGTTTTCTTAAAATTCTTTAGCATATAGTTGGTAGAGGCCAGTGATTCATTGCTTTTTCATTCAACCTACATTTTGACAAGTCATTATGCAGCTGATGTTCATTGAAGCAGGTGATATAAACCAGGCATGGGATGTTCCAGGTTGAGCTGGGCAATCAGTGTAGAAAAGACATGAGTATAAGCCAGCAGTTTAATTTTTAAACATTTCTTGAACAGTTCAGTTTAACTCATCTTCCTCGAATGCGTGTTTTTGTGTGTGGGGGAGGTATTGCTCTCAGTGTGGGAGATGTGAGGTGGAATGAACAACATTCTTGCCTCCAAGAACCTTTGACAGTTGTGTTCCTGCTCATGTTTCCTAAGCTGCTTCTAGCTTTACCTCTTAGAATTCTAAACATGTTAAAACACCATTTACTAAATACGCATGCCTCTGTCAAATTCTTAAATAATAATAGTAAAAGTGAAGAAATGTGTCAATAGGGTGAAAATCATTATTTTCAAACATTTCTTGAAAGTGTGGACTAAGTTCTTAAATAGCATGTGTTTGGCAAGACTAATGCTAATTTAAAGAAGAGGAAGAGGAGGAAGAAGGAGGAGGAGAAGAAAAAGAAAGAGAAAGGAAAGTAAAAATCAGAAAAGAAATAAGGGAGAGGTGCCTGGGTGGCTCAGTAGGTTAAGCATTCTTGAGATCAAGCCCTGCATGGGGCGAGGAGGTCTGCGTTCAGTGGAGAGTCTGCCTGAGATTCTCTCTTTCCCTCTGCCCCTCCCCACCTAAAATAAATAATTACATATTTAAAAAAAAGAAAAGAGAAGGGATTCTTAAATAGAATTATGTGTGAGTTTACAACATTTCAAATTCACGTCTACAACACTATTATTTTTTTTTTAATTACCAATTATGGTGAACAGTAAAGCTAAAGGAAGGGAACTACTAAACTAGTTGAAATTTGTATATACCTAACTCATTGTAAATATATACCAATAACTACAAAAATAACATTAAATAGATAATACCTGAATCCAATCTAACTGAATAAATATTTTTAAGCACTAGCCACGCATAAGAAAGCTCAGATCACACAGTCAGACACATAGATGTTTAAGACATAGTCTGTATGTAAAATCTCAATCTCTTAGGGGAGGTGAAAATTGCACAAAATGAAAATCATGAACCCAAATTAGAAGTAAAAAGTCTAGGAGGAAAGGTTCAAAGCATGAGCATTACAAAAAGTGGCAGACAGGTTTGATAAAAAACCCAGTAATCCAAAGTAAATGAAGTATGGGCCCCACGAGGGAAACAGGGTAACATTACTCTGGAAATGTATGTTGTACCTCGGAGCGTCTTGAGTTTTTGTTTGAAGGGTACATATGTTATTTATTAAACATTAAGGCATATGGAAGTTTTCAAGCAGCAGAGGAACATGAATAAAGCTGTAGGTTATCTGCCTTGGGGAAATATTTATGGGAACTATGCACGCAAAAGCCATATGCAAAGCAGTGGCCACCATCCAGGGAAATATGAGGCAGCTCCTGAGGTAGCTACAGGGCAGTGGGGATGGAAAAGAGGGGTTAGATCTTAATGTGAGTGATGCTGCACAGCTACAACCAACCTGTCATGTTTCTAGGGAAGATGAAGTGAAGAGAAAGAAAGCAGACCCTGAGATTCGAGGCCCAGGACCCTTCCTGAAAAGGGCACCACTAAACACTAATCACTATGTGGATGCCAAGGAAGAGGGCATGCCCGTGAGGGATAATCGTGTTCACACGTGCATGCATGGCACGTGTTCACTTTGGGGTGTGGTGGAAATTCACACCTCAGTCAGAAATGGAGACGGGAGATTAGCAGGAAGGTAGATTCTGGAGATGGAAGGCAGGACACCATTGCTGGGTCCAGGAGGAGAGAAGTCTGGGTGGTGGCATGGGGCAGCATATAGAAGGAAGGATGGAGAAGGCAGGTGGACAGGATAGGACTTTGAGTTTAGAGTCGGGGAAGAGAGGGATGTGGGGTATACGGAGGAATAACCAGAAAGGACCAGCAATGGTGATCTGAGATACAGGAAGCTCAGGAGGGTCCACTATTAGAGAAGACAAGAAAATATTCTGGGAAGATGAAGTGATCAAAAATGGATGTCTCCAGTTTCAAAGAGGATGAGGAATGGGAAGAGGGTGTGTGTGATAATTATCACTTGTTGTTACTAAATGTAGAGTTTTGGTGGAGATATACGGCTGCATCCCATATATTATTCTCTGATTACTGAATGCTGGTAAGGGAGATGAAGCCAATGTAGACTGAGTGTTCAAGGAGAAATTAACATCAAAACTGAGAAAAAATTCTTTTGAATGAGAATCAGGAGTGAAGTATTCTTTATTTTTTTTTCTTTGAAATAGAGTATTTCCAATTTTAAAAATTTTAACAGGGACGGGGCGCCTGGGTGGCTCAGTTGGCTAAGCGGCTGCTTTCAGCTCAGGTCATGATCCCAGGGTCCTGGGATCGAGCCCCGCATCCGGCTCCCTGCTCCCTGGGAAGCCTGCTTCTGCCTCTCCCACTCCCCCTGCTTGTGTTCCCTCTCTCGCTGTCTCTCTCTCTGTCAAATAAATAAATAAAATCTTTAAAAAAAACAATTTAACAGGGAAAACCAAAATCCTCTTAAAAATTGTTTGAAAACAATGCTGGAAAGGATCTTAGATATGAGACAGAGGAAACGTTAGACACTGAGGAAATGGGTCTGCAGATCCAACTCAACTAAAGAGATAACAGGGTTCCACATAAAAAAATGAAGGAGAACTGGGGGATGGATGTGTAAAGAGAGAAGAAATGAGAAGGAGAAAAAGAAAAATGAGATCAGGTTAAGGAAAGCAGCCAGATAAAAAGTTCTGCAGAGAGAATGTGGTCAGGGGATGATTAGCGCCCCTGTTTGAATTGCTCTGACATGCTTCCTCCCCGCCTCACTGCAGCGCAGAACATCACACACACCACTGCCCTTTGTGAATGCAGAGCAGTCCAGTGAAGCCAGCAGGAACCCCCGGGGTCGAGAGACACCCAGGAAGTGAGCTATTTGAGGAGTGCAAATACTTGGCTCCACCCGAGACCATAGGAACGTAAGTTTCAAATGAGCCCCGGAGGCACCTGATGGTGGGAAATGGGGCTCAAACCAATGTCACAGGAAGGTTATGGGAAAAGTAGGTTCCACTGTGTGCTGGGTACACTGCTCTGCAGGTGCGCCGCTTGTATTTAGCAGACACCAGTGAGTGCGAGTGCATGTTGGACTGTAAAAGATAGGATGATGGACATGCAAGGAGGTCGAGGACATGGATAGCAGGTGGTATAAAGGCAGCGGGACCCACTGCAGTGGCCAGGGGCTCGGCACTTTTCTGCTCTGTTTTAAGGAAAATGATTTTATTGGCTTGTTTGGTCATTTATTTAAAGCTATCAAATGAAGATGAACAAGAGAAATTCAAAATTTCTTGGCTGCTTTTTATGTGGTTATCAAGGTTTTTGCACAATGTGAATCTCAAATAATGAACTCTCTGTAGAGCCTCATATTCTCAGAAACCCATCTGACAGGCCAATGGCATAGACCCCAGAGGTTAAGCCCCTGTACAATGTCAAGTCACCTTGTGAGTGACAAGGGCAAGCCTCACACGCAGAGCCAAAGGCTCTCATGCTGTTCTCCACGCTCTAGTCTGAACAGTGTAGTCCGCAGCACAGAATTTCAAAAACTGCATTAGAAGTTAATTCAGCTCTAACACTTGATATATATTCTTCTTTAAAATAAGTTGAAACAATCATTAATATCTTTATAGGTCACTGCATCATAAAGAATGACTATTATGTTCTTGATGCTGTTCTGTAAAATATTTTAGCAGATTTCTCGAGAGGAACAAGGGTAGATTATCCACAATGACTGGTCATCATTGTTATTTAAAGCGTTGCCTCTAACACATTCCATGTACAATCTTAAGCTTTGTTTATCTATAGTTTATCTTACAAATCAACATAGAGTTTTGATAATAGAGCATTTTGTACTAAGCAGTTTGTCTTCAGTTTTTCATGGACTTCAGAATATTTAGATTCTTCAGTTTTTCTTTTTTAATCACTAAAACACAAAGAATGAACCATACTTTCTCCAGCAAGCTTATAAAAACCCCTGAGGAAATCTTAAAAAATTCCACAGAGTAGATGTATTTGAATTCTGTTTATTATTCATCATATTCATTTTTAAGAGGCAGTATGGCATAGATTAGGTTTCAAATCCCAGTCCTACATATTAACTGTGTGATCTTGGGTAAGTTACTTAACTTTTCTACATGTCAGCCTCTTCATCTGAAATGGAGATGATAATTACACCTGTCTCTAAGGGTTCTTATGAGGATTAAATGAGCTAATAAAAGCAAAACATTTGCATAGGGTCTGGTAAGGAGAAGATAAATCAGTTGATCGAAACCTAACCAGACCTGGCACAGCTATCAGAATTATGAGTTAGATATAGTGAATTATAGAGCTGTATTCTGTATTTCAAAAAACAAGTGGAAACATGGAAAAATTTTTTTTAAAAACTCAAAATTATCTTGATGAAAACTACAATGTGTCAGATGGAAAATACATTGGATGAGATCAATGGCAAATAAGACATCTCACAATGAAAGAGCAGTGACTTTGAAGACATACAATACAAACTGTCTAAATTGAAACAGAGAAAACACTAGGCAATAAACATTCAACAGAGCCTCCGAAAAATGTGGAGTGATTCAAGTTGCCTAATAAAGATGTCACTGAGGTCTCCAAAAGGAGACAGGTGGAGACAGAAAATGTATTTAAAAATAATATGGTCAATCATTTTTTAAATTGCCTTGGTGCAAAAGAAGCATGAAGAATATCTCGGAGTTGAATGGCTCAAAGAGAAAATCTTAATCAGAGCCAGAATGAAAAGCTCGCTATATGTATAGAGGAGCAAACACAAGAATGACAGCAGACTTCTCATCAGATTCAAGTCACAAAAGGTTGTTTTTTGACCAAAATAGAATTAAATCAGAGATCAATAACATGAATATCTCTGGAAAACTCCCAAATATTTGGAAATGACACATTTATAAACAATCGATGGTTCAAAAAAGAAATCGCAAAGGAGATAAAAATATTTAAACAGTATGAATAAGAAAGCACAATATATTAGAATGCATGGGATAACACTAAAGCAATCGAGTAAAAGTTATAATATATCCACCGATATTAGAAAAGGAGCATATTCTCAATTTAATGACTCCATTTTCCACCTTATAACACAAGGAGAATGAGATAAGCAAATCTAGCCCAAACTTAGTAAATGGAAGGAAATAATCATCACAGTTTCCCGAAATAGGAAACAATAGAGAAAACCAATGAAACCAATGCTGAGTGTTTGAGAGGGAAAAAAATAAATAAAAGAGAGAGAGAGAGATAAAACTCTGGCTGAGAGAGAGAATATTAGGAAGATGACATCATTAGAGAACCTACCTACAGATATTAACAGAATTATACAAAAATATGATAGGGCATTTATGGTAGTAAACTCAATAACAGGGGTGCCTGGCTGGCTCAGTCAGTAAAGCATGCTCTTTTTTTTTTTTTAATTTTAAGATTTTTTTTTTTAAGTAATCTCTACACCCAACGTGGGGCTTGAACTCACAACCCCAAGATCAAGAGTCACATGCTGCACCAGATGGAGCCAGCTGGGTGCCCCAGAGCATGTGACTCTTGATCTCGGGGTTGTGAATTTGAGCCCCACATTGGGTGTAGAGAGTACTTAAAAAGTAAATAAAAATTAAAACAAAAATTTAAATTCAACCACTTAGATGAATAGGCAAATATCACAAAAGAAATACACTTTCAAAGTTTATTTAGGAAATAGAAACACCAAATAGCCCTATAGCTATTAATTGGATTTGTACTTAAAAATATTTCCTCAAAAAGGACAAAGTTACCTACCTTAAATTACTAAGGCATCTTTCATGAAATATTCCAAAGGTTTAAAGAAGAAATAATACCAATTCTACATAAATTCTAGAACATTGCAGATGTGAGCATACTTACATGTTTGTTCTAGGTCAGCATTAACCTGATACCAAAGTCACGCAAAAGTATTATAAGAAAAGAAAACTACAAACAAGTATGTTTCATAAACATAGAAATAAATATTCTAAGCTAAATTTTAGCAAATTAAATCCAACAGTACATACAACGATAACATGTCATGACCAAGGGGTGCTTACCTCAGGAATTCAAGTTCGGTTGAACACTAGAAAATCAACTGATGTAATTCATCATATTAACATACTGAATAATAAAACATGCTATGTTATTCTCTAAATAGATGCTGATAAACATTTGCCAAAATCCAACATGTATTCCTGATCAAAATGCTCTGTAAGTAGGAATAATAAGTGATTTCTTCTTTCCGTCAACTTAAGTACATCTGTGACAGTGCATTAACTTATGGAAGACGGCACTCCTTATGATCAGAAACATGAGAAACACACCCATTTCCACCACTCCTGGGAAGCACTGTGCTATAGGTTCTATCCTGTAAATAATGTGAGAGTAGAAAATGAAAAACACATGGATTGGAAAGAAAGAAAGAAAACTGAATTTACTCACAGATAATCACCTATGTAGAAATGACATAATTACCTAGGTAGAAAATTGAGAGGAATTTATTTTAAAAGCCACTATAACTAATAAGTGAGTGTCAGGGTTCAAAATCAATATAGAAAAATCAATTGTATTTTCATATGATTGCAACGATTGTTAAAAATTGATATTTTAAATCATGTATATAAGCATCAAAAAATACTTAGGATATATTTAGTAAGATACCCTTTAAGATTTGTATGATGAAAACCATAAAACACATTGCTGAAATAATATAAATAAAGCCTAAATAAATGGAGAATATATCATGTATATAGATGAAAAGATTAAAAATTGCCACACATCAATTCTTCCCATAGTGACAATCCTGATCCAAACAAAATCTTTAGTAGAAATTTCTACAGAAAAGGAAGTGAAAGAAATTTTATGGCATCCTGGGCAAGACAGAAGCACAGGGACAGAAAACAGATCAGGGATTGCTAGACGCTGAGGATAAAAGAAGAGGATCCGCTCTAACCACAGGGGAACCCTCGGGTGGCTACGTGACTGCTTATATTTGTCAAAACTCCTCAAGATTCAAAACTATACAAAGTGAATTTTACGTCATATAAAATCTACCGCAATGAACACTACTCAGAAATGTAGCTTTTTAGTCATTCTTAAAGTCTACGAATTTGAAATCCTGTCCATGTGCCACATACCAGAGACCCAAGGCCACTGCTGTCATTCCTGGGGTGAACGCTGTGGCGCTCTGTCTGAGGGAGGCAGCCACAAGCCCAGCGGTGCCCACAGGGGCGTCATATGCAAGTGAACTTCATCTTCCAAGTGTTCCCAAGTGCTGTGTTCAAAGCGGTTATTTCAGGCTGCTGCATCAGAATACATTGGGATGCTCAGATGCTCATTTAAAAAAGATTTTCAGGCTCTCCCTCTGCATCTGAACCAAACCTCTAAGGTCTCCAGAAGTCTGCATTTTAATCCAGAATCCCAAGTTATTCGATCTTTAACATCTGAAAACCACTGAGCTAGGGGAAAGATAAGAAGTTCTTGTCTATTTACATGTTTTGTTGACAATATGATGTGCTGGACTGATAAGGGGGAAGGGAATGGACATTATGAGTCAAGTGCCCTGAGTTTCTGTTCCGACATGAATTCTCTGTGTGACCTGAGTTAGATGATTTATTTATCTTCTCTGTACTCATCATTGCCAGTTATGAGGGTAAAAATGGAGAGTTTTGAACATCTCTAAGGTCCTTGAAACTCTATTATTGAATCTTGCTCAAGGTGAAAAAAAAAAAAAAAAAACCCACCAACTAGACCAAACTAAACACCTGTCCTTGTATCAATACATGTTGAAATGTAATGCAATGTTGAAATCAATGATAGCATTACCCCCGATCCTCCTTAAACTCCCAAGTTTTGTTTTGTTTTGTTTTTTGTTTCCTGTTTAAATGATCTCAGTTATTATTCCTATTCTTAAAAAAATGTTCTTAGGGATAACCAAGTAAGCTTAACTTGAATTAATCTCAACAATTTTATTCTGGAAGGTGACATTTTAGAGGCTTGATCACGATCCGAAAATCATTTAAACATCTTCTGGAATTTAAGTGTAGTAGAGGTCAATGTGGAGTAGTGACATCCAGTGGCCAATTAGCTGAAATGCAGAACAATCGCAGGAAAAAGGGCATGCAGACAGATGTTTTTTCCATGGGACTGTAATACAATTTCAGGGAGAAATGAAATTCTTTACATTGTTTCAGGATATAATATGTCCACTACATTTTGTAAGAAAATGAAAGTTACATGCAGCCTACTTTATATTTCATACTGAATTTTTAACATAGGCTTCCTACAAAATTTAGCATACTCAGTTATTCAGAATTTTATTTTAGTCTTTTCTGCACACATACACACACACAAAATACTTTCTGTCCAGTTGTCCCCCTGCCCACTGATCAAAATGAACTTCACAGAATATTTATTCTGTTGTTTATTTTATTTTATTTTATTTTTCACTCCATTTATTCTGTCCTTTTTAAAATTCAATTAGCCAACATATAGAACAGGTGTTCCAGGCTGTTCGCCTGTGCATCTATGAAAGCCTAGGTTCCTTTATCTGACAGAGTCCCTGAGCAGCACAGAATCCCAGGTGCCTTTCCTGCCCCACAGCCTTCTACCTCCAGGTATCACACACAAGTAGAAACTTGGGACTGAATGTATCCTGTCTGAACATCTGTTTCCAACTACAGCTTTGCACAGATCCAGTGAGTACCCACACAAGCGTTTTGTGCCACCCATACAAGAGACACATATGGAATTATTAGCCACTATTCGGTTTCTCTTGCAAAAGACAGTATTTCACTCTTGCATTACAATATACTTTTGGAGACTTCCCCCCCACCAGGTAGATAATGGGTTGCGGAAAGAAAGAGTTATTGCTACAGAAGCCATTGACTCTTCCTCAAGAAAATGTCACAGATTTACTATATAATGCCACAGATCTGCTGCAAAAAGTTCTAGCTACTCTATGTCTAAAACCTCAGAAATATGAGGATGACCTTTTAAAAGAGATTAGACAAGGGCGCCTGGGTGGCTCAGATGGTTAAGCGTCTGCCTTCGGCTCAGGTCATGATCTCAGGGTCCTGGGATCGAGTCCCGCATCGGGTTCCCTGCTCAGTGCAGAGCCTGCTTCTCCCTCTCCCTCTGCCACTCCCTCTGCTTGTGCTCTTCTATCTCTCTGTCAAATAAATAAATAAAATCTTTAAAAAATAATAATAAAAATAAAAATAAAAGAGATTAGACGTGAGGCCGTCATTGATTTGTAAATTGTCGGAGCCTTTATGAATACACTAGTTGAAATACTACAGGTGTTTTAATGCCCAACAAAGAGATGCTTCTTTTTGAAATAATTGACTGAAATTAGATTAACTATTTTGAAGTTGAGTTTGGGTTTTAACTGTGTAGCATGAACTGTATCTTTATAGGTAACATATGAGTTGACAGGACAAGATTTTTAAATGATTTCTAGATATAAAATTGGAAGGGTAAGTCATGTTAATGTACTAAAGTGGTTCCTGGTGTTATTTTATGTTCCCATGTGATGCACGTTTTGCATATAAAGAATTAAATAATAGATGAAAGCAGAAGTTAACAATATGCTTAGTTAGGTGTCAGTACTTTGGATCATTAGAATTAAGTTATTTCAGTATACTCCTTCCAGTTTCCTAGATTTATGTAAAGAGTGGCCCAGATGCATCTTACACAGATCACACTGACACAATGTATCAGCAACACAATAAACAGCGGTGGCCCTCCTGGGAAGCCCGGTGGAAAACCGGAGAGTGACTTGTTGCAATCTTTCTGGAGGATACATTTGTTATATTTCAGAAACCTTAAACAGGTGCATACCTTTTGATGTAGCAAATCTACTTCTAAGAGTTTATCAAGGACAGAAAAACATCTAGGTATGTGCAGTCGATTGTCATTTGATGGGGTGGTTCTGTTCTGTAGAGTTGCCACAAACACTGACTGGGTGAATAGGGACCGATGGTCTCAGGGGAAATTTGAGGTTAGGTTCCTGCAAGCCTCTGCTCACAGCATGTTCATGACACGCTCGCTTACTGCCAACAGCACCACAGCTCATGCCTGAAGGAAGCTTGTCTCACAGGCCTCTTCTCCGTGAGGCACGGAACAACCCTCTTGTACTTAGGAGCACGAGATGGCATTTCTGGATTGCACTGGGCATCATTTGAAACGGCAAAATTGCCAAGAAAAGGCACAAAATTGAAAAACAAAAACAAAAACAAAAACATCTCACTAAACATACCACAATGAAGGTACTGAGAGCTGAAACAAGAAGGCAGAGCTTCACCTTTTTTTACCTCAGCTGGGGACGTGTGCATAGGCCAACTGCAATTTTCAAACTCTCACACATATACACAAATGACCACAGGATTACTCCAAGTATTGATTTGGGGACAAATAAATTTTAGGGAGTCAATGTATTGGCAATATGAAATCCACAAACAATAAACGACGATAACATATATTCATCTATACATACATGCAAAGATATATAAAGATGTGCATCACAGTATTCTCTATAATTTTATTTATTTATTTATTTTTAAAGATTTTATTTATCTATTTGACAGAGACACAGCGAGAGAGGGAACACAAGCAGGGGGAGTGGGAGAGGGAGAAGCAGGCTTCCCTCGGAGCAGGGAGCCCGATGTGGGGCTCGATCCCAGGACCCTGGGATCATGACCTGAGCCGAAGGCAGGCGCTTAACGACTGAATCACCCAGGTGTCCCAATTCTCTATAATTTTAATACATCACAAATATCTGCAATATAGAAGCCCAATGCTCATTCTCTGAATATGCTACCAAAGATAGAATGATGATAGGCAAATATAAGTTATAGGAGATCACTCCTTTGCGAGAGTCTTTGTATCTTGCAAAGAGGAAGGCAAGGCATGGTATTTTGCAAGTGTGTGGGGTTCGGTTTGAAGTGGACGGGGTAGGATTGGGAGAGGTCCTAGATAGAGCTGCTGGGGGTTAGTGTACATGCAGATGGGGGCCACAGGGGATTTTGTAAAGCAAGTCGTGAACAGTCATTTGGTGTCTGCTATAACTTTAGTCTAGTGTCCCTTTATGAGGATTTTCAGAAAACCCCTGACACACACAAAAGTCATTGTATCAGCCTTAATATTTTATAATACACACATTACACATTCCAAAGTCATCATACCTGCTTGGACCAGGTGTCCCAGGCAGTCAGTACGTGTGTCTGCTCAGACAGGCTGCCTTGTAATACCTCCCAGACCCACATTCTTAGCTATGCCAATTAAGTTGCCTCGCATAAAATCGTGTTTCACATGCAATGAAAAAAAAAATGTAGATATCTCTTATTTGCTAAACTTTCACATTACTTTATTGAGGGACACTGTTTAAAACCCACGGATCCTACTTCACGTGTGTTCAGGTGATTCAAACGACTTACATGTTTGAACATGATAGAAAGGACATGGCCTTGGTGAGAATTAAAAAAAAAAAAAAAGAATTATGAGGGGAAGCTACCAAAACCCTGAGATCAAGTCTGGCATTTCCCCACAGAAATGCGTTTGAATCCACGGAGTGGCTTGGGTTGAACAGAGACGCCAACTTGCCGCTAGGCTGTAGGCACGGTTGTGCCGATTACTGCATTGTATTCAATCCTTTTAAAATAAAAGAAACCATACGTTTCTTTGTCCTTCTGCAATCGTTACACCATGTATTTCATTTTTTAAAATTAATTAATTAATTATTTTTTTTAAAGATTTTATTTATTTATTTGAGAGAGAGAATGAGACAGAGAGAGCATGAGAGGGGGGAGGGTCAGAGTGAGAAGCAGACCCCCCGCTGAGCAGGGAGCCCGATGCGGGACTCGATCCAGGGACTCCAGGATCATGACCTGAGCCAAAGGGAGTTGCTTAACCAACTGAGCCACCCAGGCGCCCACCATGTATTTCATTTTATAATCTTTAAGAATGATGTTAAGTTGTCTGCCTTCTGGGTCATGTTCTTTAAAGTCAGACACTTACTTTTAAGCCATGAATGTTGAGTAGAAATTTAAATTACTTATAGGAGCTTGTGAAGTCAAGGTTTATTGTTAAGATTAATTTATAATAACACTTATAGTGACTTAGGTGTGCTTCATGAGTTATGCTAATTTACCTTCTTCTTCCTTAACTCTCTCTAAGATCTATAACCCACTGGTTTTCCACTTAAAATGTTAAAATTACTCCATTAAAAAATTAATTTTCTTGATTTATTTTCATGTAAGAGATGTTTATTATATTCTTCCTATGTTTACAGAATAGGTTTGGATTTTAGATCACTCCCCAAGTCCTGAAATTTGCATAGCAGTCTAAGCACATGGCCTTTAGAGAATTTGTTGACCCAATCAAACTGTAAAACTAGGTTCTTTTTTTTTTTTAAGATTTTTTTTTATTATGTTATGTTAATCACCATACATTACATCATTAGTTTTTGATGTAGTGTTCCATGATTCATTGTTTGCATATAACACCCAGTACTCCATGCAGAACGTGCCCTCCTTAATACCCATCACCAGGCCGACCCATCCTTCCACCCCCCTCCTCTCTATAATCCTCAGTTTGTTTCTCAGAGTCATAGTCTCTCATGGTTCATCTCTCCCTCCGATTTCCCCCCCATCATTTTTCCCTTCCTTCTCCTAATGTCCTCCATGCTATTCCTTATGTTCCACAAATAAGTGAAACCATATGATAATTGACTTTCTCTGCTTAGCTTATTTCACTTAGCATAATCTCCTCCAGTCCCATCCATGCTGATGCGAAAGTTGGGTATTCATCTTTCTGATGGCTGAGTAATATTCCATTGTATATATGGACCACATCTTCTTTATCCATTCATCTGTTGAAGGGCACCTCGGCTCTTTCCACAGTTTGGCTATTGTGACATTGCTACTAAGAACATTGGGGTGCATATGGCCCTTCTTTTCACTACATCTGTATCTTTGGGGAAATGACAATACAGAAAAAGGGCTGATATCCAAGATCTATAAAGAACTTCTCAAACTCAACCCCCAAAAAACAAAAAAGGGGGCGCCTGGGTGGCTCAGATGGTTGAGCGTCTGCCTTCGGCTCAGGTCATGCTCTCAGGGTCCTGGGATCGAGTCCCGCATTGGGGTCCCTGCTCCTTGGGAGCCTGCTTCTCCCTCTGCCTCTCTCTCTCTCTCTGTCTCTCATGAATAAGTGAATAGAATCTTTAAAAAAAAAAAATGGGCAGAAGACATGAACAGACACTTCTCAAAAGAAGACATACAAATGGCTAACAGACACATGAAAAAATGTTCATCATCATTAGCCATCAGGGAAATTCAAATCAAAACCACATTGAGATACCACCTTACACCAGTTAGAATGGCAAAATTGACAAAGGCAAGAAACAACAAATGTTGGAGAGGTTATGGAGACAGGGGAACCCTCTTACACTGTTGGTGGGAATGCAAGTTGGTACAGCCACTTTGGAAGACAGTGTGGAGGTTCCTCAAAAAATTAAAAATAGAGCTACCCTATAACCCAGAAATTTCACTACTGGGTATTTACCCTAAAACTAGCTTCTTTTCCTGGGATAGGTCCTTTGTTTTTCATAGGATATCTCCTTTATTTTTCACTATCTAACCAGCACTCAGAGAGATTAAGAAACATGCACAAAAAGCCAAATAGCAGAATCAGGATCAAATTCAGACAGTCTGACTCTGAAATATCCACCGTGATATCCTGAGACAAGTGGGAAAATAGGTTGTGAGATCATCGTGCATAAGAAAGTATAAAGGGACTAATCTCATTTGCTAAGAGGAGATTATATGAAATATTATATTGGTTGCCAATGTATGTGTACCTGAAACCTATCAGGAAGATAATTTCATCACACCTATCTACATGTTTCAATCTCTGAAATGTTCTGCATTGAGATAGTGTCATCCACAATTTTTAGACTTTGGGAAAATTTATGTAAGAGATTGGTGTCATATTAGGATTAGCCTGTACTCAGTTCTCTAGGATTTTATAGGATCCTTAGGTCTGTATTTAGGTCTGTTATCAGTGACAACATGACTGGCATCACAGTCATTAGAATATCACTGTCCCTGGCATCTCCTTAGAAATGACTCCCTCTTATTTTCTTTAAAGTCTCCTGACATGCAAAGAATAACAGTACTTCTACCTCAATGCCAGTTGGCTAAGGAGAATTGGAAGTGTATAATGCCCTGGTGCCTCGTCTGCTGGTCAAAGAGCATCCAGCGCATGGTTATAGGATGTGATCAGGGAGAGTACCTCCCAGTAAGGGGGCAATGTGGCTAGCTGACCACCACATCAGTATCCTTATTAGAATATTCATCAAATCGATGAATATGTGTGTATTCCCATTTTCCTATCCAGAAAACATAAAATTTGTTTAAGCACTGAGCTGTGTAAGTGGTAACAAAGATCAAAACAAAGTAAACTCGGTGCATCAACGTGTAAGAGAAAATTTGGATCAGAGAATGACAGGTTAGAGTAGTCTTCTGAAAGCCTGAATTAGAAGAGCTCAGTGCTGTCCTGGGTTTCTTAACAACAAAACACAACACAAACTGGATGCCTGTTAGACACCTCTAACATTATGGTTTGGGGGCCTGGGAGTTGCTGACAGCCCTTTTAAGCATCAGAAAAGTCACTCGTTGACCATGCACTATTTTCCCCACATCAATCGGCCGACTTCTTGTTTTTATGGCGTATTTTTCTCTCTTCTCTGGCAGAAAGCCTAACCTTTGTTTGGAAAGAAACAGAGAAATGTTGTTCAGACAGTTCCAGGGTGGGGAAAACAGCAGCAGGTCTGTTCTTCAATGGCTCTGACTAATTACACAAGCCTGCCAAGCAAGCTGCTGACCTCTGCCTCGATGTAAGGGCACGCCCGCCAGCCTTCTGACCCGAGGCTGGAAATAGAGCTGGCCCTCTGCCACTCTCTCCTTGTAAACACCATCATATGGCAGAAGAAATGAATTTGCCTGCCCAATTTGCCATTCTGCTGCAATTTTCCTCTGGGCCTGTTTGGCCAGTTCTTTTCCAAGCTGTGATTTGAGCAAGGTGCCTATGAGTTACGCTATGTGTGGAGGGGGAAAAAAATGAGGACACCTTTTTTACTTTTTTTCCTCTTATTTGGTTAAAGTTGAGTTTCGTGGACAGACTTTTTCAAAGAGGTTGACGTAGGCATGGTTTTCCTATAATCAACACTGAGGCCACGCTGCTCTGCTGTGCAAACAGTGGGGCTGTGTCACACCTGTATTTGCAAACCCTCACTCAGTGTGTCCCTAACACATGGCAGGAGTTTAATTTGCAGAGCTGGTATGCTTCTAGGTATTGGGAACTCTTCTGGTGCCATTTAAGAGATATCCATTTCATAAAAACTGGTAGCTTACCAATGCCCTGGAGAAAATCTCTCTCCTACTCTTGCTGATGGGCCAATTCCTTAACTATAGACTTCCTTTTTTCTTTTTCTTTTTTTTTTTTTTTTTGGCTTAGTCATCTTTGACCTTGCTCAAGGGTAAAACCAGCTCTCCGAAGGGAGCCAGGGGAAATCAGGACACCAACAGCATTTCCCTCCCTGCCTCCAGTCTCTATGGAAGCTCCACAGAATTTAAGAAGTCAGAGTTTGGCAGTCCTTTGTGCATACAGATGATCCTCTGGGACAGAGGCTAGCGTGTGCAGCTGCAAGAGCACATGGCAGATGACCAGAATCATTTCTGCCAGAGGGGAAAGGGAGAAGCTCTTCCATGCAAACAAAGGTCAAGTCCCTGGGATGATGCTGACTAGTATTTTTATGGTTTATCTATCACTCCATTTGGCTTGTAGGGGCTAAAAATCCCTTCTTTTCTTCTTGTTGTGTGACTGGACTTTGCTAAAATGCCTGGGAGGTGATGACATACTTCAAAGGTTGGGAGAATTTGGACCAGAATGTTAATTTTTCAAGCATTGTTTAATTTGTATTCCCAAACAGAACAATATTTTGCGATGAGGTGGAAGAAAGAAAATTCTCCCGGAAATAAGGGTCCACCAAACCCACCACTGAACTTGTGTGACTCTAAGCAAAACAGCTAACCTCAGTTTTCTCACCAGTAAAATAGCAGGCTAGGAAAAAAAAAATGAATTCAAAGATCCAACCCACCCAAAGAGAATATGATGACTCATTTTTGCTAAATACTTAAGTATAAAATTGCACCTTTAAATGTATAATTCACTGGTCAGGATGAGTGGCATTGCTTTCGCCGAAACTCTAAGACTTTTAGAAATATGATCATGTCCCTCCAAAGTCAGAAGCCTCTGGGAAATACTGCACTCTTTGATTCCAGCAGCTTGTAGTGGGCCAGGCAAAATAACTTTGGATAACACCGCATCAAGCTGTTTTTGCTCTGAGAGGCTTAAAAGGCTTAAAGCACCTATCCACCTGGGGTTGCTGCTGCCCAGCTGGAAAGCCTCACATTTCTGGCTGTCCCTCTTGGGCATCAAGATGGTAATTAGGAGTTTAATGCACAATATAGCTAATAGCTTTATCTGTGACCGCCCTCCAGCCTTCCCAGCAAGGCCCACGGAAACGACTTGCTTCCTAACACCTCCTTCTGCTCTTTATTTTTTCCCTGTTTCTTTCTTCCCATCCAAACTGTAAATAAAAATATAGGACAAAAGATTAACAAGATATCATTTGCATTCTGGCATTTTCATTTCCATCACTGATCATATATCCTTTCTCCTAGGGGCACTGGTTCAATTTATTTGACCCTGCCTCCATTTTCCCCATCAAATTCATCATGCCACATTTAGTTCATAATTTCTTGACCTTTGGCCAGTCAGTTTGGCAAATCTTGATGTTTTCTTCTCATGTTCATGGCAAAAAGTTCATATCCCTTTGGAAATCCGTCACTGTGCATTGGGTTCTAAATCTGTTCATGCAACGTAAGTTTTCTAAGGACATATTTGTTTAATTTCTCTTTGTTCATGATATTTCACTTTCCTATACAGTGAAGACTTACAAAAGAAAAACTAAGGTATAGGTCTCAATTTTTTTGTGTTTTCATTTTTATTTTCTAATGAGTAAGTTCCCAAATTGTGGATCACTAGGAACATAGAAATAAGAATATGGTTCAGTACATGATGAGTACACCAATGTGGGCTGGAGATGAAAATTCAGATAGGCAGGTCTGGAAATTATATTTGGAACTATAAATTAGGGCTTTAAACATCAGAACAAAGACTCTTTTCAAGACAGTAGCCAGTGTGCTCATCTCTAGAATTCAGTTAATAAATATTGCAGCCCAACAAATTACAAATAATTTCTTGCTGCAGTGAATTAAAAAAATAAAAATATAACCCTCCAAAGAATTTAGTAGATCACACTTATTTTTGGTAAAAATAAAGTAATGGAAGATTGGGAAGGCAAGGCATGATTTTAATATTTTGTATCTCTTTCCTTGTACTTTTATAACTTAGATTCGTATAGGTATCATTATATATATTTTTTAGGGTTTATATTTAGAGGAGTTTTGATGTATGTATATGGGGCATAACTACCACTTTACTCAAGATGTAGAAATTTCCATCCCTCCAAAAAGTTCTCTTAAGCTCCCTTGTAATTAGTCCCATGTCTGAACCCCAGGCCCTTGCAACTCATAATCTGATGATAGCTGAGCTTCTAGTTTTGCCTTTTCCTGAATGTTACACATAGAATCAGATAGTATGTGTCTGCCATCTTCCACGTAGACCAATCCTGTGGGATCCATCCATGTTGTAATCCTTTCTTTCTTTTTTTTTTTTATTGTTATGTTAGTCACCATACATTACATCATTAGTTTTTGAGGTAATGTTCCATGATTCATTATTTGCTTATAATACCCAGTGCTCCATGCAGAACGTGCTCTCTTTAATACCCATCACCACGGGGCGCCTGGGTGGCTCAGTCATTAAGCGTCTGCCTTCAGCTAAGGTCATGATCCCAGGGTCTGGGATCAAGCCCTGCATCGGGCTCCCTGCTCAGTGGGGAGCCTGCTTCTCCCTCTCCCACTCCCCCTGCTTGTGTTCCTTCTCTCGCTGTGTTTCTCTCTGTCAAATAAATAAATAAAATCTTAAAAAAAAAAAAATACCCATCACCAGGCCAACCCATCCCACCACCTCCCTTCCCTCTAGAACCCTCAGTTTGTTTCTCAGAGTCCATAGTCTCTCATGGTTCGTCTCGCCCTCTGATTCCCCCCCTTCATTTTTCTCTTCCTTTTCCTAATGTCCTCCCTCCATGCTATTCCTTATCTTCCATAAATAAGTGAAACTGTATAATTGACTTTCTCTGCTTGACTTATTTCACTTAGTATAATCCCCTCCAGTCCCATCCATGTTGATGTAAAAGTTGGGTATTCATCCTTTCTGATGGCTGAGTAATATTCCATTGTATATATGGACCACATCTTCTTTATCCATTCATCCGTTGAAGGGCATCT
>NC_138370.1:1671295-1689847 GCF_054177405.1 Leptonychotes weddellii
CTCCTACTCCTCCGCCATCTTCTGTCTTTATTTTTTTTAAAGATTTTATTTATTTATTTGACAGAGAGAGACCCAGTGAGAGAGGGAACACAAGCAGGGGGAGTGGGAGAGGGAGAAGCAGGCTTCCCACTGAGCAGGGAGCCCGATGAGGGGCTCCATCCCAGGACCCTGAGATCATGACCTGAGCTGAAAGCAGACGCTTAACAACTGAGCCACCCAGGCGCCCCTGTCTTTATTTTTTTAATCATTTACTTATTTTTTAATTTAAATTCAATTGGCCAACACATAGTACATAATTAGTTTTTGATGTAGTGTTCAATGATTCATTAGTTGCGTATAACACCCAGTGCTCATCACAACATGTACCCTCCTTACTACCCATCACCTGGTTACCCCATCCCCCCACCCCCCCTCCCTTCTGTAACCCTCAGTTTGTTTTCCAACAGTCTCTCATGGTTTGTCTCCCTCTCTGATTTCTTCCCATTTTTTTTCCCCTCCCTTCCCCTGTGGTCCTCCATGCTATTTCTTATATTCCACATAGTTCTATTTGTGTTTGTTTCAATTATTTAAAGCTGTAGTGTTTAGTGCTTTCACACACAGCATTGTTGGTAAACGTTCATCTTCATCCTTATGTAGTACTCCTCTGTACTCCTGATAATTCCTTGTTCTGAAGTCAATTTTGTCTCATATGAATATAACCAGTCCAGCTTTCTTTTGATTAGTGTTTGAATGCAATCTTTTCCTATAAATTTATTTCTAACATGTCTACATATTTAACATAATGTGAGCTTCACAGAGACTATATATAATTGTATATTACATGTTCATTCAAAGTGACAATTTCTGCCTTTTAATTGATAGGCCTTGACCATTAAAAATTAATGTAATTATTTATATGGTTCGATCTAAATCCACCACCTTGCTTGTTGCTTTCAATTCTTTCCATCTCTCTCTTTTTTGATTCTTATTTTCTTCTCTCCCTGTGACTCTTTCTGGTATATTTATATATAAATGTAAACATACTTCACCTGGTGCTCTTTGGTACTTACAAAAGCTTTTCCTACTAATATATCATGGAGATGAAATATGTAATGATGTAACTACCGTATTTCAGCCAAGAAAAGAGTTTTAACAAGGTTTTAAAACTTGCTTCAACTTTCCATAGATGTCAGTGGTAAATACATCTTTTCTCT
The DNA here is from genome assembly GCF_054177405.1 of Leptonychotes weddellii. NCBI lineage: Eukaryota > Metazoa > Chordata > Mammalia > Carnivora > Phocidae > Leptonychotes > Leptonychotes weddellii. Next base: position 1,672,489 of record NC_138370.1, read on the forward strand.
ATAGAGCTCATGTTTTCAGTACATAAAACTCTGTATTTTAAACGTATTTCTCAAATAGATGAAATTGAAAAGAACACATAGAACTGGAATAAAGACCTAGTTTCACAAAAAATTAAACTAACATTTAGAAACTGTATTGGCCCAAAGCTCTAAAACTACTCATGGCCTGAGCTAAAGAAATACACAACACAAATAAAGCATCTCAAAATTTAAAATATGCAATGGAGCATTCTCATGTGTGGTACAAAGAAGTATTTATTCTGGGCAATAAACCTGATGGTTATACATGGAATTTAAAAAAAATCTGGTGTCTAAACAACATTGACACTTACATGCTTCTTGCATTAAGTGATAGACTAATGAGACTATATTCAGTTTGATATCAAAGATGTATTTAAAATACAATTATCAAGCTTAATCAAATGGAAATTAATAGAATCCTCTGCTAATAATTAGGAACTAAACATTATTTTCAAACACATATAGAGCATAGGCTTTATTTCCAAATCCTGAGGATCAGAACTGTTTCTCCTACTGTTCTTCCAGAAGATACCTATAGAATAATTTCTTATTCTGGACCTTATTAAAACCTGGCAGCCTTTATTGATTATCAGCTGCCATCCAAATTTGGTATATATTATTACCAAAAATTCATATAAAGCACAGGAAAATGTCATTCACATTGGAGGAGATATTCCAACATGCTTCCAGACACTAGATCCCCATTAACTTTATCAATTAGCTAGTCTGTCAATATTTAGAGGTTTATCTCCCATCCTTGTAAATAAAAGTCTTCCTAAACCCTCTAAAAATGTGCTAATTACTGTTTATCAGGTCCAGTTAATTTGAGATCTTCAATGTGTAGTGTCAGAGTGGTGTCTTATACGGTGTTGGATGATCAAATTTCTATGGTCTAAGTCAGGAGTCTGCCAATTATTGGAAATTCTGGCTGCCTGCTTTTGTTAATGAAGTTTGATTAGAACACACCCAAGCCCATTCATTGTCTATGGCTACTTTTGAGCTACAGTGTCAGAACTGACTATTTGGAACAGAGATTGCAAGGACTGTAAACCTAAAATATTTATAATCTGGTCCTTTAAGAAATGGTTTGTTGACCCTAGTCTAGAGTGTGACAGAGAGCAGAAGAGTTTGTTCTGTCTTGGGAGAAATGTAAAGGAGCACGTCGTCTCCACTAAATGGAAAGAAAATTTCATCTGCTGGTTCTTGCAGAGTTGTACAGAGGCAAAAAAAAAAAGAAAAGAAAAGAAAAAAGACATTTGCCCAAGTCAGCGACTTTGCACCAGGTGCCAGGAGCTGATTTGCTTCAGTGAAGTTACCAACTATGGAATAACATGTGCTATTGAATAATTACCTACTGAAGTTTCTGGTGGTTCACAGTATTCTCCAGCTCTGGAGGACCTTCTGCACTGGCCCATCAAGCAACCTGCATGGACAGGCTCCATCCCTGCATCTTTGACATCTTGAAAGTATTACTGATCTCTGCAGGCTTTGCAGCTGACCTATGCTGAGGATGTAGTACTTTCACAGCTTGGCATTCTGGTAGAGAAGTTCAAGCATCTTCCACTTAGTTTTCCTACCTAAGAGTTACCACTCTGTGGGCTGGGGAGCTGATGGAAGGACTTTGTTGTAGCCAAGTATGCCTGTTGCAATTAGAATCTATGGGAATAACACATGGATGGTCTCCACAGCTGTTGGGAGCCATGTGGCATGAACTTGGGCTAAATTGCCATTTATGGTGGAATCATTTTAGTCCTCACTTGACCTTGGATCCTAGGATAAGGTCATGAATAGAGACTCAAAGTCTTTAAGCTTTCCTCCAAATAAACCTACATCCAGTTATTAGGGTGCTTGTACACTGAGCTTGTCAGGGTTATTAAATATTTGAAATGAATTGATGTTAGTTAATTCCTAGTGACCCAATGTCAAATTAGGGAATAAGAGTGGTCAGGGATAAATAGGATTTGACCCAAGTCTGTGGATCTCAGTGGTTCCAACAGGTACAAAGAGGCAGTTCATCCCAGGCAAACACAGGTATGCATAAGTATGATGGCCCAACATGCTGTGGATTACCTGTGTTCAGTTTTCCAGTAGGAAGGAGCCCTGAGACATCTTAAAAACCAAGAACCTCACAGGACAATTCCAGAATTCCATCTTTTGATCTTTGTTCTCTTTTCTAGGACAGCTCCCAATACCCATGCTGTATTAGTCAGTATTCAGTTAAGAAAATGGAGAATACATTACACACTTAGAATTAATACAAGGGATTGTTATTCAGAGGTGTTAGAAAAGCTAAAGGATCTGAAAAAGATATTGCTAAGGTAACCCAAAATAATACATGTGGGAAGTAGCTATAATCTCTAAGGTTTGGGGAAAAGTTGGTATTAAGAAAAGTTAATCCAAATGATAGGCTCCACAGATATGGTGCCCACCCTTCCTTGGAGGAGACATGAACCAGTTCTTGCTGTGACTTCAGGAACATGAAGGATGAGCCTATGATGTTGACGCTCAGATGTCTGGGTTGAGGCACAGCCTAGGGATTCTTATACCTCTATGGGGGTCTTGGACCTCAATGCTGAGTCTGATTCCAGGAGTTTCAAAAGAAGCTGGATTCTGAAAATAGTTGCTGCTGTTGGAGCTAACCACCTCTCCTAGGACAATTTCAGAGGAACAGAAAAATAGGAAGGAACAGGCTTCTTACTTCCCTCTACCCACCACTCTCCCTCCTGTTGATGGAATATAACAAGAAACCGTCTGACAAAGTCACAGGGGAAATGTGGTTAGCAGAGTTCATGCTTCAGCAGAACATAGATGGTAGCTTTGGAGCTCAGGGAAACAGGTATATATTCATTAGTATGCAATCTAAGTTGTGTTTTTGGAGATTGCCCTGCCAAGGGCAAAATGGAAGAAAGAAGACCATTCCTGAAGCTATTGCAGTGCTGAGTCAGACTATTTAATAGTGAAAAGTTATTTGGGAATGCTGAAATTTGGAAGCAATTTTTAGAAAATGACGTGAGAATATTTTGGCAAGACTAGTTCTCAAATAGAGGCTAAATTCATGAAAACAGATTGCACACATATTGCCTCTTGCAACATAGTAATGAAATATTGTGGTACTGAAGAATTATCTTTGTCATTTCTACAATGAAAGAAATCTGAATAATCTCCCCATGGTGAAGGTAGCACATCAGTGTTTGCTAACTAGGTTGGATGATGGATACTGCTGCATTATTAATTCCTCAGTGAGCCAGTGGAGGGGGGAAGCAGTACTTATGAACAATAAATAATCTGGTCCTTAACTCAAATAGCAATGAACCCATTTTGAATCTAAGCTGTATTCACCCTTGGAGTCAGGCATGTAAACATATGCCATCGTTCAGCGGATGGGTACACTGGGGACATGGTTCCATAAGGAATGGAAATAATTTATCAAAAAGAAGAAACATTACAACCCAAGAATTTGACTCAATAATAGTAGCCGAATATTTTTAGTCCTTATTATGTAGTGTGCTTTGTGTTAAGCTTTATATGCATCATTTTACTTAATTCTTTCTGTTACATGATAGCCACTGAGATTAGGCATATCTTGGAGATAAAAAGAATCAGGCTCAGAGAGATTAAGTAGCTTGTCCATAGTCAAACATATTCTAAAATTCTGAGCCAGAATTTCAACTTAGATTTACCCCAGACATCTTAGACCTATTCACTATAGCAAGGCCTGTGGAAGGTTATTGCACAAATTGTTCACACCTCCCTATATTCACATCCTTGGTAGTCCCTCCCACACCCTAATTCTGTGACTTGAGTTGGCCAATGGGACAATAGCAAATGTGACAGAAGTCAGGACTGAATAGTGCATGCACATGGGGACCTGCCAACTTATCTTCACTGTCATTTGAAGAAGCCCAGGCTAGCTGCTGGATTATGAGAGATTTATGGCTCAGAGAGCTCTCCACTCTGTTCAAAAGACTGCCAACCTCCAGACATGTGAACAGACCATCCTAGATCAACCTGCTGTCAGACAATTCACCAGCTGAGCACAAACCTATGGACAAACCCATGATAGACTGGCCCAGCCTTTGAAGAACAGAAGCATCTGGTCAACCCGCAAGGACACACGCTATGTGACATCAAGACTATGGTCCAGAATCAAGGGGTATGTGTGTATGTGTAGGGGTGGATTCTGATGAAAGTGGCAGTAGATTTCCCCAAAGTAACAAATGACATAAGGAGACTAAAACAAAAGAGGAAACAAAAATTAAATGGCCAACACTTTTTTGGGAAAAAAAGTCAACCCCACCATGTACTGACTAAATGTGAATTAACAATACAATGAGACACTGTTTATACCCTAAATGTTTGGAAATAGCAAAGAGAATTATTCCCAGGTTGTGTGAGGCTACAGGGCATGAGGTTTTTACATACTGCTGAAAGGAATATAAATTCACACATCCTGGTGTACATTTTGGAAATATACAACAAGGCCTTCAGAAAAACATATCGCTTACATATACAGGGATTTATGCTAAGGAAAGAAACTATGGAATTTCCAAGGGCATGATTACAAAGGGTTCATCCCTGTGTTTTCCATCAAGGAAGTATCGAAATAAAACAAAATCCAAACAAGAAGGCACTGGTTAAATAAAACAAATCTACATAACAGAATACTACTTAGTCATTAATTTTTTGATTATAGAAAGTATATCATAAAATATAAAGGTGCCTGAAATATACCGAATAAAACATAGGCTTAAAAATAAAACACTCTGCCCAAATATCAGATGTGTATTACTTTTTTTAAAGTAGTATATTATTGCTTCAAATTACCTTTCAGAGGGTTGTCTACCAATTCCATTTAAAAAACTCACCATGTACACTGCTCTACCAATCATGTCAAAAGTTTGAAGTAGCATTTGGGAAAGAAACATTATTATTATGAACAATGTAAATTTAGATGCTTCTGGAGATTAGGAACAGAAACACAAAAAAAGAAAAAAATATATATATATCATAGATTCAGTAAATATTCCCAGTTGAATGACCTCATATTAAAAAGCATTTAGAACCATTGAAACAAGCCCCTTAAAGACCTCCTCAACAGGCAAAATGGTAACTGATGGCACTGATGGGACCACGAGTAGACATTCTACAGTGGTGTGGGTGTAAACAAGTGCTGATGTTATGTCAATGAATCCCTTTGACTTGAGATATAGTGTGACAGCATCTTATCCATTCAAGAAGTGTTATATGTTAAACATTTGAGATGGTTCTGAGGATGCTGGGTTCTGGACTGTGTCAGGCGACTCAAAACTAGCTCTCAAAGTGATGAATGCACAAATGTCAAAAAAGCATGGGGAGATATTGAGTGAAATTGTTTCATAAAACCTAACGGTGAAAAAATTTAATATTTACAAATTGTTTATATGTGACTTAAATTATGTATGGTAACTAAATTAAATATTAAAGACTGAGTAGACACAACTATTTCTTCTATGTTCTTACATGATTATGTATTTCAGTTTCCCATCATATTTTTGGATATATTAATTGGTAACTGGGCAATTACCTTGTGATCCAGGTGGTCTAATCACTGGCACACACTATGTCCTGTTATACTATAATATACATGCATTATTAAGAGTGCAACAAGCTCACTGGAAGAAAATAGAAGCTGGAACATTTACATCGAATTAACAGAATTAAAGTGGTTTTCTTCCTGGAAATGGGGTTATGGGAATGTTTCTTTGGCTTGGGTATTTGTGTGTTTGTGTGAACTTTAGGGTTTAATGGGAGGAGTGGAGGTGCTTAAAGATATTTTGCAAACTGTTCTACAATATATATTGCATTTTTAAGGTAAAAATTTCTTCAAATATAATGACCTTAGTAGTTACATCATAAAACATGTACAACATTGTTAATCCCAACCTTTGAAGCGATCAGAGATGCTACCAATGGAACAGACTTTGTCTAGGGCCTGGAGGAGATGCAGAGATAGAAATGGTCTCTGTGGAGACATGATAGACAGCAGCGGCCCCAAGATTAGAGGGAACACGCCATCCTAGCTCTCTTTGGTGGTCTCTATTTGTCAGTGTTCTCCTCAGAAACAGGATTAATAAGATGTGCATTTATATTTAGAGAGAGATTTTTTTTAATGAATTGGCTCACAGGACTGTGGAGGTACAAGTCCAAAATCTGCAGGACACGTTGGCAGTCTGAAGACACAGGGAAGAGGTGTGTTTCAAATCCAAAGGAGGTCTACTGGCAGAATTTCCTGCTTGAGGAAATAGTTTAATATGGTCTATTATGGTCTAGTATTGTCTTCAACTGATTGGATGAGGCCCACCCATGCTATGAAGGGCAATATGCTTTACTCAGAATCCACCAATTTAAATATTAATGTCATTCAAACACCCCCCCCCACACACACACACACAGCAACATCCAGAATGTTTGGCCAAATATCCAGGCACCATGGCCTAGCCACATTGACACAAAATTAGCTATCACATTGTCAATAGTAGGACCTATCATAACTCTCAACACTCAACAGGAAAAAGCAAAGGATCCATTTAAAAAGTGAGCAAAACTTATGAACAAAAATTTCACTGAAGAATATGTGCAGATGGCAAATATATTTGCCATCATTAGCCATTAGGAAAATGTAAACTAGAAGCACAATGAGACATCACTGTTCCTGTATCGGAATAGCTGAAAAGAAAAGACTTTCCACACTAGGGCCGCCTGGGTGGCTCAGTCGTTAAGCGTCTGCCTTCCGCTCAGGTCATGATCCCAGGGTCCTGGGATGGAGCCCCGCATCAGGCTCCCTGCTCAGCGGGAAGCCTGCTTCTCCCTCTTCCACTCCCCCTGCCTGTGTTCCCTCTCTCGCTGTGTCTCTTTCTGTCAAATAAATAAATAAAATCTAAAAAAAAAAAAAGTTACCACACTAAATGCTGTCCATGAAACCATGAAACTGGAAAATGGATCACTATTATATTGCTGGTGTAAATGTAAAGTAAAACAGCACCTCTGGAAACAATTTGGCAACTAAAGGTGCAGTATCATATGACCCAGCAATTGCACTCCTAGGCATTCATCCCACGTAAATAAAAACTTAAGTTCATTACACTCAATAGAAAAAAAAAAAAAAGCAAATCAAAACAAAACAAAACAAAAAACAATCCAATTTAAAAATGGTAAGAAGATCTGAATAGAAAATTTTCCCAAGAAGATATACAGATGGCCAACAGACATATGAAAAGATGCTCAATGCTGCTAATCGTCAGGGAAATGCAAAACAAAACCACAATGAGATATCACCTAACAACTGTCAGAATGACTTTTACAAAGAAGGCAAGAAAGAGTAGGTGCTGATGAGGATGTGGAGAAAGGGGACCTTCATGTACTGTGGGTAAAAATGTAAACTGACACAGTAACTATGGAAAATAGTGTGGGGGTTCCTCAAAAAAATTAAAATAGAACTACCATATGATCCTATTTCTAGATATTTATCTAAAGGATAAAGAAAACAAATGCTAACTTTAAAAGGTATCTGTATCTGTTCACAGCCACTTTATTTATAATAGCTAGGATATGAAAATAACCTGCATACATCAGTGGATGGACAAAGCAACATATATATATATATAATGTTTTATATTTAATGTGCATATATATGTGTGAATAATGAAATACTATTCAGCCATAAAAATGAATGAAATCTTGTCATTGCAACAACATGAATGGCCCTTGAGGGCATTATGATAATTGAAATAAATGAGATGGAGAGAGACAAATACTGATCTCACTTATATATGGAATCCAAAACCAAAGCAAAACAAAAAATAAGCTCATAGATAACAGAGAACAGATTGGTGGTTGCCAGAGGTGGGGGGTTGGAGGAGCGCAAAATGGGTGAAGGTGCTCAAAAGATTCAAACTTCCAGTTTTAAAATAAATAAGACATGGGGATGTAATGTATAGCATGGAGACTACAATTAATAATACTCTAATTCATATTTGAAAGTTGATAATAGAGTGTATCTTAAAAGTTCTCATCACAAGAAAAAAAGTTTGTAACTGTGTATGGTGATACATGTTGACTAGACTTATTGTGGTGATCATTTCACCATATATACTAATATCAAATCATTATGTTGTACACCTGTAACTAGTATGTATGTCAGTTATACCTCAATTTAAGAAAAATGAAGGTTTAAGACCAGCTCTTATAACAGACTGTGCAGCGAGTCAGAACTCCAGAGACTGGTGTGCACAACGCATTTCTCAGATGCTTAACTACTGAATTAAAAAAAACAAAACAAGGGTGCCTGGGTGGCTTAGTTAGTTAAGAGACTGCCTTCGGCTCAGGTCATGATCCTGGAGACCAGGGATTGAGTTCCGCATTGGGCTCCCTGCTCTGCGGGGAGTCTGCTTCTCCCTCTGACCCTCCCCCCTTCTCGTGCTCTCTCTCTCTCTAATAAATAAATAAAATCTTTAAAAAAATAAGATAAAAAAAACAAAAAACAAAAAACTCAGCAACTTATGTTCAAACTAAAACCTGTGCAGAACGTCCGCACAACATTAAGAGCCCCAAACTGGAAACAACCCAGATGCCCCTCAGCAGGTGGATGGTTAACAGAAAGTGCTGTCTCCATACCAAGGAGTGCTACTCAGCAATACAAAGGAACAACATATACAGTAACGATTTGGATGAGTCTCCATTGAATTATGCTGAGTGAGAAAAGCCAATCTCAAAAGATTACTGTATGCTTCTGTTTATGTAACATTCTTTTCTAATTTTTTAAAAAAAATTTAAAGGAGATTATTTATTTACTTGAGAGAGAGGGAACACAAGCAGGGGAGAGGCAGAGGCAGAGGGAGAAGCAGGCTCCCCACTGAGCAGGGAACCTGATGTGGGACTCGATCCCAGGATGCTGGGATCATGACCTAAGCTAATGTCAGATGCTTAACCAACTGAACCACCCAGGTGTCCCTAACATTCTGTTTTTATTTTTTAAAAAGATCTTGTTTATTTATTTGAGAGAGAGCACTCAGGAGTGTGGGGAGAGGCAGAGGGAGAAGGAGAAGCAGACTCCCCACTGAGTGCAGAGCCTGACACAGGACTCAATCCCAGGAACCCAAGATCATGAGCCCTGAATATCTATGAACATAAATCTAGTAGTAAAATTAGGTAGATGAATAAATGTAAAAGTAATGCATAAATGTAACATGTTCCTACAAGGTAGAAATAGCAAAGCTAAAAATAAATTAATAATGAGAGGGGAGAAAATGGTAAGTTTGCTTTCTTATTTTTATATATGTACTGGTAAGGATCAAAATATAAAATGCAAAGCTGATAAACTAAACAGTAGAAGCTTAAGAAAGAAAAATTAGGGCTCGTTAATAAAGCAGTAGTATAAAAGTAACCATTGGGGGAAAAAAATGAAAACATCACTAAATTCTAAGAGAAAAAAATTGCAACCACAAAGGGGAGAGGAAAATAAAGGGTATTAATTCTTTTAATTGCATAATTATATACAGACGGTTTGGAAAGTTTAGATCATATGGATCACTTTGCAGGTGTTTCAGGCAGAGATTCGTGGAAGGCAAGAGTTAAAGTACCCCAGGTAGCCCAAAGAGAGTCCTCTACTACAGGCCTCAGATGTGAGCTTTTGGAAGACAGGCATTCAGAATCTGGAAGAAAGGCAAACCTAATTTGTGAAGAGGAATTGGGTGGAGCATCTACATTGCCTGCTCCAAGTGTGGACACTGTTAGCACAAATCACCCACTACCATAGTAAGAAAAGAACACATCCTATTAATGTAGAAGTTGAACTTTCTCTTGGAATACCAGGATACATCCAATTTGTTAAAAATGCATGAATATATTTCACAGTATCTATATATCTAAGGAGGTACAAACATTTGCTTATTTCCAAGATTACAAAATAAATTTCATCAAAGTCCTACAGCTATATTTCTTTAAAACATTCAATGAAATAATAATTGAAGAATATTTTCTTAGTATCTAAAAGACCTTTATCTCAGTCTTAAAGCATGAGTCTTAGTTAATGGGGAAAAACCGGAGGAATTCCTAAATCTAAAACAACGCAATGATGCCTAAGCCAACTACTGTCTAACATATTGGAAGTATGAGAACAGAGTGATGCTATTTTAAGAACGCACTTACAAATAAAATCAACAGAAAGTCCAACAATAGACCACATGGCTTGCTTACAAGGATATGGAATCAAAGTGTAATGAAAAGATGATAAATTCAGATTTTTTTAAAGTGATATATTGGGGTGCTTGGATGGCTCAGTTGGTTAAGCATCTGCCTTCGGCTCAAGTCATGATCCCAGGTCCTGGGATCAAGTCCCGCATCAGATTCCCTGCTCAGTGGGGAATTTGCTTCTTCCTCTCCCTCTGCCCCTACTCCCTGCTCATTCTCTCTCTCTCAAATAAATTAATAAAATCTTTAAAAAAAAGTTGATATATTAAAATAAAAAAACAGTAAGTATAGATTAAAAACCAAAAATACACTAAGACCATTCAAAAGAAAGTTGAAAGGAAATATTTTCATTTAATAGTTTCTAGTTCCTTATATTTTACTACTTACTAAAAACACTTCTTTTTTTAATTTTATTTATTTATTTGACAGAGACAGAGACAGCGAGAACAGGAACACAAGCAGGGGGAGTGGGAGAGGGAGAAGCAGGCCTCCCGCCGAGCAGGGAGCCCGATGCGGGACTCGATCTGAGGACTCTGGGACCATGACCTGAGCCGAAGGCAGCCGCTTAACGACTGAGCCACCCAGGCGCCCCTAAAAACACTTTTATTGAGAAATACAACATAAAATACATACCATAGATAGGCAATATAATAAATTACAGACAGCAAATACATCAGTGTAACCACCATCTAGGAGAAAAAAGGAAAAGTCTCAGATCACCTTGTTCCCCCTCTTTTCATATCTCCTCCAAAGAAACTGTAATTATGATTTTGATAGCAATGATTTTGCATTTTAAAAGAATTTTTTTTATCTATGCACAAAGCCCTAAACAACACAGATTTGGGGCGCCTGGGTGGCTCAGTTGGTTGGGCGACTGCTTTCGGCTCAGGTCATGATCCTGGAGTCCCTGGATCAAGTCCCGCATCGGGCTCCCTGCTTGGCAGGAAGTCTGCTTCTCCCTCTGACCCTCCCCCCTCTCATGTGCTCTCTCTCTCTCATTCTCTCTCTCAAATAAATAAATAAAAAATTTGAAAAAAAAAAACAAAAAAACAAAACAAAAAAAACCAATTCAGATTTGTTTTAATTTTTTACCTTATGTGAAGGGGATTATGCCATTTACATTTATTCATGTCTAGTTTCTCTTGTGCAACATTGTGTTAGTTAGGATTCACACATGTTATTGCATGTACCTCTAAATCACGTGTGGATATACACTGATTCATTTATCTGTCTGATTATCGATGGCCTGTTGTTCCCCTCCGCCACCTTCTTAGACAGCAATTCTGCATATCACACCTCCACACTTTGTCTCCTATGCACTGTCCTGTGGTCGCCACCCTTCTATTCCTCCCTGTTTGATGATAGATCCTGAGTATTTTCTTCCGACCAATCTCCAATTCAGTGATTCTCTCTCAGCAGCATCTAATCTGCTATTAAACCCTCCTACTGAAATCTTATTTTAACATTTAACATTTTAACCCACGGCTTTTTCAGTTTTAAAATTCTATTTTGTTCTTTCTCTTTTTTTCTTAAGTTTATTTCTGAAAAGTTTCAGTTTTGTCTTATATTTCCTTGAACATATTAAGCATAAGTATAATGAAATCTGTTTGGTCATTTCATGATTTGGATCTCTTATCAGTTTATTGTTATTATGTAACATTTTATTTTTTGACTTTCAATCACATTGTGATGGTTCCTCATATGCCTGGTTGTTGTTGTTGTTGTTGTTTTTATTGTGTCTCTTCAGTGTATATGAAACATTTTAGGGATAATTTGAAGCATAGGAAAACATTATCCTTCTCAAAGAAAGATTTAAATTTGCTTCCACTTGAAAGGAGAGGACATCATCTAGGGGTCCATCAGGGTGAGGGACCACAGTGGATTTGGTCACTGAGAGAAGCTAATTCAGTACTGAATTAATCTATCTCTCTTCCTTTCTTATTTAATCTGTTCTTGCCTGTCATTAAAACAATGCTTAGCAAGCTCAGATAATTGTCACCAATTGTTTTAATAAAAAACAGTAAAATGATATTTTGTGTTGTGTATGTGTGGGTCAGAAGCCAATTTCTAAACATAGCCATATGGGACGTGCATGTGAATAATTAATGCATTTTGATTACTTGTAATTTCTTTTTTTTTAAAGATTATTTATTTATTTATTTATTAGAGAGTGAGCAGGAGAGAAACAGCATGAGAGGGGAGAGGGTCAGAGGGAGAAGCAGACTCCCCGCTGAGCCGGGAGCTGGATGTGGGACTCGATCCCAGGACCCTGGGATCATGACCTGAGCTGAAGGCAGTCGCTTAACCAACTGAGCCACCCAGGCGCCCCGATTACTTGTAATTTCATATTAAAAATGACTCACACATTTGAAGCATCCTTAAAAGGATATTTTCAATTAAATTTGGAAATAATGAAAAAATCTTCGCATGAGTCAGCTTTAATAATGTGTAATTTGCTGTTGTTTCTCATATTATAATGTATCCTACCAGCTATTACTCAAAGTTAAATTGTACAACATGATTTTAGAATGCTATTAAAGTGATAAGTTGTTCTTTGCCACTTAGTTGCTAATTGACAGTGTGTGTTCTTAAGTTCCAAAGTTAGTCACAATTGTTTTTTAGAAGTTTTAGTGACCTTAGAATTTAATGACATTAGGAATGCCTCTGTCCCATTCCAGAAAGATAACAGAGGATCTTTAAGCCTATATAGTAATCCTAAACTGGGAGTCACTTTGTTATAGGGAAATTATTAAATAGTATTATCGCAGGTTAGAAAGTAATGTAAAACTCTGTAGCTTCACATTAAAATTCTATGTTTCCACGCCCTTCAGAAACTTCAACCAGATATTATACTTTGTGTTGCTCTTTGACCCATGTTTATCTGTAGACACTGGAGGAAATAAGAGTTTTAAAAGGAGGTATTAGAAAAATATTTTAAATTTCAGCTCAGGGCACATGGCTCTTCCTTGGTGAAGCAGAAAGAACTGAATGAGCCCAGAATATAAGCTCCTGTTGTTCCAGAATATAAGTGCCTCAGAGATATGAGGTCAAATGACTTCTCTGTTTCCCCGCCCCATTGAGCGTGGCACTTTACTTCTCCAGCCCCTGGTCAGTGCTTGGCTTTGGCTATTCGTGTAACACAGCTGATAACTTGTCATGGATCTAGAGGTAGTTTTGATGTGGGTAGCCAAGGCTTCAGACCACAAAGCCCTATTTTCTTAATCGATCTGTCCTTGTTTGTATACTCAAGCCAATATCCTTCTCAAAGGGATTGTCTCCCACAGCTCATCACTCACGGTTTCTTCCACCTCTCTGTGTGGTATGGTCTAAGATTTGATTCTGTTTCTTGCAGTCACTCTCTTTGCCAGAGAAGGCAAAACAGAACGAGAACCTCATTGATTTGTCCCTGGTCAGTCAATTAAGAAGGTTTTATACTGAACTCCTTGCACACTATCCGTGGAATAAATACGTGGAACAAGAGTTCTGATTAAATTTGTTTTGTTGCAGAATTTAGAGACCTGCCCGTCTGCGAAATCCTTCACTAAACATTTATTTGCTAAGTAGCATCTAGCAAGCATGGTGAATGACTTCCTGCTGCCTGAGAAAAGAAACAAAATGGTTCATTCACTTATTATTAGAATGATGGGGAGTCTTTACTATCGGTAAACAGTGAATGGGAGCTGGCAGATGGCAGTGTTAGAAGAATGGAGTTTGTTTGGACTGATTTACAGTGCCAAAGACATAAACAGATGTAAGCAGTTTAGAACAGTCAACCCTGCTGAGGTTATAGTAAAGCATCAGCATACTTAGTTGTAATCATGACTGCCTGAAATAAATTTAGATATAAAAGTATGACTTGGGTAGCTAGTTGAATTTCCTCCATCACCTAAAAGGCAGCATAATCCAGGAGTAGGAAAGTTTCCCCATGAACCACTTATTTAGGAAAATAAAAACATTTCTAGGATCTTTGGTAATGATTGATAATGAAAGGTGAATATCACGAGTGACACAGAAAACTACTGGACCCGTAAGATGTTGGACAGAAAAAAATAAAACAAAACTATCATTTCACTGAGCACAATGCACATAGATTCTGAGCTCTGCAGGGTAGGCTCCATATCTTATTTTTGACTTAATCAGTTAATACTTGCATAACTCTGTGAGGGGGCAGAGAAAAGGGTTGATTTTGCTTACATAGTTCACTATGATACTAAGACATCTGACATGTATTAGTGAAGATAATGTTGACTGCTGTGACTCATTTCTCACCCCTGCAATTTAATGGGAATAAATACACAAATGAATGTGGTCTTGAAGAAGGCCACAGAGGAACTGAACATAAGAGAAAGTTGATATAGAGGTGTTTACATGCATTTAGATGCAAGGGAAAAATCTTACTATGATTATCGAAATTATCCCCAGGCTGCAATTTGAATGAGAGGAAAATGAACTCTGTCTTGGGTTGGGTCTTCCTCCCAAACGTAAAGCAAAACCATGGAGTGTCTGGTGGTAGATGTTTCTCCTGCAAGCATCAGGAGAGGAGTGAGGATGATCTGTCCACTTTTAGTAGTTGGTGTCAATGAAAGGAAGGTAAAACCAAGAGCTGAAAGACATGTTCCTACTGCCCCTTTCCCGCTGCTTCAGTAGAATTAGCTCCCGAGCACTCTACTCATTTATACTTTCAACCAATACAGAACTATCGTCCATCTCAATATCCATGTCGTTGTAAGTGCCACATACACCTCTGACATTTTGTTTTCATATCTTTGGAATTCTGAATAGTTTCCTGCAGGATAACAGCTGTACTTTGCCCTCCAGTTCACGAATCCTACATGGGCAAAATCCAGCGCCGTCAGGCTTTCTGAATATGTTGAACAAGAGCGTGTCCAGAGAAAAGACATGTTCTTTGGCAGAATCATCTCTGTCTACATCGCTGTAATTCCATGAATAATTGCTTACATCTGCAGAAAGAACCACCAGCTCTGAAAATGCGTCATTTCAATATCTTTGAAAATGTAGGAGTCTTTTGGTTGAAAGTCAAAAGAAACTTAACTGGTATAAGTGTTAGGGAAAGAGGAGTTTATAGTAAGGCTATGAAGTTGTCTTCAAGGAACTAATGGCAGTAATAAAGCTGGAGCCTGCAAGAATGTAGGAAGTCCCACCTGCCCACCTTCCATCTCTGCGGCTCTCTGTCCATGTACGTTGTTGATCTTTCTCATTGACCAGCTATTTTCTGGTTTCCAGCACACATGGTGGAAAATAATTGGTGTCAGGAATACCTCATCAGGGGTTCCTGGGTGGCTCAGTCTGTTAAGCGTCTACCTTTGGCTCAGGTCATGATCCCAGACTCCCGGGATCAAGCCCCGCATTGGGCTCTCCCATCAGCGGAGAGTCTGTTTCTCCTTCTGTCCCTCCCCCTGTGCATGCTTTCTCTCTTCTCTCTCTCTCTAAAATAAATAAATAAAATCTTTAAAAAAAGGAATACCTCATCAGTTCTATGCTCTAATCACCCCCCAAAAAGAGAATAACTGTCTCTGACCTAGCCTCACACATGTAGACGATCAGCTGAAGCATCGAGTGGGTCCTATTACAGGAACATGGTTGTTCTGTCCTTGAGTGAAGACTGAGAGCAGCCATGGCCAGAAGGCGAATGCCAGAGAAACTAGGCCTTGCTTGCAATTCTAAGATGGGAACTTACTACATATATACATATTTTTAAAATAGCAATTTTGCTCTGGAGCTAGTTGAATGAGGCAAATCACCCTTTCCTCAACAAACCACTCGTTATGAACAGAACGCTCATTATAGGCTGGGGGGCAGACTGAGGGTTCTCCTTTGGTATACCAGTTCCTTCTGCCTAGGGGTGGGGAGTCGGCCGGGGCCCCAGAGTCCTAACTGGGAGCCGGTATCAATGTGTAGGTAACAACTCCCCTGTCGTGCAGTTTGTAGCTATTGGTTACTTGGAACGATTCTGTATAAGCCTGTTTGCTCTTGACTACACATCTGCCTTCAGCCCCAGATTCTGACTTTGTTCATTATACCAGAGGATGAATCTGTGGTGATCAACTTCCATCTGCTCCTTGTGACTAATTCTGAGAAAAATCATAACAAGTCACATTTATGGAATGTTCATTGTTTAGTTTAATCCCCATATATTTGTTCCATCTTGTTTATTTTTGCACAATACTTTCCGTAATATTTCTCCTCATTAATTCAAGTCATCTCAGTGAGCTTGTGTGAGACGTGGTGGTAAAATGCTGTCAAATATTCTAGCATGAAAAGCGTGTGATTCCTGTCATCAATGAATTTGAAGTTTATCAAGACAACTCATTGATGAGGTAGACTGTGGTACTAAAATTTTGCATTAGTGGATTTAAAGATATGAAATGTGAGTACAGCAATGTAATTCTTCATAAGAAGGTCCATCAAGGTAATGGCCTGTTGGAATGGATAGATTTTTATGGAATGTGCTGTGAGGAAAGATATTTGGACTTGACAAAGTAAAGGTATTTTAGGGAGTAATCTCTCATGGGCTAAATCATAGAGCTGTCTTAGTAAAAACCCAGGTTAATGAAAGGGAATTGAGAGAGATAAAACTAAATAGACAGAAAGAGCAAAAATATAGAGTACATTGAACATAAGTGATATTCTTCATTTTCAGGCCATACAAGGCCCTTAGAATTTTACAAGCATAGAAATGCTGTATTACTAAGTGTTTGCTGCTTCCAAAACATCTCAAAAAAAAAAAAAAAATCAATGACTTAAACAAGAAGTGTTTATTTATTTATTTATTTATTTTTGGACATATGAACAAGTTTAATTACCTGCTACACTATCCAGAAGGAGATATGTGGTAAATGGATAAAAACACGGTTCATAAACTTAGGAGACAGGCAGGCATTTTTAGACCACTTTAGGTTTAGACATTAACCAGACTGAACTATTTTTTAACATTTAAAATAAAACCTTAAAAAAAATAGAATTTTTTACCACAGTAAACAAAACAATGTATTAAATTTGACTTCCACAAATGACCAAATTATTTTTTAAACATGATTTAATTTTTTTTTCACATTTCTTTAAATGTCAAGTTTTCTTTGGCAAATTTATC
>NC_138370.1:1690347-1707560 GCF_054177405.1 Leptonychotes weddellii
GTTGTCATTCTCAAAAATATTCTGGAGAAAAAATTATGAATTAAATACCCATAAATTCTTCTTCCTTTCTTTTTTTTTTTTTTAAAAGATTTTATTTATTTATTTGAGACAGAGAGAATGAGAGAGAGAGAGAGAGAGAGCCAGAGGGAGAAGCAGGCTCCTCGCCGAGCAGGGAGCCCGATGCGGGACTCGATCCCGGGACTCCAGGATCATGACCTGAGCCGAAGGCAGTCGCTTAACCAACTGAGCCACCCAGGCGCCCTTCTTCCTTTCTGTTACAGTGTAGCAATTTATCATCTAACCCACAGTGGTCTATCAACTGAGTAAGGCTGAGTTTGTTGTTCTCCTCAGACATAACTGACTGCAACTCATAAAGCAACGGCTGGCTACGGATTCTCCACTTCTGTATCAACACCTGTAACTGAGACAGGTCATTCTTTGATCTATACATCTTGACCAGTTTTAGCCTCCGAAGAAGGTCTTCTTTCTCCTCAATCTGCTTCACCAATTTTGCTCTTTCTTCACTTAATCCTGGTTTGGGAAGATTCTCATTCACAAAGTCACTTTGGAGATCACTGCATGACTCAGTATCAAGAGATTTAGATTCACATGCACTGATATTCTTGAAGGTATTTTTCAAATATGTACTTTCTTTGAATTCACCATCTATGGACTTTCTTGAAGTTCCAAACCGTTTTCTTCTGTTGAAGATGCTGGTTTCTCAGGAAAAGTCTGATCGTTTTCTTCATTCTCTGCTTTAAGACGTTTCACCACATTGTTTTCTTGTCCCACTTGTATGGGGACATGGTGGATTGGCGCAGGCCCGTGGAGTGCTGGGTAAAATCACAGCTGAGTCGGATGGGCTTTCCATCTTGAAAATGAAATCTTGGTTTACCTCTCCCTCCGCCATCCCCAGAGTGCAGAAAACGCACACGCTGCCGCGGTGGGGCAGAAAAGCATGGGAGGCAAGAAATGTTTATTTCTTAATCAGGTCTTCCCATCAGATGGAACTTCTAGGCCCAGCTTGATCCACTAGGCTTGGCTCCAGAAGTCAATGTGGATTCACTTAGCTGACAGACTAGCAACTACCTACTTTTTTTCATGGAGGGACCAAGGAACAAGGAGGTAAGCCAAGTATATACTACCTGTTAAGGCCTTGGCTGGAAACTGGCATGCATAGCTTCTTTATGTTTCCATTAGCCAAAAGCAAGTCCAACATCAATGAGATGTGGGAAAATATACTGCAAAATCATATGGCAAAGGACATGAATACAGGGTGAGCATGAATAACTGGGAACAATGATCCAGTCCCCCACAGGTATTACAACATCTCTCAAAAAAACCACCAAAAAGCAAAAAAACCCAATCTCTCCAACAGCAACTTATTTGATCCATTGGATGAGCAAAGTAGCACTGGGGGCTGGGAAGCCAGTAACCATATTTCAGGAAAGCTTTTGATTTTTGGAAAAGCTTTTTCACCGTATTTCAGATTTCTTGGACTCCTCAGGTTTTTGAATACCCGTGAGCCAACATCAGCCATATCCAAGAAGGGTCTGAGAGTTTTCCCTGCTCCAAAGTTACCATGCCAGGGCTTCATGGATGCTGGCAGAAAACACGAGGCTCCCGAACCAGAGACGCTGAACATTATTACTCACGGCAGGGAAGAAACGTTGTTAGTTTAGGTGTGTTATGTATTTATGCACATAGTTGTAATCATACATAAAATATAAATTAGATCAACATTCTTAATGGTATTGTTCACATCTCCATACTGTGATAAAAATGTTTCTGTTTGTTTCATTGGGTGTTGGCAGAGTTGTATAAAAGCCTTCCAGGACGTATGTAGATTTTTTTTTCTCTTTTTCGGTCTGTCCATTTTGCTTTATATGTATTGTAGTTATGGTAAGATATGAATATACATTTAAAATTGTGACATCTTCTTGGTGGGTGTCATGAAACATCCCTCTTACTCTTCAGATGTAATTCTTGCTCTGTGGCCTGATGTTATAAAGCATCTTTGCTTTGTTTTGTTTAGAGTTTGCATGGAGTGTCTTTTCTTGTACTTCTATTTTTGACTTATGTGTTCTTCTATTTAAGGCATGTCATTTGTTAGTAGCATGTAAAGAACTTTTGTATTTTAATCCAGCCTGGCAACCTTTGTCTTTTAATTGGATAGTTTAATTCATTTATATTAAATATGGTTACTGGTACATCTTGTTTCTATTTATGAGCTTATTTCCTTTATTTTCTAATTGCCTCACCTGTTTTAAATTCCCTTTTTGTCCTTTCTTCTTTTGCAATAGTTATTTTTTAAAATTTTTAATATTTTTCCTTTTATTAGTTTCTTGGTGATATGTACACATTATTGGCATTTATTTGAATTCTAAAAATATGAGGCTGAAATTACTTCGTGCCATCCATAGCTGCTTACAGTTTCATCCTTGTTTACTCTATCTGTTGACCTTCTTTCCCTCTGAAGTACCTGGAGTTCCTCCTGAGAGCATGCGGCGTTAACAAAGCCCTGCACCTTTGTTTGTTCCTAAACTCAAACACAAATTACTGAGAGTCAAAACCGCTGAGCGGACCGTCACCACTCTGGCCCTCTCTTCTCACCTGGATGCGGGCCCCCTAAGTCTGGACTGCCCCGGGAGTCCCAAACGACCATGTCATTTCTCGAGCGCAGTAAATCTCCCAAAGCTCTGCTGGCATGTTTACTTCTTCTTTTTTTTAAAGATTTTATTTATTTTTCAACAGAGAGAGAGAGACAGCGAGAGAGGGAACACAAGCAGGGGGAGTGGGAGAGGGAGAAGCAGGCTTCCCGCAGAGCTGGGAGCCCGATGCGGGGCTCGATCCCAGGACCCTGAGATCATGGCCTCAGCCGAAGGCAGACGCTTAATGACTGAGCCACCCAGGCGCCCTGGCATATTTACTTCTTAGAAACATCTCCACACAGAGCCATGAATCTGCAAGAGGCCAGATGTGAAAAGCTGGTTTTATAATATAGACTCACCTCCGTGTCGTTCTCTTTTCTTTACAGCTTTGGCCCTTGGGACCTGGTTGCCCTAAAAGATTTCATTGCCTTTGAAGAGATGTTTTATTTTTGTAAACTCTCCGGGTTTTCTGTTTGTTCTCAGCAAGCATGTGTCTGTGAGTGTGTGTGTGTGTTTCTGTGTGTCTGTATGTCTGTGTCTGTGTGTGTTTGTGTGTGTGTGTGTGTTGATTGCTCCATAAGAGGAAACTTGGAAAAGCTCATCGAACACTGACAGTCTGGCATCATGGTGACCTGGAAGAATAAAAACATTTGATTTTTTACAAATTATCTTGAAAATCATAAAAGTATTATAAAACCTCTTTATTTGTAGCTGTAATATAGACTGGGAAGTATTTTAGAGATTCTCTGTAAGTTAGAAACAGACTTGGTCTATTTTACATATTTGTGTTTGTGTAGAAAGAAAGAAAAAAGAAATGAGGGAAAACTTACCCATAACGTCATAGAGAGAAACACAGACGGAGGGTCTTTCCTGTGTGGGTGACACAGGCCTGCTGGTCCGCTCTGCACCGACGTGCCCCCATCAGCCTCACTGTTGGCCTTTCTCTGCTTGCTCCGACCCAGCGTGGGGCTGCCGTGCGTCGGGCCTGGCCCTCTGAACCGCTCCACTCTCACCCTCTGTCACCGGCTGGGTCCTCTTCGGCCAGAGCTGCCAGCTTTCCTGGGCCTTTGCTCCCCACGTGTGGTTCCAAGTAGGAAGTATCTGCACTCAGAGGTGCAGACCCAACGCGGGCCTGCGCCGTTCTGCAGCTTACTTTATATCAACGCTCAGCACGTTCATCCACCAGCGTGTTATGTCAGAATCCATCCCAAACGCGCACTTCACAATGTGACTTTCTCTTTGACTCTTTCACTAAGAACACACACACACTATCTAGGCATGTTATACAAACAAATGCACACGTATCATAATCATATGTTTAAAAGCAACTGGGAATAAGTAAATAAAATGTCATAAGCGAGAGTACATAATAGGTGTGTGTGTTTTGGAGTTCCCAACATATTCTTCCAATCCTAATATTTAACTCCAATAATAACATATTGTGTGCTTGGAAGATGTCACAGTATGGAAAGGATAAAAATTTAATAATAATACAAATAATAGTAACTGATACTTTACATAAGATTTATGAATTATGGTATTATGGGAAATCAATAATATAACCAAATACCCTATGCAGTGCATAAGGCTAAACAAAGACCTTTAGAAGCATGGGCACCATCAATATTATGGCCCTTTCTAATTATGGTTCCATTTCCCCACCCCACATTTGCTTTTCCAAATAAAAACAATTTTTTAAAAGATTTTGTTTATTTATTTTAGAAATAGGAAGCGAGACTGCAAGTGTGTGATTGTGTGTGGGGGGGAGCAGAGGGATACGGACAAGCAGACTCCCTGCTGAGTGCAGAGCCTGATGTGGGGCTGGATCCTATGACCCTGAGGTCATGACCTGAGCCAAAACCAAGAGTCAGATGCTTTACTAATTGAGCCACCCACCCACCCCTAAACAAAAACAAATTCTGTGCTCAGCAAAGTTGTATTTCATTCATGTCGACTCCTGGGGTCCTTTTCTGAAATATATGTAAGGAAGAATGACAGATACGGTTCTTGCCTCATTGATGCCCTAAGCTCATTCATTCAGCACTGCTTTTGGCCTGGGTATTTCTGAAGGCTCTAGACCATTTCACAGGAATTCAGGGGAAGGGCCAGTGAGGTAGGAAAATATGGCTCTGCCATCTTGGTCCTTCGGCTCATCCCCGAAGGGGTGGCCCGCAGAGCACCCCGCCTCAGCGTGCTGCATCAGGAACCTGCGGGTGCCTTCCGTCTTTCTGTGTGTTTTGTTTCACAAAACTGCTTCCCTTGGTTATAGCAAAGCCAGTGGCGTAGCTAGGATTTTCCTGGGGGCAGAGGTGGGAAGAGATGACCTTATTTAGATGCCCCTGGCATTAAGTCTCTGGTTGTGGGGAGGATGGAGCTGGTGATTTTCCAGCTGTGAGGACATATTATTTAAATACATATTTGTCAAAAGAGATTGGAGATTGATGAAGAGTTTCTCAATATTTAGATGAATGTGCATTCATCTCTTTATTTTTTTATTATTTTTTAAAGATTTTTATTTATTTATTTGAGAGAGAGAGAGAGAATGAGAGAGAGAGAGACAGCATGGGGGGTGGGGAGTGTCAGAGGGAGAAGCAGACTCCCCGCCAAGCAGGGAGCCTGATGTGGGGCTCAATCCCGGGACTCCAGGATCATGACCTGAGCCGGAGGCAGTCGCTTAACCAACTGAGCCACCCAGGTGCCCCGTTCAACTCTTTAAAACACCGTCTTATCTCTGTTGGCAGATGTAAATGGAAAGGAACTGCTGAAAAAGCCCATAAGCCTGTTACCTTGGTTTCTGGTCATAGTTGGAAATTAAAATAAATTTAAAAATTATTCCTAAGTCATCATGGTTTGAGCTGTTTCAGATGGATAAAGGAAGAAATAGTTGAGACGTTTTCTTCATAATTTTAAGCAAATGCGAAAATGAAGAAAAGAAAAAGAATACAGATGAATATGTTATGAGTTACATGGCTGTGGGCTCATAAAAATATTTAAAGTATTTATTATTTCAATAGCAAGTTTTAAAAACCTGCTTAACAAAATGTTCTGTGCTATTTTATTGTTTTATAATACATTATATCATACTTGTAAATTTTGTCTTTATGATTACTAAAATAACATCTATGGCTTTGCTGAAAAGTAGAGATTTTTATGTCTTTTTTGTTTGCTTGTTTGTACGTTGGTGTATATTTTTTCTTGAGGGAAATGTTTGAAGGAGTTTTGGGTGTTTACCAGAAGACACTGTTCTGTTTTCAAAGTCACACTTACCAGAGTGAGTTATATGTTACATCACGTCTTATCTCATATGAATGACATTATAACTCCTTCTTGGAATGAATTTCCAGATCTGATCTGTAATAAAGACAAAGAACAACTTATGAGTAAAATCTTGGTATCTATTTTGTGCATATTTCCTTGATATGCAGGTTTTCAGGACAAAGAGGCAACAGTCAGTTTTCCTGTGTTTAAACCCAAGCTCTACCATTTCCAAGCTGTGTGAGCAGACGTAAGTTGGTTAACCTCTCTGTGCCCGCTGTGAGAGGTCAGATGATGGGAGTCTGTACTTCAGGTGGTTTGGTCGGGATAAGAGAGAGGACAGTATGCAGGGCGCTGGGCATGGTGCTCTGTGCGGAGCGTGTTCTATGAGGATGTGCTGTAGGCTTTCCTGCCTGTCCACAGGTTAATGCTGGGGTCACCTGCTGCCTATTAAGGCAGACATTAAAGAGATTTAGAAAAGGGTAAAACCTTCTACTTACTAATTTATTTGCTTTGGGAAGTAGTTTTTTTCATAAGAATGTGTTATTTATTTTAATGTACAGTGGACTTACTTTGGTTATTTTAAAATGAGTTAGTATTTTAAGGTGCTATTTTAATTCCTAATTTGGCAAAACTCAGTAGATTTTAACCCATGTTTCCAAGCTACCTTGGATCCTCCATGATTTTACTTCTGCAAATGTGTTCTGAGACGAGATGCTTGAGAAGTGTGGTTCTATGTTAGTCTTTGTATGTGATTCCGCCCTTCTTTTATTTTAAAACTTTCGGAGGCATTCCCTTGAGTAGTAGACCCTGCTTCTCCTTGTATTCTGGAGACTCAGCAAATGGCATGTCTGCACTTGATCTGTGGTGGCTAAAGAGGCTACATCCATTTGCAGACACTTTATTTTTGCTCCTGATGTGATGGTTGGGAGGACACGTTAACTACCACCTGTGAAATACCAGGCAGGCAGGCAAATCATGAGATTCCCAACCCCCTTTGGAAGAAGGTTAACATTTATGGAATGCCAGCTACAGAGGGGCTTGGGGGCGTGATGTCTGGGGTGTGAGGAAGGTCAGACAAGGGTGCGGATGGATAAGCCCAAAAGGTGCCGTCAGGGTCCCGCAGTGGCCACCTGCCTCGCGATAAACCATCATGCTTCTACCACCAGGACTGTCTCTGTTCTTATGTGTGTGCAAAGAGGAAGCTTGGTTGTGAGCAAACTATTGTGAGCTGTCACAATAATTCTTTGGGTAAGATGAAGTGAAAAAGAAATTAGGATAAAAACACTACCTGTGGTATAGTAACTTTTTGTTAAGAGAGATAAAGAAGCTGGTAGGAATCTATTTTAGTATTTTAGGATTTGTTATCTCTGAGTGCTATTAATATGGGTAATTATTGTTCTGCAATTCTTTCTCCACTGAAAATACTGTTATTAAAATAAAAACAATTAGAGTTATTTAAATATTTAAACTGCCTCTGTATTTTCTTTTCTTTTTTTTTCCCTTTCATTGCTGCCTCTGAAAACCCAAAAAGCTCTTTGCACTTTATCATTCATTGTTACTTTGTATGTGAGTAGTCTGAAAATATTTCCATTCATTTATTCAAACGATATGCATTAATTATTCTCTGCGATATGACACACATGATAAACGAGCGTGTCACGTGTCAGGTATCATGATCATCCCTCCTGACTTGGTGCAGCAACCTCTGCTTCACTTGAGGAGGACACGCGTGCGTGCAGGTGACACCGAATGCAGGGAAGGCGCCCAGGTCAGCGCCGGCTGCCGAGGGCGGTCCCGGGAGACCAGGTGACTTTCAGTCGTGCGGAGCCAAGGACAGCCGGCCGCCAAGGGAGTGATGTGATAGGTTGGAAATACACATCCTGCAGTGAAAAATAAATCAGAAGGGGGAACTAGCCAGAAATAATGGAGCTACAACATAAAGAGGACACTTGAGAATAGGGACTGAAGTTACTGCTGTCTTCTTAAAAGTGAAAAAAAAAAAAAAAGAATGGAGCATGTATGAGTGTTGGGAATATTCAGGACACTGACTTAATGTGAAGAGAGGCAGGTGCCAAGATCCCCGTGTGCCTGTCCCACCTGTTCCCAGCAGGGCTCATGCCAGAGAGTTAGACGGTGTTCCTCTAAAATGGAAGAAGTTGATAACAGATCTGCTGCTCTTTAAGAGGTTCCTTGAAGAGTATTCTCATCTCATTTGGTATCTTTTTTCTCAAGGCAGGATCTTTGCAAGGTCTCCTAATGAGATCTGTCCGCCCGACTTCTGACTCTTCTTGTCCCAGGGCTCAGTCAGGACAGGTCTGAAAGCACCCGTCTCGGACCGCCTGCCGTGCCTTTCTCTCTCATTTCCAGTCATACTGCAGTAGCTTTCTGTAAAGGCAACATGTATTTAATTTACAATCCATGCATAGGAGCTGAGAGGAGGTGTTAAAATCACGGGAAGAGTCACCGTTTAGTTGTCGACGACGATTCTTTGCAAGCCACTGAACTCAGCGACGGATCTACTTACTGGTATGTCACTGGCGTTTCTAAAAGCATCTCCATCAGGGAATGTTTCCTTTCAGTGTGCGCCCGTGTAGAAGGCAAAGCCATCTTGCATCAATATTGCTAAGTTTATGCTTGTCTGAGACGGTGGAAATAGCCGGCTGATTGCTCGAGAGGGTTTTATATGTATCCTGAGAGAGCTGTTCTGTTTGGTGCTAATCAACCAGAGGATGTTTACTGAATACTTCGGGTGAGGAAGACATTACTGCCAGAGGAGCTGGAAAGGAAATTGGGAGGCACAGGACATAGGATTTGACCTCAATAAGCTTGCAAAAAATTTGCAGCTATAAACCACAAACCATAAGCTCATAAATGTAACTGAACCTGAAACCATATCCATAGAAGAACAGTGGAAGTAGAGGTAATATATGCATGGATATGGACAGATGTGATGCAGAATGGCCGGGCATGGGACTGTGCTGGGGATGGTGGGTGCTGGCCGTGGTCTGAGGACTGCGTCCCAGCAGACGCTTGTCCTGTCCTGCATGGGCCCTTCTGCTTCTGTGAGGATAGTAACAGCACTTACGGATGCCAACTTTGCTCAAAACACCACAATAGGTGTTTATAAGTATTCATGTCTCCCTCATGGCTATTATTTCCATTTTACACATGGGTTAACATGCCCAGAGGCACTCAGAGGCATGTCTGTGCTCACCAGCCAGGAGGTGGGAAGCTGGGCTCTAACACAGGCACCTGGGTCCAGAGTCCCGTCTCAACGAGCACCCAACCTCCCTCTATCGTGATCCCATTCTGCCTGGGATCGAGGTTAGGGTCTATTTGTCTCCGCTCCTTCCTTAGCTGTGAAGTCTTTGGATCAAAGACTTAATGCCAGAGATTGTATTCTTCTCTTCATCTTTTAATCCTTAAAGCCTACACCAAGGCTGACATCAAAACAGAACAAAGCACAGACCTGTGCCTCTGAAACAAATAATACATTATATGTTAAAAAAAAAGAAGAAGAAGAAGAAGATGATAGCAGGAGGGGAAGAATGAAGGGGGGAAAATCGGAGGGGTAGACGAACCATGAGAGACGATGGACTCTGAAAAACAGACTGAGGGTTCTAGAGGCGAGGGGGGTGGGAGGATGGGTTAGCCTGGTGGTGGGTATTGAGGAGGGCACGTTCTGCATGGAGCACTGGGTGTTGTGCACGAACAATGAATCATGGAACACTTCATCTAGAACTAATGATGTAATGTATGGGGATTAACATAATAATAAAATAAATAAATAAATAAAATAAAACAAAAAACAGACCAAAGCAAAACAAAACAGAACAGCGATAACAAAGACGAACCATGCACAGCAGGGAACAATAGGTCAGTCCAAATTGAAACATGCTCTCTCTCCTCATGCCTGCCTTTCCTCCAGGCTTTACTGTCTTAGGCAATGGTACCTCTGTCCATACTGGTGTCTGTCTGTCATCTCTGAGTTTCGCCTCCTTACATTTTCCATTCCAGATCCACCGCCACCTAGTTTCTCCTTCCAAAACTCTTCTCGAGCTCATCCCCTGTTTTCCCCAGGAGGCGTCACTGTGGCCTGTCCCTGTCCCTCTGGAAGATCTCCCTGCCCCTGGACCTGCCACAGTGTGCACGTCAAGTCCCTTTTCCACCAGCTCCAGTATGTCCTTTTCAGAAGAGTCCATTTTTATAGCACAAATTGGACAATATCACACCTCCACTTAAATCCTTTAGTGGTTTATTGTATTTTCCTATGTTGCATGCCGCGAACCATCACATGACATGACCCCCTACCTGCCTCTCTGAGAACAGATCACGTCATTCAGTCCCATGCTGGCCATCTCCACTCACTGGCCACGTGCCTCCTACCTGATTTTCTTTTTTTTTTTTTTAAGATTTTATTTATTTATTTGAGAGAGAGAGAATGAGAGACAGAGACCACGAGAGGGAAGAGGGCAGAGGGAGAAGCAGACCCCCCGCTGAGCAGAGAGCCCGATGTGGGACTCGATCCCAGGACTCCAGGATCATGACCTGAGCCGAAGGCAGTCGCTCAACCAACTGAGCCACCCAGGCGCCCCTTTTTTTTAAATCTTTTTTTGTATTTATTTGACAGAGAGAGAGACACAGCAAGAGAGGGAACACAAGCAGGGGGAGTGGGAGAGGGAGAAGCAGGCTTCCCGCCGAGCAGGGAGCCCGATGTGGGGCTCGATCCCAGGACTCCAGGATCATGACCTGAGCCGAAGGCAGTCGCTTAACCAACTGAGCCACCCAGGCGCCCACCTACCTGATTTTCTGAATAGCACGAGACTCCTTCCCACCTCAGACTTCTGTTTCTTCTACCTGGAGGCTCTGTCCACTTTCACGCTGGCTAACCCTTCCCTGCCCTGCACGCCTGTGTCCCTGGGCCCTTCCTCAGAGGCCACCTCCACTCCCTTATCTGAATCCATCTTTCCTCCACTGTACCTGCTCAGCATCGTGCTCTTCATCCTACAGACTTTCCGACCGTTCATCAACGTGTGCTCGTTCCTCCATCAAACTGTACGTTGCCTGAAGTGTAACACCATGTCTGTCATCCGCTCTCTTATCTCCGGAGCTGGGAAACACGTCTGACATGTTGCCTGTACCCACTACACTCTGGATTGACAGAATGAATGAAAAATTTCCCAAAGAAGTTGGCTCCAATAGAAAGGACTTCCCTTGAATGAACTTTTATCTGAAAGAATACAGACAGATACAGAGGGAAGAAGGCAGCTTCCAGCTTCGCAAGGAAAACACAAGCCAGCGATGGAGTTTGGCACAACCATGGTGTGTTCGACCAGTCGTCTGCTCTGGCTCATGAGCGTAAGGGTTCATTGGCTTTCTGAATTCAGTTACTTATGAGCACTGGGGCGGGGGGCGGCAGCAAGAATCCCACCTGTGATGTGTAGCACATCCGTGAGGGCTCTACCTGCCACCTGTCTGCCATGCCAGGCTCTCTCGTCCCCAGCAGCACCAGCTTTGCATGCTCTCCGAGGACGGAGGTGCATCTGGGGAAACACCAAGACAAGAGACGTGGGCAAGTGGCTAACGGGAGGTCCTGGTCTCCACTTTCTTTTGATTTCCCTGGAGACCTTCAAAAGTCTACATTCAGTTGGTTTCCATCCAGTATGGAAATACATCTAATGGAAAGATGTGGTGAACTCATTTCACACAGCTTCTGGAGATGCCACAAATAGAAAATAAATGGTACTCTGGGGACAAAGGGCTTTACAGAGAGTGAGCCTCAGCCCTGACATTCCAAATAGAGACACTTGCCCGAATAGCTTCTGTTTGCAAATGTTACTTGAGTATTTTCAAGAATTAGCTACCCCAAATTACCAAATAATCTTGAGTTAAGTCTTCACTAGGTAAAGCGATTGATTATATCCATCATTGATCATCTCTAAGAGCCCTGAGAAAATGGATCCCAATTCACCTAATATAAAAATTTGAAAGAAGGAACAATCTGGAGGATAAATTGCCTGAAGCAACCCAACCTGAAAGCAAGAGGGCTGGGGAATGGGAGGACAGAACCTACCACATGACATGATGAATTCAAACAAGGGAAATTATGGTTGTGCCCAGGACCAATCTCGTTTATATTGTGAACTTATAAAAAGCAAAGGGCAACTTCTGAATGCTCAGCATGCACCAAGTTGGGATCTAGCATGTGTTACTGATCTTGGGTTTGGGGAGGATCCCGTGAGTGTGGCTGAACAGTGATGAGCACGCGGGAGCCCTGACTTTGGCACTGTCGCGAGCTCACCGAAGTGGGGGAGGACTCGTTAGGCATTTTGCCAGGCACAAAGGTAAACACGTCGTGGGATCACACTTGCAGGCTCATATCACACCCATAAGCATATGACAAAGCAGCCCAGGCAGCAGCGCGTTGGCGGAAAGCTATGCTGATGCAACCCCCGTGAGTCACGGGGAGGGGGAGGTCACCGTGCCAAGTCAGCACCATGTAATAGTGACTACCTCCCATCTTTATCCTTTGAGAGCCAGCTGTATCTCAAAGGTGTGGAAACCACAGCAAATACCTTTCATCTCTGGAGGAAAAAAAAAAAAGCAAACTAAAGGGCAGTGCACATGCTGACGGTCAAAGAGCTGGTTTTGGAGGGTTTTGAAAGTGCCAAGAAGTGCCCCCACCCTGGCTGCAGTGCTCCAGGACTGGGGGCAAAGACCAGGGGCGCCCCCAGGCCCCCACTTCCAAGCCCACGCATGTCTGCAGCGATGCAGAGTCATTCCCACTAAGGGGCACCTGCAGACTGCTTAGCGTCTGTCCTCAGGCTCCTGCCCGCAGAGCGCCCGGGGCCACCCTCGTGGCTCGCCCTGGGCACCGCGCCTGCGCAGAGCCCACGGCCCACATCCCCGTTACTCTGCCCGCAGCACCTCCCCTCAGGTGCTGCAAGACGGGGGGCCCGAAACCCCTGCTCTTTAAACGTTCTCTCTGTTGCAAAGAAACATAGATGCTTTTGCATATTGATTTTATGGCAAAGTTATTAAAGTCTTGAAAAGGTAGTAGTAAAAGCAAACTCTTTTTCAATTACTGTTTGTTTCTTTACTTGCCAGGTCAGGTCATAACATATGCACAGAAGTGATTTGTCATGCAAAGGTGATCAGTAAAGAAGAAACTCAAAGTGTGCCGAGCTGATGTGTGCTCTTTGTCCATTCACATATTAATGTGCTTTTTAAAAGATTGTCTGAGTGTTGGGTACTCTCTTCATTTCTAGGATTAATTATTACTGAATGCAATTTATAGGATTTAAGTATTCTTTTAAAGATTTTATTTATTTATTTGAGAGAGAGAGAGAGAGAGACAGCACTAGAGCAGAACAGGGAGAGGGAGAAGCAGACTCCCCGCAGAGCAGGGAGCCACTGCTGGGCTCCATTCCAGGACACTGGGATCATGACCTGAACCCAAGGCAAATGCTTAACTGACTGAGCCACCCAGGCGCCCCAGGATTTAAGTATTAATATTTTTTCTAGAATTGGCTCCCAAAAGGGAAAAAAACACAACCAACTATTTTTACTGGTAAATGGGAAAATATAATCAAAATAATGATTTCTTTCTTGAGAAATCATATATATTAGCCACCTTTTAAAATTTCTGTATTTTATTAAGATATTAGTACTTTGGGAGCCTGAATACACAGACAAAGGCCAGACCATTTCCACAAGTAGAATTTTGACCCACTGTCTGCAGCCACCAGCCCGGAAATCAGCCGGAAACCCACCCACCCCCTACAGGCACCAGCCGCAAGGGCCCAGCCTCCTCTGGGAAGTCAGACCTCTGTTCTAGCAATCAATCCAGGAAGCCCAACAATAACTGACAATCAGTCCAATGGCCAGGACTTGATGGATCCCTGAGAGCTTCCCTCATTTTTCCCCACTTGCAGCCTACGGCCAATCATAGAAATCATGTAAGAGGCCCCACTTCCAGCCAATGCCACCTGAGCTTCCCCGGGCCGACAGCCTCCAATCAGGACTCCCCAGACATACTGAAGCCCTGCCTTCTCCCTCTGAAAATATTTTCCCACTCCTCTGCCTGCCTCTGAGACTCCACCAAACGCAAGTGTGGAGGGCCAGCTCCCTTGATTCAGGACGCTCTGACTCACCAGCCTTTGCCCGCTCCCGTTCGGCTGGTCTTTGTTTAATTCCACAACTTAGATAAGCCACCTTATGCCTTCTTCCTTTGTATGAACCCTCCCAAAAGGGTGTCTTTATCTCTTCCAGTTGCAGAATTCCACAGTGCTTCACAACCGTCTGCTCCATTTTCATAGGAATGTGAACAGCGTGGACCACGCAGCATTTCAGATGCGCACCTTATGGGAGAAAGGCTCTGGCTGAGCGTCTCCCTGCTCGTCGGGAAGAGCAGATGGTAGAGCTGCCCTGGGCATGAAGGAGGTGAGCACGCACCTCGAATCACTGACGCTAACTTCCAACTGAAGGCTAAGCGTCTCCCTTAAGAGCGTAAATCAGCTTTGAGTTTCCCTCAGGAAGCGTGGTCTGACTGCTGGCTTGTGGAGAAGGAAGTAGGTAAACTCCTTGCGTTTTGATGGTTTGAAAGAAAAGCTGCCCTGCCTGTTGGGTATTGATGATGGCCCCAGAGGGAGCGGGTAATTTGGGACTATTAGATTCCCTAGATTAACTGTTAACTACGAGATTAACAAGTGGACAACTTTGGAGTAGGCCCTAGCACAGCAGGGCTGGAATGTGAAATCACAGAGCTAATCTAAGAACAGCTGTAGGTTTTAGATCCCAAATGAGGTGCGCTTGGCCAAACTTCGGATGAAGAGATTGGGATCACATGTCTTGAAGATCCAGTTCATGGCTTATGTTAAGAATCTGGACAAACACAGGGGCGCCTGGGTGGCTCAGTCAGTTAACGTTTGCCTTCAGCTCAGGCCATGATCCCAGCATGGTGAGATCGAGTCCCACATGGGGCTCCCTGCTCGGTGGGAGCCTGCTTCTCCTTCCCCTTGTTCGTGCTAGCGCTCTCTCTCTCGCTCTCTCTCTCTCAAATAAATAAATAAAATCTTAAAAAAAAAAAAGAATCAGGACAAACAGAAAACGGCAGAGCCTTGATCAAAATTATCCATTTGAACAGCACCACCTGGTGGCAGGATGAAAAACAGCACCCACAGATTGATGGGACCAGTTCTTGACAGGTCCGGAATAAGGTGGCCCAGTTTCGGATCCAGAGACAATTCAAGGGGGAGATAGGTCCTCAGGACACTAATAACTAATTAGAAAAGTTAAAAGATGTATCCACACATATATCCATATTTCATAATGAGTTTTTGTAACAGTTTATCCCACTTGCATGCAAATACTCCTTTGAGGAGTATTTGCCCAAATAATTATTAACACTTGAGAATTTCATTCCATACGGCTATGTGTGTTATTTGACAGTAAGTTAGTGAGTTTTAGAAACAAAACACAAGGCATTCAGCTGAATGACTTTATCAATAAAACCAGATAGAAATATTTTCAATTTATTTTACAATTTAATTTAATAACAGCATTTATTTGGAGCCCAATAATGACAATTAATGATCACTTAGAAGCTAAATAAGCCTTATATTAACTGTAAGAGCAAAATGTTTCCTAAACAATTGGATAAGCTCTTGGAGAGAAATATTTAAAACACTTAATATAAAGTTTTGCAAGCATTTTAGATTTGGTCATTTTCACATAAATCCTATAAAAATTTAAAATTTAGTATAACAAAAAAATTCATTTCCTCAATTCCTAAAATACACTTGGCTTTCTGTTAAATCTTGATATTGATGTGTGACAAATTTTACCTGGAAAAATAAAAAGTTAAAAAAAATTAAGAAAATTTTTGCAAAGATCTTTCAAACAATTTAACGTCTGGTAATTGCAAATTATACACCAGGATACAAACACTAAATAATGCTTTCATGATATTTGAAGCCTATTTGAAGATATAGTAAATAACCAATTCACTTACTAGAAACTAAAACATTGAAAAAAGTGATACTTTTTTTTTAAGTGTGGTGCAAGGAGTAAAGGGAGAGAGTAGTCCTGAAACAGACCCTACAGTATAATAATTTAACATCTATCAGAAATTTGCCACCACAAATCAGTGGAACAAGAACAACAACAACAAAAAAATCATGGTATCAGACAATTGGTTACACATGGAAGGGGAAATAGGGTTAAGTGCTTAATTCCTACTGAGCATAGATTTCTACACAGGTGATTTAAAGAGTTAAATATTAAAAATGGCCTGCAGGTTAACAGACATCTAAAAATTAAGCCTCTAGAAGGTGACACATTTCAATCTTAAAGAATCAACAGAAGTAATCATAGGGGAAGATACAGTGCTATTGGCCGTTTAGAGCAGATAATGCTTTTTGCAGGGAAGGACTCTTGTGCCTTTAGGATATTTTTTGTTTGTTTACTTATTTTTTTAATTTAAACTCAGTTAATTAACATATAATGAATTATTGGTTTCAGAGGTAGAGGTCAGTGATTCATTAGTTGCATATAACACCCTGTGCTCATTACATCACGTGCCCTCCTTCGTGCCCGTCACCAATTACCCCATCCTCCCACCTCCTACCCTCCAGCAACCCTCAGTTTGTTTCCTATGCTTAAGAGTCTCTTATGGTTTGTCTCTCTCTCTGGTTTCATCTTGTTTTATTTTTTCCTCTCTTCTGCTATAATCCTCTGTTTTGTTTCTTAAATTCCACATATGAGTAAAATCATATGATAATTGTCTTTCTCTGATTGACTTATTTCACTTAGCATAATACCCTCTAGTTCCATCCACGTTGTCGCAAATGGCAAGGTTTCATTTTTTGATGGCTCTGTAATAGTCCATTGTGTGTGTGTGTGTGTGTACCACATCTTCTTTATCCATTCATCTATCGATGGACATCTTGGCTCTTTCCACAGTTTGGCTATTGTGGACATTGCTGCTATAAACATCAGGGTGCATGTACCCTTTCGGATCCCTACTTTTGTATCTTTGGGGTAAATACCCAGTAGTGCAATTGCTGGGTCGTAGAGTAGCTCTATTTTCAACTTTTTGAGGAACCTCCATACTGTTTTCCAGAGTGGCTGCACCAGCTTGCTTTCCCACCAAGAGTGTAGGAGGGTTCCCCTTTCTCCGCATCCCCGCCAACATCTGTCATTTCCTGACTTGTTAATTTTAGCCATTCTGACTGGTGTGAGGTGGTATCTCATTGAGGTTTTGATTTGGATTTCCCTATGCCGGGTGATGTTGAGCATTTTTGG
>NC_138370.1:1708060-1755593 GCF_054177405.1 Leptonychotes weddellii
AAAAGAAAGAAGAGGATTTAAAAAAAAAGAGAAAAAAAAAAGGGAGAGAATGTGATCAGGCAGGGGAGTAGGAAAAAAACCATACACTAGAGATTTAAGGTATATTTTGATCTGTTAGAAGAAACTATCTCAAAATTTTAAAGAAAGAACAACTTATATATATATGCCAAAAATATGGGTAACTACTATGAAGGGATAGAACATGACTCTAAAAATGAAAAATAAAATTTTTTTTAAAAAAGGCATTGATAAGATGTTGGTTGAAAAAGGGAAAAAGAAAAATTAAAAAAAAAAAAACCAGTTAAAAAAAATTAACTTTGAAAGACTATGGAATCATGGTAAAAAAGCCATGAATTCTATGTGCAGTATTCCCCTAGCGCTGGAGTTCTGCCATTCTCATTGATCGGTAAACTTGGTCTTGGCTGGCTGTTCTCGCTGATCTTCTGGGGGAGCGGCCTGTTGCCGTGGTTTCCAAAAGTCTTTGCCGAGGTGGAATTGCCCCCCCCCTTGCCTGGTCTGGGCTAAGTAATCTGCTCGGGTTTGCTCTCAGGAGCTTTTGTTCCCTGCAAGCTTTCCGTACAGCTTTGGAGGCTGAGAGTGAAATGGCGGCCTCCCAATCTCCACCCCAGAGGAGCCGAGAACTTGGGGCCCCACTCCTCAGTGAGCCCCCAGAGAAAAGCCATCAGTCACTCCTGTCTCCCCCATCTCCAGCCGCACTCCGTGCTCACCAGGCCTGTGACCACGCGTCTCTATCTCTGGCTCATGACCCCATGTGGAGTCTTCAAACCCAGTAGATCCCTGCGGTGCACTCCCGCGCGGCTCCTCCCGGGGGAGGAAGGTGAGTCTTCCCGGATCTGCCACTTTTGGGTCCCTGCTGGAGGAGCAGCGGATCACGTTTTATGGCCACCCGAGCTGAGAGCCCGCGCCTCGGCTCCGTCTCTGCAGCCTGCTTCCCCGCTCCGATACCTGGGAGCTCTGCCGCACTCAGGCACCCCCGGTCTTTCTGTGACCCCAAGGGTCCTGAGACCACACTGTTCCACAAGGGTTCCACCCCCCGCTTAGCCACCGGAGTGACGTCCCTCAGCGGAGCAGACTTCTAAAAGTTCCGATTTTGTGCTCCGTGGCTCTATCACTTGCCAGAAGCGGCCGACGGAGGCCCCTCCCCTGCCATCTATCCTCCCGAATATCGCCTCAGATTCACTTCTCCGCATGTCCTACCTTCCAGAAAGTGGTCGCTTTTCCAATGAGAGTTGTTGCTATTCTTTTCTTCGATCTCCTGTTGAGTTTGTAGGTGTTCAGAATGGTTTGATCCCTATCCAGCTGAATTCCTGAGAGGAGACGAAATCCAGGTCTCTTACTCCTCCACCATCTTGCTCCATCCTCCTGTAAGATACATTTAAAAAATTTTCAACTGTCCAACTTTTTTTACACAGTCCACAAATGTTGATAATACGTAAACAAAAGAAGCTTTATAAAATATCCATGGAACCTGACCATTGTATGACTTCCTCATTTAGATGTATTTCCCTTCTATCAGCTTTATCTTTATATCAGCCTCATGAGAAAGGCAGGTGATGAATTGCTTATACTCATCTACAAAAAGACGAATGCAGAGACCACCGAAGGATCTACACAGACATGTCAGAAGAGGACTCATCAAGAGGGAACAGCGCGGCTGAGGACTAGAGATCTGAAGCAATGTGATTTATTCCGAGAATAGACAGGTGTTGTTGGCACATGGGCAAAATGGTGGAAATAGCAGAAAGTTATGTGCACACTAAAACCTGGAAAGAACTAGAGAAATAAGTTGGGGCCAGAGGTCGAACCCACTCTACCAGTTCAGGAACCTAGAAGTGTGTCTTCATGAGAACACAGAGCACCTGCCAGGATTTTACCTGACTGGCTTGTGTTTCAGATGGATATAATAGGCAGTATATGGTCTCTGCAGAGAGCCGTTCCTCTCTACTCCCGAATCTGGAATCCCGGTGATGGCTTTCCACAGGTACAGCAGCATGGCAGAAAGGAAGACTCAAGTCCAGACGGCGCACACATTGGTAAGAAAGATACAGCCAGGAACGCCTGGGTGGCTCAGTCATTGGGCGCCTGCCTTCGGCTCGGGTCATGATCCCAGGGTCCTGGGATGGAGCCTCACATCCATCTCCTTGCTCAGCGGGGAGCCTGCTTCTCCCTCTACCCCTCCCCCTGCTTGTGCTCTCTCTCTCTCTCTCTTTCTCTCTGTCAAATACATAAATACCATCTTTAAAAAAATAATAAAATGAAATAAATTTTTAAAAAAAAAGATACAGCCAGACACTAACGTCCTCCACCATTGCAGGATAATTCTCTACCTGCCGGAGGATACACCTTGATATGGAAGAGCAGAGGGGAATTAGAGAGAGTGGAGTGGCCAGGGCCCGTCACTTCGTGGGCGCCCACGGGAATGCGTGTCTGCCACTGCTCAGCTGCTCTTAGGTGCGTGAGTCATAAGAAGCAGAAATGAGGTCAACAGGGAAGACAGATGCCCATTCAGTTCAGCAAACTTCCTCATCAAAACCAGTTTTAAGACCAACAGCCCAGAATCTTAGGGCAGGAAGTTTTTGGTCTGAACACAACTGAGTCAATGTGAACTGTGTGCTCACCTCGTAGGAGATGCTGACAACACTCCCAAATCAGTAAAGCCACTGTGGTCAATTAGCATATTTTTCCATGTATGTGTTCCATATAAAAATAAGCACACATATCTTTATTCAAAACACTAGTGTCCTTAACTGTCCTTAGAGGCAACGTGCCATTAATTTTACTAAACACTGGATGTCACTGTTGCAGTTTTATAATAAAAACATAATTTATGGAAAGAAGAGTTTCCTAATCAATATTCTCAAAATAGCTAGAGAAATTAATTCATATTTTATATTTTTCATTAAAAAGAGATGTATGCCCTTCAAGAAGTCTGGTGGCTTTGCAGGACTGACTGTTTTTAAAGATCAAACCAATGCATACCACATTCTCTGGGCATGTCTCTAAATTATGTGGACATAAGTCAGTTCTGAAGTCCCCTATTTGGAAGTAAGAAGCCCATAGGACTATACAGAGTGCGTGGTGAAGGGCACGTTGCTTTCGGTGAAATCTGAGATGCTCTTTTCCTGGGTGAGCACAAGTTAACTCTTCCTGTAATCATAATCTACACATAAAATTACAAGGTGGTGTTGCCTCCTGTATTTCTGTAATGAAGGATGTGAGCTAATTGCCTGTCACTTCATCCCAGCTGAGAAAATAAGTTTATGTCACATTGTTATAGTGACAGAAACCAAGCCAACTGAGCCATGCCGGACTCGGATTGCTTTCTCAGACTTGGATTGCTTTCTCAGATTCGGAAATTGACGTTGCTGCACAGATTTCTCGTGAAGAATCAAACTGTCAGAATGTGTCGGCATCCCATATTATTTGCTGTATTTGTTAATTGGCTTTCACACAGCAGAGCGCATTGGTGATGTGTCCTGTGATAATCTGATAGTAGCTGGGTGATAGACACCTCAATTTCTTAAATACTGTTTCCATGAAAAGCAATTCTCTAACTCAATTTAGTGAAAACAGTCCAGGTTAGCAAGCCACGTCCACGCAATTGGCATTTTGATAAGTGTAAGTTTTATCAACAGTTATTAAAAAAACTACCAATTTTTAATAGTATAATGCCTCGGTATACATTTAATTAAAACAACAATGAATTACATGAATGACTGTCTGACAATTTAGAAAACATTTCAGTTTCTTGGTATCTGAGGTTCATACCAGCATCAGCTATTGTAATGAAGAGACACAAGCCTTCATGTTCCACTGACTTCCCACTCTCCTCAAGCAGCAAATACTTGATACCAACTGTGTACAGAAGACAGAGTCCCTCAGCAGTCATTTGCTACCAAGGAAGTCAGAAGGCGTGCAAGCACAGCTTTGGTGCAAAGCTCTTCATTGGTAAGAAGGACATTTAAGACCAAATTTCTCTAAATATTTTAAAGCAAAACATTTCCATTTTTAAAGGTGAAGTTGAGTTAGTCTAAAAAAAAGTGTCTTTGATCCCACCTTTGATGGATAAGAGACCTTCAAAAAACAGTAAAAAAATACTGTGTGAGTGAACACAGAGGGTCAAGGAAGGATGGGTTGTGTAGGGCTTTGGAGGAGGTTTTTTCTCTGGTTTATAGGATGGGTAGGAACATGCTGAAGGTCATAGAAAGAGGCGTGCCTGGCTGGCTCAGTCAGTAGAGCATGAACTCTTGATCTCTGGGTCCTGAGTTCAAGCCCCATGGTGCATGTAGAGTTGGCAATTAAAAAAAAAAAAATGTAAGGAGATAGTGAAAGCATCCTGTGTAACAACAGGTGGAGGGCTGGGCAATCCTTGGATGGTTTATTTCTTTAAATCATTATTGTTTTTAATTTCATAATTCTCTGACCATAGGCAGGTAAGAGAACAGGAAATATTTGTAGCATTAATATCCGTGAATGGCTAAAGACATACCTTTCCTTTTCTAGAAGTGAATCATACATTTTTCTTGCCCAAAATTGGAAATAATTCTTCCCTGATATCTGATAAAAATAAGATGATAATTGATATGTGGTGACAATTGACTGAGATGCTTAGTGCTTTATTGTCAGCAATAACTAATTATTAAGTACCTGCTGACTACATCAGCCTGCAAAACTTAATCATAGTAAAGAGGCAATGATTTCATTTGGACTCACAAATAAGAAGAAAATTGAAAAAAAAACTAGAGTTTAAAAAATGTTTCTACCTGTGATAAATAATCCCCACAAGTCCCTCCATCGAGGAAAATAGAATTCAGCTACAAAACTGTTACTTTCCTAAAACCAACACAGACAACATCTTTTTTTAAAAAAAAATAATGGGTTTGCACTTCAAATAATGCAAAAGCTGTAGTCCTATTAAAATTTGATATGAGTTTTCTTTCATAATAAATGGATATCCTTCACAATATGGAAAGCACTAATTGTTGAGAGAATAAAGTACTTCTAATTAAATGGAAGTATTTTACATCTGTGAGTATGTAAATGAATCATGCATGTTGCATTGAGGATGGCTTGAGTGCCCATTATACTAGGTTGAGCTGTAAAATTATCATTTTAAAATATTAATTTATTTTAATAAATTCTTAAAATTTCCACATTCAGATGTAAAAAGTCTGTCTGTTTTTGTTTTAACCAGTTCTATATTTTAAGTACCTAAGATAATCAAGGACTCTGTGCCTATGAAGGGAAATGAAATTTCATTGTTACTTCTTACAAAGTGTTTATTTTAGCAGATTTTCATGAATAAACACTTATTGTGATGCAAAAGTTGAATGAATGAAATAAATCCCCATTTAGTCATAATAATCTTTATAGCAAATTGCTTTCCAGTCCCCAAACTATTTTATTAGAACCAGTGTAAAATTTCAAAATTAACCTTTTTCTGAGTTTATTTTTACTTTCATTTTATA
The DNA here is from genome assembly GCF_054177405.1 of Leptonychotes weddellii. Taxonomy (NCBI): domain Eukaryota; kingdom Metazoa; phylum Chordata; class Mammalia; order Carnivora; family Phocidae; genus Leptonychotes; species Leptonychotes weddellii. The sequence goes on from NC_138370.1 coordinate 1,713,550, forward strand.
CCTCGCTGGCTGTTGAAAATGTTAATGAGAAATAAAATTAAATGAGAGATTAAACGGGGAGAGGAAAACAACAGAATTTATAGGTAATATGCAAAACAATTCATTCACTTTTTAAATAATTGATGTTAAATTAGCTGAAAAGTCCAGAATTTGATCAATTGAGACAGTTTCTCCTGTTCAGTCCTCCTTTTGCTGAATCATTACCCAATAAGTTTTAAAATGTTTTGAGAATTTTCAAGTGCACAAAAAATATTAGATATGCATTGTGTGCCCACACATCAACCATATGACTCAAATTATCAAGATTTTACCATATCTAATCCCTTTTTTGCTTATTTTTTGCAGTTTTTAAAGCAAATTCCAGACACTGAGCCATGTCACTCCCACACGCTCCTACATACAAAATTTATAAGAAATTAGGGACATTCTCATTTATAACCAAAATGCTATTGCCATACCTAACGAAAAATAATGTTCATTAGAACCTAATTTTTCTGAATCTTGAATCAGTATCCAAACAAGGACCGCATATTGTGTTCGAGTCTCTGGGACATTTTTACGTAGAGTGTACGCCCACATGTGACACTGGTATTTCATGCCTTCACTGTGGATAACATCCGGTCCCTTGTGGTTTAGAATATCCCTCATTCTAACAAAACAAACCAGCAAAGGGGGAAAAAACGAGAGAGAAAGTAAGAGAGAGAGGGAGGGAGAGGGAGAGACAAACCAAGAAACAGACCCTTAACTACACAGAACAACTGATGGTGACCGGAGGGGAGGTGGGCAGGGGACGGGGGGAACAGGTGATGGGAACGAAGGAGGGCACCTGTCGTGATGAGCACCGGGTGATGTATGGAAGTGCTGAATCACTGTATTGTGCACCTGACACTAACATAACACTGTTGTGAATATCCCTCTTCTAGTGACTTTCTACTGCTATTTTTTTTTAATTGGTTCTTTATCACTGTATTCCCCAGACCAGAAGTCAACTCTTGAAAGGCTTGATTCGGTGTCATGGCTGGTGCTCTCTCTCCAGCTGCAGTAGGACAGGGATACCTACTGTCTGAGTGGCCCATTTTTAGAGATAGCAAGTTTGATCCATTGATGGAGGCCTTGGTGGCAGTTTCTCAGTTGTGAAGTTGTAGGTTACAGGGTTCACCATCAGAAGAGCCAAAGAGAGAAAAGGTGACCGCTGGTGACCGCTAAGGAGTGTGCGTGTGGAAGGGGACCGGGGACCCCGACAGACCTGTGTGCATTTCATTTGTAACCTCTATACTGCTTGCCCTTTGTCACCATGTGCATGTCCTAAGTAAGAGAATGGAATATCTTCAACTGAAGTGTATCTTTTTCTCCCCATTGGGGGTCTTTGCCTTGCTCTTGCCGAACCACATGCAAACCAAAATAGAATGCAAACACCTGCTTCCATACTCAAAACTGATTTTTTTAAGTGCAGCTCATGTTTTCATTAATAAAACACAGCTATATTTACCTCTCTCTTTCTCATTAGAAATCAGAAAATAAGTGCATGACACAGCGCTTGTTTTAGGAATGTGAGAGCTATTGGGATGTCTGTTGTAAAAGTCTCACCCTGGAGTTTGGTTTTTCATCTCTACAAACTGGCAGAATGTTGCGTAGACACTGATCCGCTTTGAGTATAAAATGTTGAAGTGCCTACTGCTCGACAAATATAAATTATTTTTTTCTGTTCATGCCGAGTGACTATGTCTGGCTAAGCTTGTCAAGGGAATCTAGAGATCTGTCAAATTAAACTATGATTTCTTCTGCCAACACTCATGTAATTCACATTCCATAAATAACAGTATTCAAAAGCACCTGTTTTTCCTGACACCACGTCATGTGGCTTTACAGGACCTTCAGTTGTCCCCCCCTCCCTTGTCTAGGGACACTCCCAATCTCATTTCATAATGTACAGAAGAGAAAGAGAGAAGTTTCTACAGGAGTTGGTGCTAGCTATGGTCTTGTGGGATATGGATACAGAATAAAGCCTTTTCCCATGGGGAGGGGCCAAAAGACCTACCTTCATTCCATTTCACAAATCTCTTTCAAATGGATATTAGACCCCAGAAATAAAAATTACTCTATTCGCCCTGCTCTCAGCCCAGAGGCTGCTGCCCCTTCAACTAGGAAATGGCCAGGAAGTTGCTAGTTCCACAATGGCTCCAAAATCCAAAAAGGGAACATTTTGGATTGCTCTGATCCCGTTTGTCTTGAAAATGATGCGCATCCCAGATGGTTTAGAACTACCTCGAATGGAACAAGGACACAGTAAAGGACGCATGAATGGCCAAGAGGAGATAAAGCAGAAGAATCTATCATACGTAGGATTATTCTATGTCATGCTCTTTTTTTTTAATTAGATTTTGGATTTTGAAATAAAGGCAAGCAAACAAGCAAGAACATGCTACTAACACCAAATCTCAAATTCTACCACCGTATTTTGCCATGTAAGTCAACAAGAGCACTAGTGTTATCATGAAAAGTCTAAACTGAACTTAGCATCAGATTTTTTAACACCACAACACACACTTTTGTTTCAACAAGGTCTAATGCAATTTCTAAGCATTTTGGCTTTCCATAGGAAAGAATAGAAGGAGTTCAGTCTTGCTCCTACTATTGCCCTGCTCTGTGACCCAAAATGAGGCAAATTCCTTAGCAATCTAATGATTACTTTGCTCATCTATGAATCAGGGATCATCATTGTCTATCCTCTATGATACTTCATGTGGTATTAAATTACCCAAGCCATGGAAAGTTTTCAGAAGATACTGAATACTCAAATTATGATTGCCAGCAGAATCTTGTCAATGAAGTGGCATTCGAAGACATGTGAGGATTTTGAAAGCAGTCCTGTGTAGAAAGCAGTATGAAGCATCATATTAATTTATATGCTTGGCTTTATACTTGAAAAACATGCGTCCTTGAAAAGAAAAGTTGCAGCTTGCAATCAGTAATGAGCTGTCTGACTTGGAACAACTTCCTCGGAGTCATGTACCAATAAATAGCTTTTCTCCTCTTGTTATATGTATCGATGCAAAATGCCTGTAATCCCAGCTCCAACAGGATAATTGATTTAAAAAACACTACTAACCGTGTACCACAGTGACCACCATGTGGTCATCATTCTAAACTATTTTTTGCTATTTGTTGCATTTTTTAAATAAGCTTGCAATAGCCCCGCATCGGGCTCCCTGCTCAGCGGGAAGCCTGCTTCTCCCTCTCCCACTCCTGCTGCTTGTGTTCCCTCTCTCACTGTATCTCTCTCTGTCAAATAAATAAAATCTTTTAAAAAAAAATAAGCTTGCAATACATTTATTTGTCAATCATAGAGCGATACAGCTGGAAAAAATAATAAGGAAAACCATGGTTCTAATGGGCATGGGTCCTATCGTGTGCAGGACTTCACCTGTATGTCTAACCCACGTGACCATGTTGTCACATCAAAGGCTGAACGATACCAGAGTCCTGCTCGTTGCATTCTTCATGCACTGGCATATTCCAGAGATTTAGAAAATAGGATGCACTGTGTTTGGGCACCTTTTTTTTTCCCCCGTAGGGATAATAAAAAGATTTTGTTGGCTCTGCTGATAGGACAAAGCTAGGTTCCCTAAGACTCTAAGGATGGGAGCCAGGGCAAGTTGGGAGGATATTGTGGAAGGAGAATTGGAGTGCTCCTCAGTTGATGGGGGCAGGAGGGAGGGACGTTTGGGGTTGCCCGGCGGGGGAGAGCCTGGCCCAGGCTGGGGTGGGGGGAAGGCTGTGGAGTGTAGGGGCACTGAGTAGGAACTGTCCCCCGAGAGCAGGCAGGAGGGCCCTGCAGAGAAGGGCAGCCTGTCCCTCCCGAGTCCCAGGCAGGGGCAGAGGTGCTGGGAGGCAAAGCTCGGGACCAGAAGGCGCAGCTGAAATGAGGCTGAAATGAGCCGGTCTGCAGGTCACTGTCGCCCAGCCCCAGTCACGAAGGCTGACAACGTCACACTGAAGCTGGAGGAACCACTGGTGTAGCTGTCTGCCTCCATGAGAGAGGCCTGGGGAGATTTTTATGAGGAGGGATGAAGGAATTTTCCTGAATGAAGCATTTAATCTTTTCTTGTGACTACAACACCTTATCCTCCACTTTCTGAACCATTTATTTAGTATATATACACAAATATCTAAATTTAACTGGCATTAGTTTCAGGGGACCTCATACTTACTCAGAAAGCTAACATGGAAATGTTCTGATTGCAAAAATAAAGAAAGAAAAACCACCTGCGAAGGCCATCCCACGGCACACTGGCGTTAACTTTCTGAGAAGTCATCCCCTTCTTGCTTTACTGTTTGACTTTTACTCAACCTTATGTTGTGTGGGGCCCTCTGTCATGATGCAGGCAATTCAAGAAAACACTTAAAAAAAAAAGACTATTCTAATAATAATTAAAAAAAAGAATAGAAAGAGAAAAAATAAAAGGGCTATTTTTTAAAAGCTAAAAATATAGTAAGCATTGAAGTGATTCGGTTTCGTTCTAAGAAGGTCAAGATAAGTGGTTGGAAGGTGACAGAACATAGGCAGGTTGATTGGTCAGGACTGGACCTCGTGTGACTCCCATTCCTGACAATTCCATCACACGTTGGGGAGTGAGTGCAACACTCCAAAGGAGAGGTAGCTAACCTCAGCCCTATCCGTGACTTGCAGAAACCTCTGCCTGGTTTTGATAATGCTCTGCTTCCTGTCCCTTCTTTCTCAGAGCTCTTCAGAAACGTAGCCTGGGACTCAGCAGGGAAGAGAAAATTCTCCCACACTTGGTCATTCCCAACTTTGTGAGTTCAAATGGGGAATTACTCCGCAGGAGAAATCTAGTGAGAAGTCAAGTGACTTGGAACAACTTTCTCGGAGTCATGTACCAACAAACAGCTTTTCTCCTCTTGTTATATGTATCGATGCAAAATGCCTGTAATCCCAGCTCCAACCTTGATAAATCAAGGTGAGAAGAGCTGGCCTTTGCAACATGTTTGAGAAGCCCTCACAAGCCACCTTGTTGCCCAGGAGAGAGGGACCTCATGCTACCCCCGGGCTGATCCTGCACGGCCAACTCCACCATTAACCCCCTGTTTCCTCCCACGTCTGCAAAATGAGGGGACGTGACAACCACTTCCCTGGGTTGGGGAGATTATATTCTGTGAGGTGCTTCATAAATGAGAACTTCCCGTTATAATGGGCCCCAAGCCCAGCTGTGAGAACCACGTCACAGGGTAACCCACGGGGCTATCCCACGGTCACCTCAACGTGAGTTGTAGGACAGGAGCTCACATAATTCTGAGAGTCTCACCTTGTTAGAGAGAAGCATCTAGTACATGAACTCTCCTCAGGTCAACCTCAGTGGCTAGGCTGCCAGTGTCCAAAACCATCATAAACAAAAGAAAACTTGGCGGTAGTGAACGGAGAAGAAAGCGGTGACCTCCAGCCGACTCGCAGACGTACTGGGATGGGTCATAATTCTGAAGAGATAGTGGCAAAATCATCTGATTTAGAACAATGTGGAGCAGGATTCTGAGGGCAAGCTTTTCACTGCAGTATTTTGATAGTTTGGTTTTAAACCAAATGTTCTTACTAGAATTTTGACGCTTTGGCTCCAAATGGCATTTGTTTTCATGTGTTTGAATATCTAATCATACACGCTTTTGTCAAGATTACATTAGGTGATTCTATTTGTTGCAAGAAAAACTTAGGGAAATATCAGTCAGAATGGAAAAAGATAGAAAACAGTTTTTAAAAACACTGGGGAGGCAAAATGGACCTGATCAGACCGTGTCTATTTCATGTAGAAAATCGAGTTATAATTCTAAATGATCCTTTCAGGATGCACAATGATCAGAGTGGAATAGGATTTCGGGAGGTGCTAGCTTTTTAAAATAATCCCATTTTCTGGGCCCCTGGTGCATGTAAATCTCATTCCTGTTAGGGCAGAGTATCCCCTTTAGATCCGAGAGTTTAGCCATTTGTGATGTTTCTGTGCTAGAACAAAAGTTCCCGATAGTGGGTATCACAACCACTTTGTGAGGACAAGCTAGCTTTGCATTTCACAAAAGCAGCATCAGAGAAGGAAAGCCCCTCTCCTCATTAAAAATATTGGTAGTTTATAGGCAGGTCACTGTGCTAACTGTTCAACATGAATTGTTTGGTCAGGGCAGAGACACAGGCTTCCCTGTCCAGGTCAGACAGCAGGATACCTCAGTGTTATCTTCTGCTTCTGTTGCAGTCTGGTGAGGAGGCTCACTCCGTGGTTTCTGGGCAGTGGTTCAGAGTGCATCCCTCCTTTACGGATTCAGTAAACCCCGCTCAGACTCCCTCCTTGCCTGGAAGGTTCCAAGAGAGAGCTGAACTGAGAGGAACAGATTCGAATATGTGCACACATCATTCTCTAAATTCTGAGTGGAGGCAGTCACTTGCCTGAATATTATTTGAACTAGTTTAACAAAGTAAATAAAATGAAAATAGGAGGTAAAATGCTTCCCTCAAATATTACTTGCCCCAACTACCCAAATTACCACTGGGACCTTTCAGATAAATGTGAAACCTAACGATTCACACAGACCAGGTGGAATTAGGTAAGTGTATGGTCCTTCTGTTGACCCACCACAGAAATATATATGTTTACTGTCTCAGTAAAACATTATTTCTTCCTTTATATTATAACAAGGTTACTGTGTCAATGGAAACCTAGAATTTATTTTTTTTCAAATTGATTTATTTTAACCTTCCTAATTTGAATGGAGACTGTAAAATAAAGATTTAGAAGACCTGCAAATAGATGGATGGTTTTGGGGAAAAAAGAAGGAACGAAAGATAATTTGAAAATGCACTGAGATTCTTAGGTGGAAAGAATCATGGCAGACCGGTTTGAGTTTCCTGTTTGATTGAGGGACTGATGTGAAGAACAGATGTTTTGAGTTAAGACTGGTATGCTGACCACAGGAGGCTGCTGACGGCAGTGTGGGCAGGTGGGTAGTCCAGGGCGGGGAGAGCCAGATACAGGGGTGGGGTGGGGAGCACACTTCCCCATGCAGGCCAGTCCCACTGTCCATAATTCTGGGCTGTGAGTCATGCTGACAGTTACTATGTGGTTAGCTCCAAGTGTTTCCCAAACACCTGCTGGAGACACGGTTTTCTGACATGTTGCCCATGACTTCATGAGGAACACAGCATTGTCCAGATTAGCACCTACATAGGGCTCCAGAAGAAAGACAGGACACAAAGGGAGATGAATAAGGGGACACACCTATGGGGGCAGAAGGCCTGGAGTGAGGAGAAGGCCCATCTGATAGGCTGCATTTATAGTGAGACTCCGTGTCTGCTCAGAGGACAAGGAGGGTATGCTCAGTGGTTGGAATCAGAGGTGCACTGAGCTGATTGTTGAAGTAAAGCCAAGGCATGGAAAGAGTTAACCAGGGAGGAGAGAAATTAAATTAATAGCTGCACGATGACAGACATCAAATAGAGAGTCATAAAGGGTTTGAAGGCAGTTGATGGAGAGGGCTGGTAAGGTCTGAGTGAGCTCTCGCTGTGTGGATGGAAAACACGCCTGGAGAATTTCAGTGCATTCCTGGTTCAGTGGTGGGAACAGCGCTCACGGAGATTTGAAAATCAAATGACAGATGATGGAGAGGCAGATTCTAGCATAATCCTGTTTTCAAATGACAGTGTGTAAATCGGTCTGTGTATTGTCTAGGAAATGTAGTTAATTGCTCTCTCCCTAGAGGTAATTCTAGTGGCCCTGAATTGCCAGTTCGATGCTTTTTACTCCCTCTCTTTGAACCATGCAGAGCAATATTTTCAGATAAATAGACGCTGTTTATTAATTCCTAGGCATGTTGTCTCTAAATAGGCTACCCCACGTTCCTACTTTAAATGATCTGTGACTTGTAGGTCACATGTGAGTATGAGATTCTCCTTCCTAGAGAAACGTACAGGCTACAGAACCCCTAATTTCTTTGGAGCCACAGAGACTTGTCTTATCTCAATTGGATGCAGAAGTAAACAGCAGGAAAAACAAAACAAGAACTTCTGAAAAGAAATAAATTTAAAGCACAAAACATTCTATTACCCAAATGAGACAACTTTTAGCTCTCCCATTTGTTATGTGAAATTTCTTTTCTGCACTCCAGTATGGTAACCCAATATGAGCAAATTCAATTTGGGTGATTAATGAGTATCAGCTGAAGGGGTAAGCCCCATTCATGGAAGGATTTCAGGGAAATCCACAGGAAGGTTTCTTTCTGTGAAATGTTCAGAAGCTCTAGATACTTCTCCTTAACTTAGTTCCCATCCTCTGATTTGTTTGGGCAGCAGGAACTGGGGCGGACACGTGGACACAGGATCGACCAAGGCTAGGGAGACCCGAGGGTGACTTAAGGCCAGTGTAGATGCCAAAGGGGACAAAAGAATTATACTTTGTCGAACATAACAACTAGTCACCGTACTAGGATTTTTATTTATCTAAACTTACGCCTCTCAACAGTCCATAGGTTTGGGCAACACTTCCCCATGTTATAGGGGTTCACAGCGCTTAGGGTTGAAATGTAAACGTTCCAAAACCTCATGCTTTCTCTTCCCTAACCTGCGCTGGTGCAGTCTGTAAGGGGGAAACCCTAGCCCAGCACAGGTCCACGGGAAAGGCCAGCTACCCCAGGCCTGCTCTGTGTGTAGGAACCCATTGAAGGAATACCTCCCCTAGACAGGGGCTGGGGCGTCCCTTAGGGCAAGCAGGTATTTAACTTGAAACCTAAAAGGTGGGAAGTTTTATAAGAAATGTTGGAGAAATGGGTGGGAAAAGAGGAAGTGAAATTGTTTTGAATTGGGGGACTATATTAGGCACCAATTTGCAAGTAAGATATGAAGTCCTATGGAAAGAATTTAAAAAGTCAAATGTTGGGCGCCTGGGTGGCTCAGTTGGTTAAGCAACTGCCTTCGGCTCAGGTCATGATCCTGGAGTCCCTGGATCGAGTCCCACATCGGGCTCCCTGCTCGGCAGGGAGTCTGCTTCTCCCTCTGACCCTCCCAACCCTCCCCCCTCTCATGTGCTCTCTCTCTCTCAAATAAATAAATAAAAATCTTTAAAAAAAAAATAAAAAAAAAATAAAAAGTCAAATGTTTTCAAAATGAATAGTGTCGTGAAAATGAACTTCTCTTATCTAATCCAAGCTGAGGAAGCATGAAATGCTCTTAGGCAAGTGGACTGGTACTTAATCATCTTTGCTTTTTAATGTAACTTTAGGCAAGTCACTTAACCTCTTCATGCCTGCTTTTCCTGACCAGTAAAATGGTAATAGAGATGATAAAATTGGGTTAATAGTAGATAACTAGAACATCATATTGACATTGAATGTGATGGCATGTGAAAACATTTGCAAGGTATTCTCAAATATGAATTGCTTCCCGTTGATCATCTTTCTGGTGGCAGGACACTGTAGAAATGGGAAAGAATTGAAAACCCTAATCTCTGATCTATGGAGACTGCAGGGCAGAAAAAGGAGGCAATGGATGTTTACAATAAGAAGAGAAGTGAAACCATGTAACATGACCTAGAAAAGCTTTCTGAAAAGGTCTCAGGAGACATAGCAGGATTTTAGACACATGAAGTTATCTTCAGAGCATTGGTGTTACAATTTGTAGAAACGTCTAAGTAGCAAGAGGCATTGTGAGTTTCATCAGGGTTATGCTGTTGTCCTTCTTCAGAGTCCAGAATTCTGCAAGGATTGGTCTCATTTCACAAGATGTATTTCAATAGCAAGGAAAACATGATTTGTTTCTTTCTTTGCCTTACAATGAAATTCCATTCTTTACTTAAATATATTCTATGTCAATGCTTTTTCTAGCTGCCTTCCTAAATGTTCTTTCAGTATTTGTAAGTTCAGTCCCATCTGCTAAAAACTATTTTCATGAAACACTATTATCATAAGTCAAACATTTTACATCCATTTCTTTTTTAACAATGTTATTTTGATGAAACATCATCATCCATAACATCATTTTAAAGGGAAATAAATCATTCTGGTTTTTTTTTTCTCCATTTTCAGCCTGAAGGAGTAGATAATTTCTTAAAACTCCATGACAAAATCAAAGAGTTGTCAGATGACCAAAAGTAAATGATAACGAAAAGTGATTTATTGGGTTTTTAGTACTTTAAAACAGATATTTTCCCCAATGGATTTGAAATACGGGGTGTCTGTGTTTTGTTTTGTTTTTTTCCTTCAACCTAATCTGCTAAGTAGATATTTCAGGAAGATGTGTGAAACTGAAGAAAAATGTCTGTGCTGGAAATGCACATCTGGACGAGATCAGCAGATCGTAGGGAAAACCACAACACTGGGGGGATCAGCAGGAGAGTGAGCGTGGCTGGAGGGAACAGGAAGCGTGGCATCCATCCTTGCTCTAATATGTGCTTATAGGTAACTGGGGTGCTTCCCTTCCCGTTGCTATACAGTGCTCTGCGCTGTGAAAGTCTCCCCTTTAATTTATGCATTGCATTGTTGATAGACATTTTGATGTCTTCCAGTGTGGTTCGAATACAATGCTTCTATAAACATGCTTGCACACGTAACCTGGTGTGCACACATGTGTGGTGTCTATGCACATGTATGGTGCACACTTGCATTAGTTTCTCTAGGATATCTGTGCCCGAGGGAGATGCTGGTCATAGAACATGAATAACTTAATAATGTTTCTACAGTTATGAAACTCAAAAAGAGAGTATGACAACATAGAGTTATTTTCATTAAAGTTAAGGTAAATTTGGCAGCAAGATTAACGTAGGGCTCTTTTGGGTTTCCCTGTAGCCCGCTCAGTGTGAGCATTTGCATGTTACACTGGAAAAATAGAAATGTGTTTGCTTAGGGGACGTCGCCCCGGCTTTCATATTCCTGACTATATAGCATGCTTCCTATATTATTAAATGATATACTATATATAATGTTATCATACTATATATTGCCATATTACAAATGGAAGTCTTATGCATAGCAACCATGTGAAAGTTTCCCTAATTCTAATTTCTCAGATTTTCCACGCATGAAATCATATCACTAGACAATGACAATTTCATTCTTCCTTTCTAAGCTGTACATTTTGTTGTTGTATTTCTCTTGCTTTTCTGCACTGCCCAGAAACTGCATCGTACATCAGGGGAAATGGTGATAGGGGCGTTCTCGCCTCTCATAGCTTTCCAGGGAAATTATTTTGATGTTCACCATTGAGGTGCTGTCTGAGGTTTCAGAAGGTCCTCATTAGTATAACATGGAGATTATATCCCATTTGTCAACATTCAGCTAACAATATTTCTATAGTCAACAATATATTTTTGATTACTGGAATGTTCAGAAACATATTTTTGTAATTTCAAAACACATGGGATGTTTGTGAGATTTTTTGGTTGTTTCTTTTCTAGTTTATTTGCTGGTAATGAAGAGAATGCTTTTTTCCCTGTGCCTAAGTTAAATCTTATGTAGAAGTCCAGTTTAAAGAAAAATAGGTACAATTATGGAGAAGGAATTAAATTTGTAAATTCCTAAAATATAAATGCTGAACTAGGAAATCAGAAGCTATGTCATTAATATCTTGGGTTGAGTTTTGTTTGTTTTTATTTTTTCTAGACGTTGGGCTTTATTTGTAGGTCACTCCCATGTCTCCAACATTCATAATTTGTATTTAGGGAAGTCAGTAACATCCACCAATGTGAGGAGCACCGGAAGAACTATTTCATGAAGATTGAAGATCATCCTAGGTTCAGTTGCTTTTATTTTAAAGCGAAATTTTTAGCTACATTGAACACAAACAACACAATGTGTTTACTCCCCCACAATTTTAATTCAAAAGGTTAATATGTCATAGAAATAAAGAGGGAGGAGAAATTTAAGATCTACTACAAATATACTCTATTAATTATTTTTTAACCATTTTAAAACAAGAGTAAACTGCTAGATGAGTTTTGCCAAACTACTATAAATCTGGAAAGCTGTGTTTCCAAAAATAGTAGTTTTATTCTTTAGCTCATTTATTCTTATTTTCCTCTATTTTTGGTGATATATTGAGAATGCCATTTAATTATTTTAAAGAAATTAAGAGAGTTGTTCTCCTCACTGCAAGTTCTATAAGGACAAAGGAAGAAAAATCAGAAATACTTATCAACCTACAAGTAAGCTTAATAATGATATGGAACTAAAGTCATGAATGGATTAAAATTGGGACTAAAATCTAGCAAGATATACAATTCTATAAAATATATAATTTCTAATGTACTTTCAAAAGCACTTAATAACAGAGTACACTCTATTTTCAAAGAATAATGTTTTCCCTGGGACCCAGTAAGCTATGATTTCCCAGGACGAGATACTGTCCCTTCCTCTGGAAAAAAATATTTATTATTTTCAGGTAAAAAGTAATAAAAAGTGTTTTTTCTGTGGCTGTTCATGCACTCTTCGAGCTATTTTGAAAACAGGGAAAGGAAAAATCAAAATGAGAATTCTAATGGACATACTTTCTAAAGCTTAAAATTCATGTTTCTTAAAATTCAACTTGGTCCATAATTTTTCAGTTATAAGACCATTTTGATCTAGTAATCTATGACTTAAGTGTTCAAATGCCTTTATTTTATTGATTTAAGTCATCTCTCCACCCAAGGTGGGACTTGCACTCAGGACTCCGAGATCGAGTCGCATGCTCCTTTGACTGAGCCAGCCAGGCGCCCCCGGTGCTTGAGTGTTTTAAATGTGCTGGTCTTTCAAACACAAGGAGTACAGCTAAGTCTTCGGGGAGACAGCCCCTCTTGCTCTTCCCCTTCTAACGTTGCCGGCAGGGACCCATGCTCCTCAGACTCTGGCCCTCTGTGGAAGGCATGAGTTTGAGTGGCACGTTCTGGAGCGTGACGGGAAGAAGAAATAATCCTGTATCAGGGGGGAAAGTAACATCGTACATTGATTTAAATATTAGTATATCAATTCAAATTTCTCAGAGGACCTGTATGCACTCTAACAGGTGTACAAACTGGTGGGCGTCATTTTCTATCTGTCCTAAGTCGATGGCTGCTGGGGGCACTGGAGGCCTGAATTTCACTTGGATTTTTTTCTCAAAATATTCAACACCTACTTCTGTCTGTCCTGGTACCTCTGTCAGCCATCTCTACTTTGTAGAGTGAGTCAGGGCTTACCAAATAGGCCTGACCTACGGTCGGATTTCTCTCGTTATTTTCTGGAATGTGCCATCACATCAATCTACGCTGAGAAACACATCTCTGCTCTGATCTTTTATGTGATGAGAACGGATTGAATTTTACTGATTTTTGGTCCTTGTACATGCCACACTCAGGAACACACCTGTACAATTCCCAGAGTTCCCTTATAGTTCCTACTGTGAACATTGTGATCGTTTTGGCAAAAATCAATAAAAGTTCTCAAAAAGAAACTGGTGAGAAAAGCAAAGAGATATCATGATAGCAGAAGTGCTACACTGGATTAAAGCAAGTGTCTGCCTAGTTGGGTTCTGCTCCTGACAAGGGCATCCTTAGAGGGTCTGACATGGGTTCGTGGTGGCTTTATGGACTTTTCAAGTGGTGATCATGGGGCAAGCATTTTCCCAGATGTCAGAGACCTCTTTTCCATGCATCAGCTCAAATGTCAGTTTTCCTGCCCAACTACGTTCAATCCAGAGTACTGCAGATTTAAAAATCTGGACAGCACTTTAGAGATCATCCAGAATGCTAAGGACATTTAATATTTAAACAATGAGTCAAAAGCTCTTTGTATGATCCGACAAGCTATATAAAAATAGACATTCCTTGGAATTATTAAAGCTCTTCATTAGGATTCTGCTTGAGTAATCACTCAGAAAAGTGCTTTCTGAAAAGAATACTGTTTTTACACACAATCAGTTTTTCTGTGTTTTGATAGACAGAATCAATAGCTACCAACTGTTCATTGGGGCCCAACTAACAAACCACCAGCTCTCAATGCAGAGCCTCTTGGTTCAAAATAATATGTCTAAACCCATGCTTTAAAAATTCCAACTCTAGGGCGCCTGGGTGGCTCAGTCGGTTAAGCGACTGCCTTCGGCTCAGGTCATGATCCTGGAGTCCCGGGATCGAGTCCCGCATCGGGCTCCCTGCTCTGCAGGGGGTCTGCTTCTCCCTCTGCCCTCTTCCCTCTTGTGCTCTCTCTCATTCTCTCTCTCTCAAATAAATAAATAAAATCTTTAAAAAAAAAAAAAATTCCAACTCTATTTCCCCCAAGCTAACCACTGTTTGTCACAGAGCAGAGTCTAGCTCTCCATACCGGGATCGCCCCCACACCCCCCATGCCTTCCAGCTGGGATGACCTGTGATGATTCTGCCCGTCAGCCACGTGAATCAGGTCCTTAAAGAAGTTATGCTCACTCACTCTCAGAGTTCAGCTTTAAAAAATTCTTCCTGTTTATATGGCTGATAATCATCATCGAAAGTAGTTGGAATACCTCATTCATTTACTTACTGCTTCTAAAACTCTTCCAAAATAATTATCCCTTTATTTGAGAAAATAATATGATTATATGTTTACATATAAACAGAATATGTTTATATATATAATATATACATATCACATGTCTATTTAATATGTCTCTATAGCTTATATATATGCAGAATCTATATAATAAAGAATATAAGCCATATATATGTGTGTGTATATATATATAATGAATCTATACCAAAGTTATCTGTGGTTGCAGCTTAAAGATGGTATAGAATGACTCTGCACACATCACCCTAATCAGTGTTACTTTTGAGTTTTTCAGAGAGAAATAGATTTACAAGATTACCTTGCTGACTTTTTATGTTTCACTTAGAGATCGCAGAGTTCTTAAGAAGAAATAGGCTAGAAACACATTAATTTGTAAGGCAATTTTAAAAGCTATTTTTCTGTTTAAAAATAAATTAGCACTCATTTTTAATTACACCAGTAAAAATGACTACTTTTAAGAATCTGTATGATATGCAACGAACACTTAAATTTTTACTGCAATTAAATTTAGCTTCTTTTCAAAGCACCTAAATGTTAGAAGTGTCTGAGAGGGACAAGCTGATTTTAATTCAGTATTAAAATCAATTCATCCTTGCTTTAATTTAACATCTCTTTCTATATATCCCCTGTATGTAATAGGATGTTTCTGCAAATATTATAATTTATTATAACAGCAAAAAACCCCCACAACTGTTCAGTTTCCTCTAGTATTTCAATAATTAGTGTCTAACAGAGTTAGCCCTAGCAAACATCATAAATTCTTGAGTTAGTTCTAGAATTTCTGTGTAAAAACAGTCAGGAACTCTTCTGTATATTGCAAAGTCCTTAGCAACACGATTAGCTTCAAATAAAACCGGGATAGTTTGCTATCTTCAGAGCGACACCAACTCATTCTCTAAAGCCCACAAATTAATTACAGTCTCTCAGTGATGTTTCTGTTGTCAGCAGGGAGTTCAGCATGTGTTCCAAGGGACGTTTGGAATAATTGTCATCATACAATTGAATAGGAACTTAGTCCTGGTGCACAGTGAATGGTCATACCCAACACCGTATTCATACTCTTCACATGTACTTGAGTGTAAAGAGGTTCTTTTAAATCAGAATTATTCTACCTTGCAAGAAGCAAGGAATATTATTTTTCTTTTAATATTTTACTCTACCTTTCATCCACAAGACTTTATAAATACAATGTATTATAAACTATATGAATCAATTTGAATTCCCAACATTGTATAGATCAAATTTAGCTTTGAAATACCTTATTCTAAATAAACTGTTATAGTATTCTTTACTTACAATACTCTTTTAAAAATGCTTTTTGTCATAATCAACCTGTTGTTCTGAGAATCTTCACCAAGACAAAGATGTACTAAATGTATAGAAGGAAGCTCCAAATTAAGCATCATTTGCAGTTGGTCCATTATGGAAGGAATTCTCTTGATAAGAAAGACTTTTTAAGATGGAAAAAAATCTAAATTCCTGCATCCACACTATAATTGTCTTGTTCAGTGAAAATGTTTTTTTGAAAATTTGTTGGTATGTAATGCCACCACATAATTAGCCCCTTACTCTGAGCAACTTTGTAATCAGTAAGCACCGCATGACGCGAGCAGTCTCCTTCCATAGGAAACTTCGATAAAATGGTCTTTTCATTTTAAATTTATAATTTCCAAGTGAAAAATAATGACTTCTTCAAAAATATAATTTTTGTTTTTATGTGTAATCTCTACTTCGTGCATGAGATTCCCCACATCGCTTAGGTTTTAAGATGCATGGTGGGGGATAAGCTGGTGTAAACCTGCTCATGCCAGGCCTGGTGAGGAAATCTCTGAGTATGGAAGGAGACTAGTAATAATAACTAGCACAAAAGCTTTTCTACATCTCAGATGCCTTTGGAAAATTTTAGCCCCAACATAATCACTACTCTACAAAAGTAAGGAGTCTGATAGGTGCACCTTTGACTATAAATGTCCATTGAAAGTCATTGACCTTAAAATGGTCTTCCTACGTTTCTGACAAATGTGCAGGATTGACCAAGTTTCTGTGCCTCCCTCCTGTCATTTCTTCAGGCTTGTCTTCAAGCCGTGATTCCAGGTAGCAAGTAAACTCTTAGGAAAAGCAAGAAGTGCACCTGGGAAGCTATTGCAGAATGATAATGATGCACCAGAGAGGGAAGTAAAGTAGAACCGCTTCCCCAGACTGATTTCTTACCTCCCCAGGCTAAGTAGGTCTGAATACTTGCATCTTTGGTTTCTTTCTTTCTTTCTTCATTTTGTGTTCTTTATGCCTATTCCATGAGGCTGAAGGCATCCCGTTTCTAAGAGCATTGTTTCTCCTTGGTTTCCTTTACTAATGAGAACTGGCTGGGAATCAGAACTGGGTATGCATTTCTTCTCTAGCAATGGGCACTAGAAAACTTCACTCATTTCTAAGATGGGAATAATGCTCCCAACCTTCTAGGAATTGTAACAGAATTTGAATGAGAAAGTTTACCTACTAAACAGGAAAGTGCTTTACAAAGACAACAGAGGTCTTTTAAGTCAGAAACTATAAAGAGCTTACCCTACATGCCCAGATAGATAAGGAGGTGGATAGATGACAGATAGATAATAATGATAATAATAACAATAATGATAGACAGATGGTAGATGTAGATATATAGATATTCAGAAACCCCAGGCATCTGGGTCTGACCTTACTTTGTGTCAGAATAACATTGTGAAGTCAGGCCCCTCAATGCCAGAACTCCCCAAAGCAACACGACGAGAGCTGAATGAAGAACAGCCCACAGAACCAGTGGAATCGTTCCGTTGGAAAGGCACCCTGGAATACGAATTTCCTCTGCTTCTAAAGGGAAAAGAGGCTTCTGGGAGTTTCTTATAGCCTGGCTGGGAAGGACCTGGGTGATCTCACCAGGGGAATGAAAACTGAGGGCTTCCATCGCCTTTGAAATGTGAACACCTAGAAAGATAAGCTTCAATCCCCCTGGAGGTCTCCGGGCTATTTCACCTCCCTCAGAGTAAACCAGGTGTCTACCATGGATATGACCCCAGGGCTCTTGTGAGATAACGAATAAATTATCATTTTGGTTGGAAGCTAAGTGCTCCACCATTAGGGACACACATGGTGACAGATTAATCCTCATGGTGGGTGGAAAGGAACATATTTTGGGGGAAATTGAAAGCTCCTGCAGCCAAGCCCCCAGGAAGGTCCTCCATGCCTCTGGGCAGTCCCACCTGTGTGTGTGGAGGACCCTGCAGGGCCGGCGGTCTGGAGAGATGGCAGCCAGGCTGCATTCCGGGCCACTGACAACAGATGCCCCACTCCAAGCTGAACACAGAAGCGCACTGGGCTTCGTAGGGCGAGTCCTCTCAGCATCCAGGTCCACCAGCATCTGCAGGGGCAGCAGCCCACCTTCCGTGCACCTGACCCTCACCTCTGCTCCCCTGCGCGCCCTGGGGGATTGTCTACACTGCATCTCCTGGTGCAGAAATCATTCACTCCAGGGGTGCACCGCAGTGCCTGACTCCTCCTGCAGTCTGACTCCCCTCCGTGCCCACTGGTCAGCCTCTGCTCACCGAGCCCTGGGGGCGTTCCCGTTGCCCGGTGACTCTGGACCTCCACTGGCCTCGGCATCTGGACAACTTGTCACTTGTCCAATGGGCTGCAATCACCTCTTCTTCCCCGAGGGCAGGGCCCCTGAAAGTGCGTCCTTCCTGGGGCGGTATCCCTCAACCCTAGAGTACCATTAGGATTTTATTTCCATCCTGTTGGCCAACAACAACCTGCATATCAAATCTGGCCTGCTGCCTATATTTGAATATAAAGGTTTATTTGAATATTGACACGTACCTTGGTTTACCAATTGTCTGTGGGAACCATAATGGCGGGAGTGAGTAAGTGTGACAGGAACTGAACAGCCCTTCGAGGCAAAGATGATTCATGCTGGGCCCTTTACAGAATGTGTTTGCTCACCTCTGCTTTATATGAAACCTCCCCTATCAAAATCACCGTGTATTTTGCTTTCTGATTGGACCCAGACAGATATATTACTTATTTAGCTTTACTTTAATAAAAATTTGCCAACAAAGGACTCTAAGTGTGTTATTCTTGACTATAATTAAAAACCCTGCATATTTGTATAACGTAACTTCCCAGAGACCTTTTGAAGAGTTCATAGTTACTAAATAGGTTTTGGCATGTATACCAAGTAGAGGTGATTTGGAAGTGATTGAGAAGGCCAGAAGAATAAAAGCTGCCACCCAGGCTTAGAAACTGGCTAGTCGGAGTGCTTGTAAATAATTCCTATGGGTCTCATGACTGTATCTCAAGCTCACCCACAGATCAAAGTGGGGAAGATACCAAGTCCAGACCTCGATTCAAGTAGGGCGGCAGATATGTTTTAATTTGTTTTATAGGCTGGGCTTCTGAAAAATGATGTTTTCTTTTTTGAAAAATAAAGTCTCCCATACTCAAAAGTCTCAAAACTACAGGTAAAATGGTCTCATTTTACAAATAGGGAAAGTAAATCTGGGAGAGGTTGACTGTTACTTGACATTACAAAGCTAGTTTGTGGCAGAGTCAAAGGAAGGCAGCAAATCGGATCCTGGAGCGAAACCCCCCTGGCAGCTCATCGCACCAGATGTCTGTCTTCATGAAACCCTCCCCGGCCAAAGGGGGTGCACATGTCGGGCTTTGGAAGGACAGCACCATGAAGAACGCTCCAACCTGGAGGAGAGACAATATAAAAGAATTCAGCTCAGTCTTTCGTGGTGTGACCTACACGGATTATGAAAATAACATGAAATGGAAAACCATGGTTTTCTGTTACTTACATATCCATAACATATGCACGTACTTCTAAAACGATACCACAATGTGAAAATCTCATTGAGAACTGAGCCTCCCTGATACTCACTTTGAAATTCCAGAGCTTACGTCATGTAGTCTTTAGTGATGCTAGAATGTTCACTAGCTTAACCAAATTTCAGCAGACTCCAAACAGTAAATACTAACTCTGTCAATTTAGTCCATTCAATGTAATTACCATGAGCTTAAGTTTCAGGTAATTATTCAAATGAATGGAAACCCAGAACCTCATAGGTGTTGTTCAAAAAAGGGGAACATTCTTTAGATTTGTGGTTACCCGAGGGGATAGCCTTCATGATTCACATGCAAAGACGCTCTAACAAATTTGACAGAAGCACTCTGGTGCTAAAATTTCATCCCTGTATTGAAATATCTTGAAACAGTTATTCTATTTTTATTTCTCCTGCAATTATGGCAGTTATTGCCTGGGCAATTATTAATTATAACATATATAATCTTTGCATAATAAATTCATCATACATCATTTTATGTGTCATCTTTGCAAATGTGAGTAAAATCCATGCTTGACTCCGCTCTTTTCTCACTTTTATTGAGGATTACGTTCTATTTTCAGTGTTCTTGATGTAACATGAGGGATGAAAGTAGGTCGTGTAAATCAGGCACACTGTTCAAACCTGAGTGATCCCAGACCTCATTTCTTTGGCTGGCCTTGTGTTTCCTCCACTACCAGAAGCTGGTTTCTGCATGGCGTCCCAGAGCTTGTCACATTAGGGAAAGGGACACTCGCATGGACAGTGTGGTTCACAGGAAATGGCTGACATGGTGACCCGGTGGGTGCCTGGTGCCCAGTCCCTCCCCAGTCCTGGTGCTGGGACGGCAGGAAGCCCGTAGCCCTGGGCCCTCTGGCCACGCACTGGGCCCTTCCCGCGGGCTGCCAAGACTTCTCAGCTTTGAGCCCCCCATGAGAGCCACAGGACACATTAAGGGGCTAACTCTAGCGCCTGTATCAGGTTACGGGACTTTTGCACTATTTGTCTTCTTGGTCGGCAGTAGAATGAAAATGTAGCAGCTCAGTTAGAATCCAAGCCATTATTTCCAACCGACTTTGAACCCAGGGCAATCTCTGTGACCTGGCCGAGTTCCTCAGTGCCTCTAGCTTTCAGCTAAGGATTGCCTCCGATTCTAAGATAATGCTTACAGAAGCAAGGCTTTGCCAGACATTTCCCACCAAAGTCTCATATACTGCATATTTAAAGAATTCCAACAGATCAATAAGAGCACTTTTTTAAACACAAAATACGGTGAAAACAGCAGTTAAGTCTAAGAAGAACATAATATCCAAATGCCTAATTAGCTACTGGAAAGGTGCCCAGCAACATTATTCTTCAAGAACGTGCAAACTGCAGCTGGAATGTGTTACCACTATAGACCCATCGGTAGGGCTGAACTTGAAACAAATGAACAAACCAAAACAAAGATTGTCAATATTGCAGAAAGTATTGGAATATTGGGAAATTTTGGCAGGTATTAAGAAAAGCATGGAAGGGGCAGAACCTGCGTACACTGCTGGAGAGAGTGGAGCTCGCCCTGCTGGATGGTTGGTCGGCAGGGAGCACTGAGCTAGAAGTAAGGTCTGGCCCAGCACCAGGCATTGTGCTCCTACTTACATATTCGAAAGAATGACTGTAGACATCGTCCAAAACACACATACAGCAAGGCTCATGGCAGCTTTGTTCATAATACCACAAGACAGGAAAAAAAAAAAACCAACAACAAAACACAGTTCCCATCCAAAGGAGTATGAATAATTAAATTTTATCCATGCTCGATGGGATGCCATAAATAAAGATTAGGCTATGGATTCACAAATAATTCTGAGAGCTTGTGCTGATCAGAACATCATGCAATGTGAATGAGATCATACTGTATGATGCCATCTTGATAAAAATCAGAGACAAGCAAAACCAATTTACAGAGTATGAGAGGTCAGAAGAGGGCTTAACTGCCCTGGAGTGCAGAGCTCCTTGACTGAGAAATCACGGGAGAAACGTCTAGAGCTCTGCGTGTTCCGTGTCTTTGTCTGTGCTGGCTCCCAGCTACGGACAGGTGCAAACGGTCATACAAATGTGCACTTCACGTCAGCACCTGTCATATACTTTCCCATATGCTTTTCCTCAGTGAAAAATACTAAAAGGAATCTGTCCCTGTCCTTTCATCTGGTGAAGTTTTGAACTAAATACTCTCTCCACCCAAGTTCTTTTGTCCTTATAAGATTGTTGGGTTTTTTAGCATCCCTCCGGTTACTCCTAAGATAACCACATTCAAGATCTCTTGCCCTCAAAAGGTTTTGACCTCCAGGTAGTTTGTAACAGATGTATGCTAAGTGTAGCAAGAAACCTTTTTCTCTAGTTCTAATTACTTGTCTGCGTAGAAGCATAGCCTCCATCCTAGGCTCAAAGCTCTGCCTCTGTTTGATTGTTTCGAGTCCCTGTCTTTCGAGACTGAATGCCTCCGGTGTCTGCATTTTGTCTGCCAGCCTCCGGATTCTGTGAGCTTGCTCCTTGGCATTCCCACAGCTGTCACCCATCAGGGTATCGGGTCTGCTTGCATATACATCAGGGAATGCTGTTATCCAACTCCTACACATAGTCCTGAAGCCTTCGTGTTTTTACTTAGAGATCTCTACTCATTTTTGGCCAGTTCCTTCATTTTTAGTTCCCTATTTCTGAAGATGATTGACATCTCGAACGCCTGAATTAGGGGAAGCTCTGATAAGTATTCTATCATGCACCGAGCATTTATGCACACCTAATGGGATAAGGCAGGATAGCTAAAGAATAAAATAAAACACAGTTCCTACTCTGATGATTTTGACTGAGGAAGGAGCAAATCGCATTCCTCAAAACAAAAATTAAATATAGATAAGGAACGTATGAAATATTTAACCTCTAAGTTATATGTTATTCTTTTCCTGACAACAATATCATTAAAAAGCTTTTATTCAAAACTTTAATACTAAACAATATACTGTAATATATTCAGGATCCTAAAATAATAGTTTATGCCAGGCCATTTTTCATCTTTAGGTTGCACAAACATTTTAGATTCCATTATTATTTACCTCATTTATTTTTATGAGGTGTGGTAGCTAGTCAGATTAATGTTGAAATTTGACCTTTGAAGTTTAGTGCACTACTCATAAACTTTATATGAATAAAACACAGTTTGTTACTTTCCAGCTTTGAAGTAGAGAATAAAGAAATACATGAAATGAGTAGTATAAACTTGTCTTTGATAGATCCTCCTGGTTTCTATGACAGAAAATTTTGCAGAATCTTGGAATAAGCTCCAAGACCTGTTGAGCAAGAGATATGAACCTAATTGAGGAGATATGGTGCATGCACAGAAGAGATCATTAGTAATGTCATACAAAGGAACAGAATGAAGAGCACAGATATTTAAGACTGAGTTGATTTGTTGCAGAAATAAGCATGTCTGGTGATGTCAAAAAAGGCTCCAAAGAAATGGTAATCATATCTGTGGTGTTAGGTAGCAAGAAAACCAGGAAAACATTCCAGGTGTGAAGAACATACCTTTGCTTGATCGTAGGTGTTACAATGGGAACAGTGATTTTGAAAACAAGGAGCTCTGTTTTGTTGGAAAGGAGAAAATCAGCTGTGGTGGAGAAGGAGATCTATCTGGAGATCAAATCTGAAACTAGATCATGAAAAATACTGAAAAGGAGAGTTTGGAAAATAAGAAGTCATCGAACTCATTTAGCAAGAGGTCAGCATCATAAAAATATTTTTGTATTAGGCCAACTCTATTTCTGATTTCTGGATAAATTAAATATATACCCAAGAGAAATTATAATGCAAAGACAGCAGTAATAAACCAGCTGCCTTCCCATCACTTAGCAGCTTTTGAAATAATCTGCTCATGAGGTGATAAGGGTCTGGACTAAGAGGGTGACATTGGAATCAAAGAGGGTTGTATTTCAAAGATACTTGAAAGGAAGTTTGATAGGATTTGGTAACTCTTTGCCTAAGGTGTGGGGGAAAGGAAGAAAAATCACTACCTCAGCCACGAAATGAAAATAAATGGGAAATTCAGAAGAACATGCAAACTTGAGAGAGAGGAAAATGGCAAATGTCTATGAGACCTAGTTATTTATAAAGTACATTCATATTTTAATAATTTAGTATACCTGTACATATTTTGCATAATCAAGTATACAGAAAAAAACTAGGTATGTGTCACTGTAGAGTTTTAGGATGGATTTCAACCACCTACCCCCATGCCCACTCTTGGATTTCCTTCCAGATAAACTCTTTGTACAAAAGTCCTTGTTTCAGGGTCTATTTGTGTGTTTGTTTGTTTGTGTGCACACATATATATATGTATAAAACTCAGGCTAAGACTTTTGTTTGAGACAAGTGGACCCCGTGATGGAATTCTGGACCAGGTCTGTCCCTGCTCAGAGGGTCCAGAGGACCTGCACTAGTGGTAAGTGGAGAGTCCTCATCCTTCACATGCTTAGTTACCGAGGATGGACTCTCCCTGTCATAGGTTGGATGAGGAGGAGGAGCTTTATGTTATGAGTTCTGCCATTCCAATCAGGTGATGAAAAGCATAAGGATAGTCAAGTTTACCAGCTTTTGCCGTGAAAGCCTGTGGAAAGATCAATTGACCACCATCTTGGCGGAAGCTGTGAAAGCCAGACTGCCCCACTTCTACCCCAAGCAGAGTTTAAAGAGAAGCTCATGCTATGGCAAGAGAAAAATCAGGCTCAGGATTTGCTCACAAGGGAGGTTGTGTTGCAAGCCGACTGGCTAAACAGCTGTGCAGACTGTGACATGCAAGGTCAGATCTGGACGGGGGATGAAGTCTGTGACCTGGAGGGTGACATCGGTGCTATGAGCCTGAGCTCCCTGAGCTCCCAGGCTCTCCCCCATCCCCCTGCCTCACGGAAGCAGCCCTGCACCTTGAAGACCTCATCCAAGGCAGATGCCTGGGAGGATACTGCTAGTCTTTCTCTCTCCCACCTCTTCTTCTGACCTTCAGGCCGATGATCATGATCAGGGCTCAGCATAGCCCACGTGGGGAAGCACAGTCCTGCTTCAGGAGAAAAGCCTACTCACTATAGGAACCGCAGTACTAGAAATGGGGGCACGGAGCAGGAGTGTATTTGGGTGTCAGCTGGACTGAATGGAAGCTCACTCCTGTGACTTAGGATGGAACATCATGCCAAAAAAACCTGGAGCCTGGCAATCTGCTACCAATGCTTCTTGAAGCTTGGACACCATAATGACCTATGGCAGGAGTCAGAAGGCTTTAGGTGGGTTTGTTGTTATGTGTGAGAACCAGGAACCCACCTGGCTATGTTCTTCAGGAGGGTGGTTCCCTGCAATCTACAAACTATTGTACATATCTAATCCCATTTATAAGAAGTTCCAGTAAAGGTCCTTTAGCCTATGATGGGTGTAGAGGGGTGTCTGGGTGCCTGGCACCGGGACAGAAGCAAGTGCAAGAGGGTAGGGAGGTTGACCCAGGAGGGAAATTCCATGTTAACATGGCCAGGGTTCCAGGGTTGCGCACACCTGTCAAAATTCATCAAGCTATACAATCAATGTCAGTTCATTGTATTTAGGTGCATTATACCCCAACTAAGAGAATCATGAGAAATATGGTCAAAGAGAGAGAAAATGAGTCGGAACCAACAGTTATTGAGGTAGGCAGTGCAAGAAGTGAAGAGAATGTCATATAGGAACTTGCAAGTTCAAGATAAGGATTTAGATTTTAGTTTTACTATCATGGCACACGGTTAAATGTATGGGAGTAGGAGATAAGCACTATCTGGCTTGTGTTTCTGCTGTGGGGAAATGTCTAAAACTGGAAAGGTGTTTTTGGAAAGCGATGCACATGAAGTTATTGACAGGACTCGTACCAAGTGCTGATTTTCCTTTAAAGGTAAATTTGTAGTCCCTTCATTTGGATCTGGTGTCTGAACACCAAGAAAGAGCGAGAGATGAAGAGAGCATTAAGCTGGGGATAGATACGCATGATCCACACCTGTTGATCATAAATTCAGAAAGGACTTCTACGAATGGGGATTTTGGCTGCACCCGCAACAGCATTACGTGGCAAGGGAGTGCAAGGCTGGTGCCTCACTACAAAAAAGAACTTGACATGCTGGTAAACCCTGAGCTACAAAATTTAGAGACTGAAGTGATTTGACTTTGACTAATGATTCAAATTTGCCTGTATGACAACTTGAGTTTACTTGCTTCTTGACTACATAATCAGGCTGTGTCTACATCTCTGTCAACTATTTGCTTTCAGATCTAATGGGTAGACCCATCAGTTTGCAGATAGGTGCTTCCAGATGAAAATTGAGGCAATGTTCAATGTAATAGAACAAATATAGGAAGAATTTCAGTGGAAATGTCTGAATAAAATTAGTAGTATTTTTTAAATCCCTTTTCTCCATTTCACTGATTCACCCACCTACCTCCCTTCTGGCAACTACCATCTTGTTCTCTACAGTTAAGAGTCTGGGTTTTTTGTTGGTCTCTTTTTTCTTTGTTTAATTTTTAATTCCACATATGAGTGAAATCATATGGTATTTGTCTTTCTCTGCCTGATACATTTCACTTAGCAGCATACCCCATAGGTCCATCCATGTTGTTTCAAATGACAAGATCTCCTGCTTTTTAATGGCTGAATAATATTCCATCCTATATATATTGAGGGATGCTTGGGTTGCTTCCATAATTTGGCTATTGTAAATAATGCTGCAATAAACATAAGAATGCGTATATCTTTTCAAATTAGTGGTTTGATTTTCTTTGGGTAAATAATAGTGGAATTACTGGATCACATGGTCATTCTATTTTTATTTTGAGGAGCCTCTATACTGTTTTCCACAATGACTGCACCAGCTTGCATTCCCACCAAAAGTGCACGTGGGTTGCTTTTTGTCCACATCCTCGCCAACACCTGTTGTTTCTTGTGTTGTTGATTTTAGCCATTCTGACTGGTGTGAGGTGGTATCTCATTGTGCTTTTGATTTGCATTCCCCTGATGATAATAATTTTGAACATCTTTTCATGTGTCTGTTGGCCATCTGTAGGTCTTCTTTGGAAAAATATTCAGGTCTTCTAACCATTTTAATTCGATTACTTGTGGGTTACTTGGTGAGCTATAAAATCAGTAGTATTTTTAAAGATAAGAGCTTTTTGTTAGAAGAGCAATCTCATGTCAAAGGAAATTAAATAGAATATAGTATTTTGATCATAGATAGATTTTTTCCATTTGTAACTTGGGATGAGAAATGCTTTTCTTATGCCAGTTCCTTGAGTTTCCTTCATTGAGATCCTAAGTTCCTTCAACTTTTTTTTTTTAATCTCTGCCATTGATTTGAGAAAGGAGCCCAAGTCCTTCTGACTCAGATGATCAGGATTTAGGAGCACAAAGGTAATTCCAACAAAGAGCTGTAGAAAATGAAAGGAGTATCAGGGCACTATAAAGTCATGGAAATTGCGTACCTAAAAATGCAATATATCTATGTACTATAGATGCATACTCATCATTTACACATTCACACGTTTTTCTGGGACAATGATCCAGAACTGTAATCAGATTTTTTATATGACCTCTGGTTCCTGAACATGTAAGAATCAATGTCCTCAAGTGTGTAGTGACCTTTGTCACTTGGGACCCGAGTTAATTAGTTCTTAGCATCTGAACACACACACATTTTACTGAAGAGCCTGTCCTTGCACAGAGTCTAGCTAGATTTTAATTAAATCCACATTTCTTCTTCCTTTGGGGAACAAGTGAGATTACATCTCCCACCTCCTGTCACAGAGGTGTGGCCAATGGAAGGGGGTGGATGATGTGTGAAGCCTGTCCTGTGTTGAAAATAACATAACCACAAAACTTTAAGGAGTCAGTATTGAATCACTATTAGAGCAGAGCCTCTTGTTGACCAGAAGACCCATTTTGAACTTCACATGACTAAGACATAAATAAATCAGCACATTTGTGTTAATTATTATCTTAGATTTTGCTAGCAGTTAGCTTTCCCTTAGCTGGCAGAGTCTGGGCAATCTGCATGCTTGTTTACTGCAGCTTCACTATATGGTAGAGATGAATAGTGTGCATGTCTATCCACCAAACTGGCTGGCTGATTCAGGACTGGAAATTATAGCATGCCTGATGTCCAGCCAGTTCACGTGTACATCTATCAGATGACTACTGCAAAACAAAAACAAACCAAAGAAACCCTAAAATAAAACTTTACGTGTGCAATGTTGAATAGTTCAGGAGATGTTTTAGCTCAGCAGAGGGAATTTGCTTGCTGAACCACCTGTGTAAGGACGAGACATATTTGAGAACAACAGAATTTGGAATTCCTTCATGTATTTCTAGCTCTACCAGAGTACTTGGTATTTTGACAGTGAGGTCCATGCTCCCACTTCTGTTAAACAGTAAGCTTTGGCTCAAAGACTAAATGAAATATCATATTTTTTGTATGTGGTATTTTTTGCCAACCGATGATTTTGTATGTTGTAATTATATTCAACAACAATTTGCTACTTCACTCTTTTTTTTTTATTTTTTGCAATGAAAACATTGGATGGGAAAAATCTAATTGCACATTCAGGAAAGGAGATAACTGTATGCTAGAAAACCTATTTCAAGGGTACTAACAACAGTTTCATAATTAAGATATAAGGAACATTTATATGGATATTGTCTGAATGATAATGAACAGAATACGAAAGATGAAACAAAGATGGTGGCAACATGAAAAACTCTAAATAGTTTACCAAAATTATTCTTGATAGAAACAAACTGAAAAAAATTACAATCTCTATTCAGTTGAATGAAGAGTAACAA
This sequence comes from Leptonychotes weddellii, assembly GCF_054177405.1. Lineage (NCBI taxonomy): Eukaryota > Metazoa > Chordata > Mammalia > Carnivora > Phocidae > Leptonychotes > Leptonychotes weddellii. Next base: position 1,741,822 of record NC_138370.1, read on the forward strand.
GAATGAAAATGTAATAGGTATTCCTGCATATCTATTCTTCATGCTTAAATTTATTTATACTCTCATTAATAGCAATTACTATTCATCATTAACCATATTAAAACTATTATTAGACTCAATTTCACCCTTTTCTCTTGAAGCCTGATGACATGATTCATCTTTAAATGCACTTACCTAAGTACATTTTATTTTAAGCTTGATAAGATAGGTTTCTAGAATTTATTTGACATAGATTTAATTACAAAAGTATACAGTCATATCTACCATTGCTAATAGTTTGAGAGACCTAGTAGATTCTATATTTCACAGACAAAAAAGATCTATTTTTGTTTATACATAAATCTATAAGAAAACTCTCCTTGTAAAATTTATTATTTGTTAGATGTCAATATAAGGGAGATTTAAAAAAAAAAAAAAACTATCAATTTTTGGAACCACTGGGAAATAAGAAATCACAGGCCAGTACCACAGACTGTGATCTTGTTTGGATGGGATGCAATCGTAAATGGCTGCTTTTCTTCACAGAAGTGAGAAGACCATAGTTGCACTTGGGGAAAACGGCCGGGTGAATCCTATTCCCTATTCCTGTCTGCGTGTGTTCGTCATACAAATCAGCAAGGAGTGGGCGGCTGAAGGCCGGTCTTCAGCACTAACCAGTAATTTGGAGAAACATTGGCTTGCAAACCCTTTTTACTTTTGGTTATTTTTATATTTTGTCTTAAGCTTTCTCTAAATTTCTTGAGTACAAAAAATATATACAAACAGCCAGCCCTAAATGAATTAAATGAGAGCCATGTAATATTAGCTTAAAACTATATTACCAACTCCAGGTGATGATGAATATGATATAATTTTTCTTCCAAGTCAGCTGAGGTAAATTGCTTATTTATCCTTGCCCTTGGTAATGGGCATTATATCCAGGACTTCCCTCCAAAATCGCCACAGGAGAGAGGATATCTTATCTCATATTTACGTGGACATTTACATTTTTTTAATGTTTTCCTGTGCATTCGCTGTTCACCATTATGTAGTTACTAAGACATATTCTAGAAAAGACTGTAGTAAATGTGTTATTGAGGGGCTCATGTGGGACCACTCTGAAGGAGTATGTGAATATAACTTAATATCTAGGGCCGCCTGGGTGGCTCAGTTGTTGAGCGTCTGCCTTCGGCTCAGGTCATGATCCCAGGGTCCTGGGATCGAGCCCCACATCGGGTTCCCTGCTCAGCGGGAAGCCTGCTTCTCCCTCTCCCACTCGCCCTGCTTGCGTTCCCTCTCTTGCTGTCCTCTCTGTTAAATAAATAAAGTCTTTAAAAAATAACTTAATATCTACACATTTATTAATTTCAGTATACAAGTATACTTTTCCTGGAAAGGTTGGACTACCTCGGGGCATTATAATTGTGTCCTTGGTTGGTCACCACTACACGGTAGGAGATTATATTTAACTTCTTTTGTCCTTTCCCTCCAGCACATTTTTCTCCCCAAACCGAAGACATTCAGAAACAAAGATTTTGATCAGTCACTTTTCTTTGTTTTAACGGAGCAAACTCTTTCATATACATCTGGAAGAATGGATTGTCACGTTTGTGTTTATTTACACAGTTAAAACGTGAATGTACTTTCATCACAAAAATTCAAATAAGAAAGAAGCATGTAACTTATAAGTGAAAGTCTCCCTTAACTATTTACGAACCCTCTTGAGAGTAATTATAATTTCTCCCTAAGGAAATCAGAGCTATTTTACTTAAAACTGAGAATGATACCATTGTTGAAATGCCCCTGATTGCCATATTAATTTGATTTTATGGGCTGATATTTATATTTGCCTAAAAGTGCAAATGTTATTTCATACTCATATTTCATACCCAGCCCCGCCCAGGTCACAATATTTTGATTGTTAGAAATTGACTACAGGACCAATCATGCAGGCATTGTTGACACTTTCCTTAAGTATTTTTAATCTCAGTTTTCCAGTTTTTACAACAGGGGTGGTGCAATACTCACCTCCTAAGATTGCTGGGAAGAACAAAGGGAATGGTAGATTTGAACACTGACTCTTATCTATAAATATTCATAAAAATCACTGTTGCAATTTCCATGGATAAACCAGGAGATGTGCACAGAAATGTGTCGAGATCTTACGTCTGTGAAACCAGCATTGTACAGCAAAGGTTGTTCAAGTGACCCAGTTTCTCCTCAGAGGCGCTGAAGGTTTATGCCAAAGTCAGAAAGAGGCTACTCATTGATCAAAGTAAAACTAAATCAAAAGCATTGGGAGTTAAAAACCTACTAAATTCAAAGGGAACCCGTCCTCTTCTGAGCCATGGCTCTCAGGTGGAGAAGGTTTCGGTCAGTGTCTGAGCTTCTTGCTTCAATGCTTACCAACGCTCTGATTCAAGTCTTCCTTGCAAGTACTCCCACGGAGGTCCGTGATGCCCCACCCCGACCGCTGACCTGCTTCCCCCCGTCCTGTAGTCTCCCTGGTTTAGATTTTGCCCATTTGCGTCATGCCAACGGCAGCCAACGAAAGGCTATCAGTACTCAGCTGCTCACTTCCCAAATACGCGTGTTCCTGTAAAGTAGCTCTCGGAAACTCTGAATCACCTCCACCGCGCCCCATCGCGTCACCCAGAGCTTGGAAAGAGTTTCACTTTTCCGCATCCGTTAACCGGTCCAGCCAAACTAAGCTCTTCTGATAACCCAGAATTCCAGTTTCTGTCTCGGTGACCTCTTAAAGTATTGAAATGCCATGAAAATAGCAGATTTCAGGACACGAGCTATGTATTCTTGACAAATCCTGCTCCTGTCTGGAGGACAGGAGGACTGACCGTCTGGCTCACATTGGGATTCAGAAAATACGACATTCTTAACCAAGTGTCATTAAGGATGATTATCATTTTGGGGGGGGATAAATATCTTGTGATACATGCAGCCCATCTGTGGCTAATTAAAAATTATTGTAACCCCATGTTCCTAATCAGATTGTGGAACCCACAGGCCAACTGGTAGGAACCAAAGCATTTGTTGGTACCACGAGCACGCTCAAGATCTTGAAAATGTCAAATTTAGAGCAGCCTTGCCCCTGCGTCATCCCCACCACCTCGGGTGCGTGATGTCACAGAGGCCCATGGGCCCGCTCCCTAAATGCCTCTGCAGCCCCAGTTTGGGATAACTGTGGCACACAGCGCGGCGCCCCTGGGAGCTGCAGGACCCGCGTCAGGACCCCGCCACTGGGTGACCCAGGAGGCGCTCCCGGGTGCAGAGCGGGGGTTGCCCGGATGTCAGCGAGAACGTTGAGCCTCTGCCAGCACGAAGGCTCCTCTCTCTTCTGCAGCCGAGCCTCTGTCCCAGGGGCTGTCCTCCAGCTCCGCACAGCAGGGCAGAGGGTTCCCTTTGCTGTGCTGAGTGTCCCGTTCCGTGTTCTCGCTCCTTCCCTGCACTCACTCACTGACATGTGCAGTTGCTAGGAAGGGACACAGCACAAACCCTCGGCAAGTCAGAGGTGAGAAAGGAAAACCTGGTCAGCACCTAATAAATGCCATCGCTCTTCTTGCCTTTCCAGCGAGCCTTATATCCCAAAGCGTTATTTGACAAATGGGTGATTACCTAACCCAGAACTTTGGTTTATCACCCAGCCTACTCTGAGTAAAAGCCTCTTTCCCTGGAAATAATAACATAACTTGTGGTGAACTGGAAAAGGGCTGTCAAGACCTCGTTTTTTGAGTAATATTATGAATGCGTACTGAAATTTTTATACGTGTTCTACCGGGGGGCATATTTATGAAGGCCGTCAGTGGTCGGCGCCCTAACTAGTGTAATTTCCTGTGCAGTCATCAGCCACGTCACCTCTGCTGGAATTGAAACACGTCAGAGACCACCGGACTCTTGGTCCGTCTTGGTCCAGGAAAATGAAAAACCACAAGAGCTGAGAGTGCTCAAGCAGAGCATCTTTCTAAATTCCATGTTTGGCTTCATAATTCTCACTTGTTATAATGTCTTCCAGTTTACATTTTTTTCTCGACATTCGAGGGCTGATATTTAACACAAATGATCGGGATGTGTCCTTCGCAGATCTGAAACACGGGAGCATCCACTGGGTGTCTGCCCGCATTTGGAGGCTGGTTTCTGAGGAGAAGACAGCGCTGTGTCTCTCCTGCGTACCAGTCCTTTGCAGTAGAGCGCTGAGATCTATTTTAGAGTAAAACTTTCCAGTGCGTCCTTCTCTGGTCAAATGTGCTTCTCCAAAGTGACCAACATGTGATGCTCCTTAGTTTTATCCCGGAGTTTGAAAATTCTCCCCAGCCACTTCCAATTCACCTTATTCATGCCAAAAGGCCAAATATTATATAGATTCTGAGACACTGGGCCTTGATGGACGAGGTCCGGGCACGTCCCTGCTGTGGGGTGCGTGCGGGACGGCCACACGGGGCGCTGCTGAGCTCCCCGCCTGCGCGACCCTCCGTTTCCACCCTTATTGTTACTACCTGTCCTCTCTTTAATTTGGGTCTGTTTCTCTGTGTGTTTGCAGTTCGTTCCGTATAACCTCAGTGACGGCTATTCCCCTGTCTTCCCAGATTCTACAGACATGAAAGGTCTGCAAGTTGTTTCTATGAATTTGTTGCATGACTGTCAGCTCTGTGCATTCTTCGGCTTCGACCGTGTTTAAAGGTTGGATCGGTAACCACGATTAAATCTGAAAATGAACAGATACTTTTTTCAGGTAGCAGGATGAGGATCACTTATGTACTTAATTTCCTTTTCCCCTTGATCACTTTTCCTCTGATTCATTACCTTTGATTTCTGGTGTAACCTGCATATCGAGACCCACCTGTCATTGTTTTGCATTTTTCATCCAGGATCTGCTTCTCCACTGACTCTTATTTACAGGACTTATTTTTGGACCCATGTGAGGATAATTATTCCACAAACAAAGCGAAATTCTGCACACTTGGCTGCTTGTCCAAGTGGAATCCCACGAAAGAAGGTGTATTTTTCAAATCCCTGAAATCCTCTCTGAGTCTCTTTTCTGTGTGTGTTTATTTATTTGTTTGTTTATTTTAAGCACTCAAGGGACAGATGGGGCCAAGGGCTCCCTAGAGCTAAGCATAAAGGGAGATAGAAGAGGCAGACATGTAGCATAGTGGAAACTGTTTGACTTACGAGTGAGGAGGATCAAGTTCTTTTCTTGGTTCTTCCATAGAATATCTGTAAGACTCCAAGTGTCTTAGGTACTCCTTTGTGTCTCAGATACATCATGCATTAATTTCATGGGGGTGGACAATAAAATCTATGGTTTTATGACAGCAGTTGTGGGAAATAGCAACATACTAAAAATAACAGTATCACAGAACATCAAAGTTAGCTCTCTTCTCCTTCAGCTCCTCAAAAAAACTACCAATTAAGAGTGGTGCACATTATTGCTAGGATTCTTGGGGCTCAGGATTGCAGTCCAATGGTAACTCTGTAATTCAGTTAAAATCATATGCCAATTAACAATATGCTTAAAAATTTATAATCTGTCTCACTCTTGAATTCTCCTTCATTTCCAAGTACTTAGTGAAAAGAAATCTGGGTGTTACCACCATCAATGAACACAAGACTTAACAAATGTCATCTTATGAAATACTTTCATACAATTCATGATTTCCTTTGTGTCCAACTTGTATAGTACTTCTCCGTTTCCTACATTTTTAGAAATCTCTCGAATTCACCAGCATACCATTATTATATTTTTCCTTGATATTCCTACAATTGTCCACACTAGTAGGGATTTAGTGAATACGGATCTCTCCCCCAAAGCTGAGAGACGTTGCATCAAGAGCTGGTAAGCAGGGGTCCGACCTGTGTGCCTTGCCATGTGGTCCCCCTCGTCGGGTTGCTGCTTAGGAGATGCCCCTCCGGGGCAGGTCAAGCCACAACTCAAAGCGGCCCAAGGGGAAGCGAATGCCCTTCACCTCATCCTGCTCACCTCCATCAGCTTCCTTACCTCACTTGTAGAAATCTTTGCCTCCGTGCCCACAGAGGATCATTTGGTACATGTTTTAAAATCCTTTTGACTTTTATCCAGTGGGAAGATTTTAAAAACCGATCCCTGAAAAATGGTTGAGTGTCATGCCCACAGCAGGTTAGTCGAAAATCAGGGCAAAGAGGACAGAAGGCCTGGGTTGGAAAGGTGCTTCCTCCACAGATGAGCTGGACATTTTACAACTTGGTGACCCCGTCTGAAAGCGAGTATCCTAAGAACAACCCCTCCACAGAATGGTGTCATAAATCAGTGACTTCATACGAGTCAGGTGCTTAAAACACAGCTTCCTGTATCCCACGCACCTGGTGTGACCTATTAGTTTTGTTATTGGTGTTTATGAATATCAGTCATTTTTCCCTAAAGGATTGACCCACACTTGACACCTTCTTACCGTCATTACTGTGTGTCTTCACAACCTTGGTTCTACTTTCTTCGTGCGCCTGGGGTGGGCCTCGTGAATTCCTGTTCTGCTCATTCAATTTCCAGCCTGACCAATTTCCCTGCCCACAGCCGATTTGAAATTACCATGAACATTTAGGAATAACAAAAACTTCTTTTAAATGTACATCCCTGGTGTCCTCTCAGGAATGTGGTTATACGGTTTTAGATTTTCTTAACTCAGAAGCCTAACATTTTACTAGTTTCGTGACATCAGGAAAGACACTTACTACTTTATTTTTTTTTAAAGATTTTATTTATTTATTTGAGAGAGAGAATGAGAAAGAGAGAGAGAGCACATGAGGGGGGGAGGGTCAGAGGGAGAAGCAGACTCCCCGCCGAGCAGGGAGCCCGATGCGGGACTCGATCCCGGGACTCCAGGATCATGACCTGAGCCGAAGGCAGTCGCTCAACCAACTGAGCCACCCAGGCGCCCGACACTTACTACTTTAAATATCAGTGTCCATGTCAGTCGAGTGATGACAGTATACAACTGTGTATCATTGGTTTCCATAAAAATCAAAGAACCTTATGTTTGCATATTTTAGCACTGTGCATGTCGCACAGACAATGTTGGAGAAATACTAGATTTTTTTTCGCCGGAGTATATATAATGCACGGCCATGTCTTGGAGTGATTTCAGGTTTTAATAATAGTTTTGGAAATCAAAATTATACCTTTCCTCTGCTTAAAGATACTGGAATTTAATCAAGGAGAACATCAGATTCTTAAATTCAGTGAGTTATAATATTAAAGTTGAAGGGAATCTCGTAAAGTCTCTAATGTAACTTTTCTTGATGTACAAGGAAAGTGAAATTTTTCATTTCATAAAAAGCACTAAGGTAAATGTCATCAGAGTATGTATGCTGTGTCGTGTCATGAAGAGGGCAACACGGATTTATTTTCTGAGAACAAGAGAAAGGAACTTGCATTAATTGAATACCTACTTTGTGCCTACCTTTGTATTCCTGCTAGCATCTTATTCTTACAGCTTTCTACGAGCTACCACCCACGGTCCTTCCTGTATCATACGTGAAGCCAAATCTACCAGTTTTGTAGATTTTATAGCTATAAAAGCAGAATTTTAGACACTTGTAAGTCATATGAAATGCAAATTAGATACCCCTACACACACACGAAAATGGTTAAAATTGGGAAAAGAAGAAACAGAAATTGAGATAAACTGCCTGGAAGTGGCGGGCGCTGGTATGCGTACACATGATTTATTGAAATGAAAAATGATACAGCTACTTTGGGAAAATGTTTTAGCTGTTTCTTATAAACATCATTTATCATGCAATCCCGTAATCACGCTCCTCAGTATTTACCCGAGAGAAATGAAAACATATTACCACGGAGAATAATCCAAACCTGGATGCTTGCAGCATCGTTATCCCGGGGACCAGAAGTCTTCCATAACCCAAACATCCATCACATGCTGGAAGGACAGGACGCGATGCATCCTCACGCGGAATACTACTTGGGGGTAGAAAAGGAGCGGATTCCCAGCAGGCGAGCACGCGGACAGGCTGCGGACGGACAGCTTGCTAGCCGTGCGCACCTCCAGCACCTGCTGTAACCTGCGGCCGTGAGCCGTCTTAGTCTCTCGTTCTTACAGCCCAGAAGCCCCACGGTGACCATCCTGGGCTGAAATGAGTGTCATCGGGGCTGTGCTTTCTCCGAGGCTCTAGAGGAGAGTCTGATTTTTTTTGCCTTTCACAGTTTCTGTGGCCGCCGCCTGGTGTCCTTGGCCTGATGCCCACTCCTCTCTCAAGGAGCATCACAGAGCTTCTGCCTCCGTCTTGATAGGCAGTCTTCTCTAAAGTCAAAGCTCCCTCTGCTGCCTGTGCACACTTGTCAGAATGGTGGGAGCCACCAGGGAAGGTGAGATGCTCGTCCCATCTCAGGGTCCTTAACCGATCACACAGGCCAAGTCCCGCTGCCCTACAGGGTAGCATCCACGGGGTCAACGACTGGGGATCTGGACGTCTCTTGGGGCCATTTTTCAGCTGACATCACAAAGCAAAAATGCCAGACACTAAAGGCTACATGCTTTAGGTTTGGATTTATATGACCCTCTGGACAGGATGACACTTTTCCTCTTTAGAAAACACCGTAAATGTGACGGGAAGGGCTCAAGCATTTTCACTGTTTTTTAATCATTAACATATTTTAAAAGTGGGAGAGAAGGTTTGCTGTGATTAGCACAAAGAAAGCAATCCACTCTTTAATGCTTTTAATCCAATGTTTGGTACAGCATTGGTTCGCTTGCAGTCCACACCCAGAATTCCAACTATGGAAGAGAAAGCTGGAGGGCAAATGGGAAGAGCATCGCAACTGGGTACAAATAAAAACACATCAGTTCAGGAAGGACGTGTGGAAAATCCAACTTCCTGGGTATTGTCAGATAGTCTTCTCTTCCTGCCTTTAATCCAACTAATTGCTTTAGTTAATTTTAATATTTTTTTAGTGCCAAGCTTACCAATGAAAGAGAACGAATTTTCTTAAGAGAGTTTTGCCTGTGATTAGCTGGATGGTTTAAAAACAAAACAATTGTGTGTGTGTGTGTGTGTGTGTGTGTGTGTGTGTATACATTGAAGCTTTAATCTGTTTTCAGTGAGATTCTAAACATGCCTTTTAAATAACTATAATTTTTCTCAAGTGTTTAAAGACAACAAATTCAACAACTGTGCTCTGAGCTGCACCGTAGTTAGCCTGGCCCGACGTTACAGATTCAGCATCAATGCACCAGGGGGATGCGGACTGGCGCCCCCCCATGACATCCTGCTGGGGGAGCCCGTTAAGCAGATGATTACCCATGAATTGTTACTGAGTATAAAGCACACACTTTACTGTGTGCATAGTCCAGACCACAAACTCTACAGGTGCCGTCTATAAACCTCATGGTAAGAGGAGGTCCTGACCGTCTCCCACTCCCGCAACTCACAGATAAGCTGCCAGGAGCCCATGGTCCTGGCAAGATTGTTACCAGGGAGGGAGGGGGGCACCCCCCACCCTCTCTAGTTTCAAGGAACATTTGCCTTCAGTTTTTGTTTTCTTCTTTTCTATTCCCAGACCGATATTTTCCTTTATAATTGCAATACGTAATAGTGACTGTCATTGTAATAAGCAGTTTTGGGGGGTGGAATGCAGTATGAAAGCTATTTTGTTATATGTACACACATTTTGAAAAGAACCGTGAAGAATGGAATCAGGTGAGAAAACACATTTCCAGTACTCGGTTCATTTGAGATTCAAGTACACTGTGTGTGTGTGTGACGGGGGGCACAGTACTCACTGTCTGGTTAAAAAAGATGTATGTGTTTATCACTTTATTCTGCTGCACAGTGAAAAATGGATAAAGAAGACATTAGTGGAAATCGATAGCTTTTTGAGAAGCCTCAGGTGAATTTATCTGCCTCTTGAATATATGGGCGCATTCTCTGCATGCAGACTGTTTACGATCACATATGGATGTAAAAATATCAGCAGAAATAAACGATCATTTTTTAGCCTCTGAATCTAGAAGTTAAAAAAAAATTAATAGGTAAATAAATCATTTTCATCCAACAGTGAGAAAATAGCAAGTTAAATATTATAGATATGATTTAGGTTAATTGGGACCCTACTGCAAAGAATTAACAGAGCCTCTGATCTATAATGTGTTCAGTGGCACTTCGGTTTAGAGGGAAGAATTGGAACCCCAACTCAGAGTAACCTACGATTCAGACCACCATTGGAGAGGGGCGAGCCGGAGCAGGGGGGCCAAAGTGCTGGGGGCATTTTAACATTGGCAGTGGCTGAGCTCAGCGCTGTAAGAAACTACTGTTCACCGGGCCCTCAAACAACACACTGTGTCTCACGGTTTTAGGGGCTGGAAGTCTGGGATGAGGGGCTGGCATGTCGGGTTGTCTGTGAGCGCTTCTTGCTGGTTGATGGAAGGCTGTGTCTTGCTGTGTCTTCACATGGTAGGAAGAGCACTCGCTAGCTCGCCGGACTCTTCGGATTCTGGACAAATCCCCTCATGAGGGCTCCACCCTCATGACCTCACCACTTCCCAAAGCCCCACCTCTTGACATGTTGAGGTCTCAAAATGTAAATTCTGGGGACATAAACATCCAGTCCATTTTATATAGAGCAGGACATCTGGATGTAATGCTGGCAAGCATTTTCGCCGTCATAAACCCACACTGTGGAGAAAATTAGCCTTTTGTGAATGTGTGGGCCGCAGATCCCTTCTGTAATTTCTGATGACTTTCTCAATGCAAATAGTGTTTACTAAAGGCCTTCCTGCTCAAATGTTGCCATAGTTATATAGATGGAGATAGACTCATATCTGAGATGGTCCAACAAAATGGATGCATTTTATATTCATTACAGAATGAGTTTTTCTACTATTTTATTGACATGATACAGACAATTGGAAACACATATACTTAATGTAATAAGAGTGATAGATGACAAAGGTGATTTTATGCCAATAGATTGATAAGAAAAATCAATCCAAACAATAAAGAGTTCTCTGAACATGCATCAGAGAAGCGTGTTTACCATGCGCAAATGAACGTGGAATGTGTGTGTATGTCTGTATGTTTCGTGTGGGTTTTTGAGAGACGGGGGAGAGGCAGAGATGAAGGGCAAGCACATCTGTGAATCACAGCAAAAAAAACCCAATCTTAGTACTGCTTATGAAAGAACGTCACGTCGCTCGGTAGAAAGTTGTTCCAGACTCATGCTGACGGTCAGTCTTAGCTAACCAAATACCAATACTTAAATGTAAATGAAGGACAGTTAAAGATATTAAAGCACTCCTAAAAGCTAGGAAAGGCATTTTGGAAATGAAAAGCAAGAACAATGAACAGCGAGACTCTACAACCTTCAAGAAACAGAGAATACAGCATATCCATAAACGTCGAAACATTTAAAACATCACGTTGTTCTGGATAATGGGAACACATTCTCTTTGAAAAGAGCAGGAGTCATGTGCAATTTTATTTATCCTCTCTTCCAGCTTCAGCACGTACCCCGCTAAACTAGGCTGAATTGAACACAGGCACACCTCATTTCATTGTGTTTTGCAGACGTTGGGTTTTTTTTGCAAATTGACGGTCTGTGGCAAGCCTTCCTTGAGCCAGTCTGTGGGTGCCATTCCCCCCACAGCATCCACTCACGGGATTCTTGCACGCGCATAAGCAGCCGCCCAGCCCCCCGACCACCTGACCCCTCATTCACACGGAGGCCTCAGAGTTTTGTAAAAATACACAGTGAAATACGAGGAGTGGAATCTCCTTCAGTCACTTCAATCATTTGGGGGGAAAACAAGAAAAAGAAAAATTAAGTGTGTGCAGTAACTTGAAGAGATTTTTTGTGTGGCCGAAATTCCTGGTGGATTTCTCTTAAAAAAAAGTTCAATGGAAGAAACTACGGGCAATAATAAACCATTCAAAGCAAGACTGGGCTGAATTAACCTTGTCCGTAACCCTGTCTGTCTTCAGAGACCATACCTTTTTTCAATCCTTTTTACTGCAAGAAAGGGAACCTTCAAGTAGATATGATCTTTTAGAAATACCCACTGAAAAGTGAATGTATAACAATGCAAATGCTTGGAAGTTTTACATTTGAAGATGTTCTTTATTTCCCGTGTGCAGCTTTTATAACATGAATGGTCTTAAAAGGTTAAACCCACAAATGGCAGTAACTTTAGTCTGCAAATTAGATCAGTAGATGGACTCTTTGTTTTGTCCTTGTACAGAATTTGTGTCAGACAAATGAACTGCTACCTTTTGCTTTGTTTGAGGGACTTGAACACATACAAGAGGGATTGCAGGTGTATGTTGTACTGACCCCAGATGGAGGGACGCGGTTCCCCTCCAGGAGCCACGGGCCACAGCTACCACCACAGTGGGGACGGGGCTCGGCAGCTGCTCCCCAACCCCGAGCACCTGGGCTCATCCCAGTGCAGAACCCATGACGCTCGTAGCACCTGCTGGGCCCCTCGCTACTGCAGAAGGTCACTTTCCTGGTGGGGAAAATCAGGTCTCCCTCATTTCACAGGTAGGGCAGGCAAGGGTAGAAGGTTTGGAAGAGGGACACTCAGTGTTGAACCCTACCGTGCCAGGTGTCAGATTATTTGTCCTTCCTGCCCTGGAGTTTGCTTTTGTATTAAATGGGATTAAATGTTTATCTTCCTCTGGTGGTGAGGATTAAATGAGCCAGGCTGTTGGGGGAATGCGGACACTTGGATCCACAAGACAAAACATAGTGATCACACATTGTTAATTGAAGAAATCTACTTATTCGTTGATCTGACTAGAAGATCCAGGGATGGGCTACGTTTTAAAGGCATGAATCCGGAGCAAAGATGGTGTTGACAGAGATGAGATTTGCTTGTTTTGTTTCTTGACCTTCTGAGATCAGTGCTTCTCACGCTTCAGTTGGTCCGTGAATCAGCTGGAGATCCGGTTAGAGCGGAGCCAACACCTTAGGTGCAGGTGCTGGGAGGGCTGGGCTTCTGCATCGCTAACAAGCCCAGATGTTGGCCCCAATGCCAGTCCCTGGACCGCCCTTCCTGTAGCACCGATCCCAGGGCTAATGAGGATGCCAAACACTATCCCCAGGTCTTATTGAAATTTGGATCCACAATCCATCCTAAGGAAATGGGTGAGGATAAGCTAGCTTTGTCAGGAATGTTTCGGAAGGGCTGGCTGGTTGGGGATGCACCTTGTCTCCATTCTGCGGAGGAAGCAGTGCAGGGCACGAGGGGTCAGCCCCACCGACCACCTGGTGGGGGCAGAGGCAGCTTCCAGAGGGGAGACTCACGGAAGCCAGACAACTGTTTCCTGCAACACATCCGGCAGGCCCCCAAGCCAGGGCCTGGAAGGGGTTCATCCCATTTAACTTGTGCCCAGACTCCTGCATCCTCAGCACTTCAAGCCGTCCCGGAACAGAGGCCAGTTCGATAAATGAGTGATTACGCCTTGTATACCGTTTGGACGCAATTAAGGATGTATTGGGAGCCATACAAAAGGGAGCTACTGAAGGGGACAGACCGTGCTGACGGCAAAGAAATGAGGAAGACTCCTCTGTGGGAGAAATATTATGAAAGGGTCAGAGTCAAGGCCCACAATTAAACCTGGGGAATTGTTAACACACCCCTTCCCCATTTAGTAGCGGCAAGCGGTCTTAGCTGCGGCCGTTTATAAGGAAGTGGGGAAATTCACTGAATGTAAGCAATGGCCCACCGAGCATGTTTTCATGTTTATATTAACCTGCAGTAAATTGGGTGTTTTAAACGATGATGGCCCAC
>NC_138370.1:1755693-1760988 GCF_054177405.1 Leptonychotes weddellii
AGAATGTCAGTTCCTTTTTCAGACATCTTGAATGAAGGCCCTTGCAAGGAATTGAATGCACAAAAAGCAGGGAATCTTTCATAAACCCATTTGTCCCTGCATTCAGCCTACAGAAATCTAGTGTTCCTGAGGGATCATGGTCAAGGCTTCAGGCATTGTGTTATAATAAGAAGCATCCCAGGAAAGTCTCACTGCCAAGAGTGAAATACATGGTTCTTTTCAGGAGGTGTAGACCGGAGAAATGGTGTCAGGATCCCAGGATCAGGTAGGAGAATGGTACTCTTGTATGACCTTCAACACTAGAAGACAAGTGACACAGGACTGGGACAGGTGTAGCAGGGTCCCAGGCTCAATACGACAAGAAAAAACATCCCAGCTAGGCTATGGCTTCTATGACCCCTCAGAAACCGAACCAGAGCATTGCTCAGTTATGAAAATTGCTACCCATTTCCATGTTTTCCACTGACTTAACACACGGCTTACCCCAACAGTTAGCTCTGAATGCTGTTGCACAGCTCACCAGGATGTTTGTACATCGCAGTGCTTCCTGACTCTTTTTTTTTTTTTTTTACCGTCACATAGAATATGATATTCTCATAGGATGCTGGACCCAGGGGGGTGTCCCTGATGGGGTCCCATTCAGTGTGCGAGGAGACACATGGGTATGTATCAGCTCACTGATTGGAAAGCTCTGCATTAGCTACTGTGATTTTTATAACAACCCTTTGAAGTAGGGATTTTTATTCCCATTTGATAAGTAAACAAACCGCGTTTAGTCTTTTTTTTTAACTTAATTTTCTAGTGTGCCAGCCATTATTAATCAAATCGACCCATGATCTTGTAATGGCAAGATATAATATCTGCCCTTAACTATCAGTTAGCAACTCAGTGTATGTTCACTGACCAATGCAGAAAGAAAAAGAAGTGGGAATTTAGACAAGGACCGTCCAACGGGGGTATGAAAACACAGATTTTGCGGCGAGCTTGTGGGCGGAGGCTGGGCAATCCTGGTTGGCAGTGACATCAGCTCTCCCAGGATTTGCAGTGAGGTGTTATCAGACAGGCACCTGGTACCCAGCCTTGGGCAGGACTCAGAATCAGGACTCTTTGGGACAGACCTACCCTGGAGAAGCACGGAGTGGAAGAGACGGCGGTGATGCGGTGTAGGGTTCTAGGACTGTGAGTTCTAAACTTCTAAATGCTACTAACAAATGCAACTTGAAAGAACCGGCTGGTTGGGAGCATCTGCCAAGCCCCGCTCACAGGCTGGCCTAGCTCAGTGACTGGCATTCACCTCCCCGTGGAGAAAGTGCTGATTTGTTATTCGCTCCTTATTTGCTAATTTGACTGAATTGAAGACAAGTTAGCGTTTCCTGAGCCTAGGGAAAGCTGAGATTCTGGCTGAGAATGTTAAGAAGGAGACAGACGATCTGTAAAGCAGACAGACACTGAAAGAATGACAAACAACTGAAGGATGGATTGAGGAGCGTGTGATCTTCATACCCGTATCTCGGCAAGACTACTCCGTGACTGACCCTCTATTCTGTACATTCTTGGCCTTTTTTTGTTAGAAATTAGTTCTGTGAGGGCTCAAGCTTTGTCTTTTAGGAGCCCCCAGAACCCTGACAGCAAGTGAGGTGCTTGGTACAAATTAAAATGGTCGATAAATATTGTTGTATAAATGCAAACACACTGCTAAGAGTCTCCTGTAGTCTCTCATATTTACTGTCATTGAATAATACTCAAACGATTTTAGAATAAAACAATACATAGAGAGGCTTAAAAATGCAGAAGTTGGAGAGCTCAGGTTGTGTGTGCAAGGCAGTCCATTTTATCATGTTGACTTAAGGAAGATCATGGCGTTGGAGGAGTCCCTGCAGCACTGTGGGTGTCCCTACTGGGGATGCTGGTGTTCTGGAGGCATTATACCGAGCAGCCTCGTTCTGAAGGCCCATCCCATTATTTGAACGTTGCATCCGACAGAACTCCAAACTCTCTCCACTTGGAAATGTCCCTCACACTGGATGAGGTGGGGGCATTGAAGACCGGCAGCCGGGTCCCTTCCCATCAGGCGGCCCCGTAGTCACCACGGGGTCACGGTCCAGAGGTTGATGAGCGAGTGAGGTCACTTTCAACAGTTGGCCGGAATCTCCACTCTGTCATGAGGCCCGAGCTCCATATGTGTTCAGTCCGTTAACTCTCAAATACCCAAAACTCCTCCACAAAAGGAAGCCCGGGCTTTTCAGCCAATAGCAGGATTCCTGTTCCCCCAGCCAGTGACCAGTGCTTTTCCCCGGGGCCCGGAGACCTGGTCCAGCAACAGACCCAGAGCAGAAGGGGAGGAGCAGCTTCAAGGCTTTATGTCTAAGTCTGAAGCCCTCCGGTGTCAGGGAGAGAACTGGGGACCTCAGCCTGAAATAAACATTGCAAATGTTTAATCTGCCTTCAGGGGAACTAACAACATGTGAGTGAGGCAAATCGTGGCCAATCATGGCCTTGTCCAAAGTCACCTGGATGCTCAGCATTCCCCAGGACAGACTCCTCCAGGGTCAGGTCATCTTGAGCTGTTTAGGAGATGAAAATGCGAACCCAAAGAGGCATTTTTTTTTGGTCCACGTAGCATTTTACAAATCACTTTTTTCACAAAAAAACTTCTATTTTCTAGAGGTTTTTTTTAGTGTTCAATGATTCATCAGTCTTATATAACACCCAGTGCTCCTCAGAACACATGCCCTCTTAATACCCATCACCCAGCTACCCCATCCCCCCATCCCCTCCCTTCTGTAGCCCTGTTTGTTTCCCGGAGTCCAGAGTCTTTCCTGGTTTGTCTCCCTCCCTGATTTCTTTCCATTCAGCTTTCCTCCCTTCCCCTAGGGTCCTCCACACTGTCTCTTAATTGTCTAGATTTTTGTTAAAATAATACTAGGAGACTCTGCTGGTGCTGGGACTATTTACACACGAGGTGCAGGGCCCTTGAGCCAAGAACAAGCTGCCCTGTCTGGACTCGGCACACATTCCCCAGCTCACTGTTTATATATATGTTTTTCTTTCTTTTTTATTTTTTATTTTTTACCTGTTAAATAGCCTTTGTCAGAAGAATTATCTGGTACTTAAAAAAGGCAGTGTTGGACTTGAAATTTTGATTAATTTTTTTAATTGAATGGGCTATTTTATAACTTTCTAGGGACAGAGATGAACCTATCAAGTTTCTCTCTTCTGTTACAAATGCAAATAATTTCTAGTCAGTGCAAAAGATAACAAAAGGTGGTGATTGATTGTCCTGTTTCTCATCGATCACTTTTGTATCTAACACCACAACCTTCTCCTAATTTTCGTTTGTTAAGTGGTCCCCATGTACACCTCCTCCACAAGTGTCTGGACCTGTTTAGCGCCTCACTGGGTCACTCAGTGAACATAGGTTCACTTTATATCTGTATGAAGCAATGGTTCTAATATTTTAAAAATTAAATAAGACAATGTCTCTTTATAAACTGATTTTTTTTTCTATAATTAGTGCTTCAGAAAGCCTTTTAAGAATGACCCAGAGCCTGTGTATTGACAGAGAAGCTGGGCATTATTATTGACGAAGCACCGACCTTCTTCATTGAAGGTAATGAGGGACATTGCTCAAGACTACAGTTCAGGAATGTTCCAGGATTGATTCACTACGAAGAAAAAGGAATCTCTGGCTTCCCTGTGGAGTAAGAATCCAGACCAGGAAAGCAATAGGTTGTTATTTCTATCAGAGCAGTATTGATTGAACGTATCGTAAAATGAAAAGATCCTCTTGTCAAAAGTGACAAAGTAATGGAATCATGTACGAGGCTTGGTTAGCACCCTACTAATTTTTTTACGTGGCCCCCATTCTCCCCAGATTATATAAATTTTAAGGAGATTGATGGATTCTGCAACTTAATATGGTGAACTTTCCTGAAGCATGCAGCAATAATTTTAAAAAGCATTTAACAAAGAAAGAAAGCCCTTGTAAATATTTTCCCAGTTTAGTGAGAAATTACAAGATAAAGCAATTGTGGAGTGGGAGTATAGATTAATAGATTAGGGAATTAGCTATTGTTTGTGAACAGATACAAAGGCAATAACAAATGATTATTAAGTATGAAGAATTTAATTAAAATGCAAATATGCTCTGTTATGTATTAATAAGTAGCAAGGAATTTAGGGAAACAAGCAAGGAATTAAAGCATGATTATATATTTTAATTAAGTGTTAATTCATGACAGAATGTTAATGGGGATTATATGAAAGTATCTGGGGAAAAGTCAACCGTTAGTGATGGATTAAAAGTTAAGACTGTGAAAACTCCACAAGAGAATGATCTTTCAAAATATTGTTGAAGCTATTTTGGTGTCAGCTATTAGAATCTTGAAATTTGACATTATAATTAACTTAAAATAACATATAATAATTAACAATACTAATAAAGAATCTTTGTGTTTCATGTCCATAGGAAGTATTTTTCCATTTTAATAATTCATAGACTTGCAGAATTTTTGATTTAGAAGAGAAATTAAAGAGTTTCTACATCAAAACCTGATGTGATAAAAGTTAATGGCGCATCCTTGATTTCCACAGTCAGGGGCTTGGGGCTTCTCGTTCACTGCTCCTCTCTTCTGGGGTTCTGATTCTTCTCCAGATTCACTGAGATACATAGTCAAATTGGTAACAAAGTACCATTTGACCAACAGTTGAGCAAGCGCCAAACGCACCCTTGCAAAACGCTGTGAACACTCGGTTTAGAGCAGGCAGCTCGGTGTAGTGTCCCCGGGGCAGGTCCAGCTCTTCCTGTGCATCCTCCAAGGCCCACCAGATCAGAGTGCGGCGTCACCCACAGGGAGGGTCAGGCTCAGGGAGGGTGCGAGGACCCAAGCACCAGCATGCCCACTGCTCAGGAGTGGCTCAGGATGCCTAGCCGGCAACCAGCGCATTCGGCGCAGCCAGAGTGGGAGCCGTGGAGAGAACAGCCTGCGGGATGTCTCCCGGCCAGCCGCCCACCCGAGAGGCGGAAACAGGAGAGAAGGTGGCAAGGCAAGCCACGACTTGTGGTTAATAGAGGAAACACACAGCTGTGGGTGGCGGCCCTGCAAACCCTCCAGTCTCCTGCAGCAGAGGAGCGGACACTGAGTCCTGCTCAGCCCGCAGCGCTCCTCCCCAGGGTAGCGTCAACGTGGGGCCGGCGGAGAAGAGGTTTGGGAAGATACTGGTTCTCCTTGGAGGACAGGCAGAAATATGGGGGGAAAGCGCAACGAATGCCCGCTTTCTATGCCCTCGAGGCGT
>NC_138370.1:1761488-1786728 GCF_054177405.1 Leptonychotes weddellii
TTTCTTCTTTTCTGTGTAAGTCAAGAAACAAGCTCTCCTGGACATCTGTGCTTGCTTTAGTTCTGGACAAAACAAATGGCAAGTAGGACACGCTCATCACTTGTGTTCCCTTTAGTCCACTGGGCCGGCTTCGCCCAGCGTGGGGCTTAGGGTTGATTGTTCCGGATTGCCTCCATGTAGCTGGGCTTCCCTGGGGTCGTGCCAACGTCCAGGCAAGGGGAGGCTCCCCCAGGGAATGGGGAGAGAGTGGGACTGGCTTTGGTTGTCTTCCTCCTCCAAGGGCGTGTCCCCTCCTGTGCTAAAGCCGGGGATCTTCCCAGGTTCCAGGAGCTACTCCCTCCCTCCCCCACCTGCTGGGGAAGAAATACGCCCTCTCTTTGGCTAACCCCGGGATTTTGCTGCTCCTGTCGGCTTCCTGGCTTGGACTCCCTTTATTAAACACTCTTCAGCTACTCTTTTTCATGGGGCTGTCTCTTTCCTTTGGGGACTCTTTCTTAGTTCTTCTACAAGTTCCCTATGCAAGTTTGTTTTTCCTCTCTCCATGTACCAATCCCAAATTGTATAAACTGCTCTTGTGTCATTTTGGCTTTGATTAGATGACTTTACCAAATGTATGCTTTAACAGAGGTGACTGAATATGTCACAGTGCTTAGGCCGGCTTCTCCTCTTACGGTTTCAGATCTGCAAGATCACAATGAGCCTGCAAACTTCCCTTAGCATTAGCATTACTTATAATGTGGTCCCCAAACTGATCATATCCCAGACATCGTGAATGTTGTGTTGTCAGGATTTGGTTATATTCTTCTGAAAAATGTTGATATTGGTTTTAGACTCCCAAACATCAGGGAGGCAAAGATACCAACATGACCTCTGGCTCCATATTTTACATTTTCCACACGATGATTTCAAATATAAGCTGAACTCCACTTCTGAGTTGAGAGACAGCACAGATTTTTGTTTTGCGTTGTTTTGATTTGATTTTGACATCAGCTCGTTTTGCCTGATTTCAGTGCTTCACCATATCCAGTTATGGAAGGGACATGTAGCACGTCCCCTCCCTTGTTCTAGAATAAGAAGTTCCACCACCAGCTAACCAGCAAGTTTGACATAATAAAACTGGATTTTTAAAGATTTCATATTTTGCAGTTCTTGCATGCAATTGGAAGCCAAAATTGATTCCAAGTTATAAGGTAGCACACAGAAGAAATAGTTTTCACTGTGGAGTATTTATATGCGATTCCATAGCCCCATTATGCACCGAATGATCATGTTTCCTAACTCACCTGATAAATAATTAAATCGAAGGGGTAGGTTTGGAGGTGGTAAGAGGGTCCTGAGATAGTTAAGTTAAGAACCTAGCAGACAATTCATATTTGACTTTATCCTGGTATCAGGAAACTGCAGGGCCCATTGAGAGCGAATGATTTAGCCCCTTGGTGTCATTTTGCAGGCTGGCTTCTGCCATCCATGGGGATCTCGGTGCTACTTTGTGGCTCTCTGACTTACTGTTCTGTTGGAGAGAACAGAATGGCAGGAACTGCTTGCAGGTGGAAACCTGCTCAAGTCAAGCACCTGCTGTTTGAAGTCTTTTAAACCCCCCTTTGAGCGTGGGTGATGGCTGTCCCAGACCAGCCAGAAACACCTGTTCCCATCTCTAAAAGTAAAGTGGAGTACGTTTATGAGGTCCTAAATTACTTTACAAACAAGTGAAGCTTTTGAATCCTGTGCCTTCGCAATTTCCCTGAAGGAATACGGTTTAAAGGCAGTTTAGGTTTATTGCCATTTTGTTACTTCCACGGATCTTACCTTTAGGATAAAATCACATTTTGAAAGTCTGCAGTAGAAATATAAGCAACCCTTGGCTTTACTCTCTGATACTGCACAGAATCTGGGGAAGATTAAACGTGAAATGATTCCATGGCCACATCAACAGACTCCCTGTCCCCAGATAGTTTTCTGTATTATCGTTTCATCATTCCAGATTCACTCACATGGAGCTGTCATTTCTATCAGGCCCTTCAGTAAAATGTAAGCCCCCCTAGAAAGTAGTAAGCCTACCTGCTCAACTCATGTTGTGGCAATATGCGCTAAGACCCTGAGCAGGTAGAAGAAGACACTGACTTGAAGAAAGTGAATGGAGGAGAAAGGTGGTAATGATTTACTGGGTACCTTGGCATATGCTGAGCACAACTTTACATTATCTGTTGTCCTCAAACTCTGGCTGGGGTACTATTAGCATAATTATATAGGGCCCTGAGATCAACAGAGTTGATATAAATTCCCAAAGACATAAAGCGATTGCATTATGGCTGGGATTTCAACTCAGAATCATTTGAACACCGAGAACAGAAGGTGAGACTGGCAAATAAAAGTGGGTCCTCAAATTACAGATTTGCTAATCATTTTAACCTCAGATTTCCTTCTCCCTAACATTAGTAGTATCAAATGCAATTCGGGTGTTTTGCGACGGATGGCTTTATGATAGCAGTAAGCAGGGACATATGGCCTAAAATGCAATCATCAAGATGAACAGTATGGATACTGCTGGGTTTCTTGATTGGTTTGTTGAAGAAATGATGGCAACAAGCAGCAGAAATTACTAGAAGGATTGCAAGTGTTAGTCTCTAGTGGGGACTGCTGATTGCAGGAGACTGACAGGCCTTACATATGCAAGTACATCATGAGGGAAATTATTTTAAAGAAGAAAGAAAACAATAATTATCCACTTGATAGGAATTTTAGAATGTGCGTTTGTAATCAAAACTAATGTTCAGAGTGAAATGTCAGTAGGAAAACAAATTCAGGAAAAAAGACTCTTTTAAAGGAAATTGCCCCTTCTAAATTATACATTTTTTTTTAAAAGGAACATTTTGCCCGTGACTCCCAAAGAGAGCGTCAAATGCTATAGCTACCAAAATACGCTTATTTTTAAAATAAACGTATAATAAAGTAAATTTCCCAAGATATATACACAGGCTTATTGTTTCGTAGCTGTTGATGCTTTCAATGTTTTTTCATTAAACATTTCAAAATGAAATAAAAGCAAAATTGGTACAAGCTGTAATTTCTAAAAATCTTATGGGAAAATAACACTTTTCCTTATTATAACCATTCTTTGAAAAAATATATCATTTTTATAACTCTTCAGAAGTTGAATATACTGAAGTTGAATATACTAGGCACATGGACTGCTGAATACTGTTGGGAGGTACTCGTCTTTCTTCTTAACATGGAGCCCAATGAAGTAAGACAAAGTGCAGATGACTTCAAGTTTAATGATTTCTTGGACAGGCGGTCCAGGAGAAGCCTTATGTGACCCAAGCAGTAATAATAGTAGGAGCATCACAGAGAGCTCTAGATTCAATATTTCTTTGTTGTTCGGGTATTATGTAAGCCCTACTCTGTGCTGCGCATTCTGCTCACTTCTACGAGTCAGGCCACCTGCTCATAACCTCATAACTCAGCGGTAGACCAGCGAGTGTCCGAGGAATTCAAGATACGGAAATAATTGGATTCTGTATAAAAATTTCATAATGTGACTAAGCACAGGGAATCACACAGAAGGCCATCGTAGAGCTTAGAATATGCTTTCTTGAGAAAAAAGATATGCTCTTCACTGAATCCTGAATGAAGCTGAGGAGTTCAGTGGGCCAAGAGGAGGGGAAAATGTTTCCAAACACAATCAACGTACAGGCGATGATTAGAAGGCAAGAAAAATCATCCCTGGGACAGAGAGTGATTTAGAGATTGTATAACTTTGTAGCCAGAAGATATACATGTAAATACAACAGACCCTAGGTTGATGATAACCTTAACCATTACGTAAAGGTATAGTGGCTCTGACTGGGAGAATAACATTGCTGTGGAAAAGTGGATGAAAATTAGAAAAAGTAAGTGTGCAAGCTACGCTCTTCGAATGCAACTAATTACCTCTCATCTGTGCACCTGGAGCGAGAGAAAGGAAACCACGCCATCTCCACATTTCTTCTTAATGGGTTGTTAAAATGTAAGAGAAGGTAGCACATACTTGGCAAAAATTTTGACTGACTCATGTTCTAAAAGGTTCATACCAAATGAAAGTAGAGTGTTTTGTTTTCCAATATAATTTTTAAAGTGAGCAGATTTCAGAGTCATGCCATAATGAATTTGGAGATCTGGAATGATTTATTTTACACGATTTGGGTGAGTCATTATAATTAGGTTAAACTTTTTTATTGAGCATATAGATAATTGAATTTTAAGAGGTCATGTTTCTTTAATAAAATGTGTCTGGACATTCTCCTTCATTATTCAGTGTGATTCTATTAACCTCGAGTCTGATCCTTTGGAAGAAGAACAAACTTATAATTGACATTCTCTATCTGTATTCTAACAGGCTGCGACCCAGATCCTCAGAGTTGCTTACCACAAGGGAATGTAAAATGTTTAGCTGAGGGAGAATAAAATTCGAAATTATTGCATTTCATACTTTGAATGACATTTTTAGCTTTTTGTGGGAAAGGGTATGAAGGTTATTGATTTATTGAAAACAAATCTAGTTTCCCATTAAGAATGGGTAAAATTTTTATATAAGACAGGTGAATCACAGACCTGTACCCCTGAAACAAATAATATATTATATGTTAATTGAATTTAAATTAAAAAATAAAAAAATTTAAAAAGACTGGGTAAAATTGGTGAACACTATTTATTGCATAAACCATTGACTATTTTTTTCCCATTAGTCTAGGAGATGGACATAAAGTACTTAAAACATTGATCATCACACTTTTAAAAAAATGTAATGATCTTTAACTGTTTCTGATGTTCTACTATTTTAATTACTCAGAAAAGCTTTCACTTGAGATCAAAAATAATTTTATTACTTTTCAAAACTCTTTTCATGTGTGCATTTAACATATGCATTTAGATAAATGACCCAGAAAAACAAGTTGTTCTTATTTATGCAACAAAGATAGATGATAGATAGATAGATGATAGATAAATAGATAGATGATGGTTGATGCTTAGATAATAGAACTATAGAAAGATAGATGGATAGATAGATGATAGATGATAGAGGTAGAGAGAGATACTACGTTAATTAAGGTTATTCAAAGACAGAAACATAGTACTCTCTTCCTTGAAAGCGTAGATCAAGGGATAAATCTGACACAGAACGATCATTTTAACACCATATGAATTTTTCCACACTAGAGTAGTATATAGCAAGAAGAGAAATGCTTTAATTGGCCCAGACAGCACAGTATGATGTAGAACGTGTGAGTGGAGAGCTAATGGGAATGGTTGAGGGAGCATACTCAGAAGACAGACTGTCAAGGTGAAAATGTTGGCTCTGCTTCTCTTAGTTGTACGGGGGTCAGCAAGACCCACAGCATTTCTGCATGTCCACTTTCTCACCTGAGGGAAGGGGGTAACAGTGTCTGGAGAATCGAGTGCGTGTGCACATACAAGATGCCCCAGGCTCTGCTTGGCACATGGAACATGCACACAGTGGGCTGCCTGGTACTGTTCAACCTCACGCACGATGCTGCTCTGTGCCGGGGGCCAAGACGTTTCACACACCCGCGTCACCTTGTTTAGAAATGAATTAGTGGCAGATAATTCCACATTGAAGTAAGCACTATGGATGCTATTAGGATAGAAAACATTAATGTATGTCCCCATTTTATTGATTTCTCATTTTCTCCTTATTTTCTTCTTTATACATACTTTGTTCTGTTTTGTTATTTTTCTAGATTCTTGAGATGCAAGTTTAGATATTTTACTTTCACTATTCTTTCTGATGTGTTTTGTTACAAACTCCTTTCTGAGCATTAATTTGCTTTTATCTACATATACTGATATTTTGAAATTTCATTATGATTCATGTAAAATACTTTTAGAAATTGGGCTTTGAATTTTTTTTTTCTTTTTATTTATTTATTTGAGAGAGAGAATGAGATAGAGCATGAGAGGGGGTAGGGTCAGAGGGCGAAGCAGACTCCCCACTGAGCAGAGAGCCCGATGCGGGACTCGATCCCGGGACTCCAGGATCATGACCTGAGCCGAAGGCAGTCGCCCAACCAACTGAGCCACCCAGGCATCCCTTGGGCTTTGAATTTTTAATTAGAGTTTATTTAAAAATGTATTGCTCAATTTCTGATCTGTGGGTGAATTTCTGCTTATCTATCAATTACTGATTCCTAGTTTAATCCATCCTCATCAAAAACTGTGGTCTGAATGGTTTCAACTCTTTGATATTTGTTGTGGATTGCTTTATGAATTAGCACATGGAAAATACTAGCAAATGCTCTAAGAGCATTTGAAAAGAATGTAAATCTATCATTTACACACATAAATAACTATATGTGCATATAGATATTCATATATGTATCACATCCATAAGGTTGTTTGTTAATGGTGCTGTTCAGATCATACAGTTATAGATTTTTATCTATGTGTCTATCAGTTTTGTAGGGCTTGTGTTAAAATTCTCACTACAATTGTGGATTTTTCTGTCTCCTTTTAGTGCGGTCAGTATTTACCTTATGTATTCTCAGAATATCCAACTAATTTTTCCCCTCTGATTGGATGCCAACTGCAGTGTCTCCCCAGCACAGAGTGACTTCTGGAAAATCACCTTCTCCGAGGAGCTTTGCGTTCTTGGTGGTCTTCCTTCAGCCAGATCTCTGAGCCTCACCTCCTGTGCATGCATCAGGAGCCAGTCCAGAGTTGAAAGAATTTCAATGCAGACTTTGTCGCTCCTCCTCACGACTCCCCCTTTTCCAGCACCTTTCCCCCCAAATCCCAGCTGTGTCAGAGCCTCCGTACTCTGGTCTCTGTCACCTTCACGCGGTGAGAGCTGCGCTCCCTGTCAGCTCTGCCTTCCGGCTTCCTGGGGTAGACAGTGCGGCCAGAGCACCTGTGGGCTCACACCTGCAGCCTCCTATAGATTTGCCTGCAGACGTTTCTTGTGTCTATTTTGTCCAGGTTTCATAGTTGTTTACTTCGAGAGGCTGAGCCCGATACTGGTTGATCGAAGCCACAAACAGAAGACTCCCATGGTTCTCTGTTATTCATTTAATTCATATTTACGTTTCTTGTATTTAAAATTCTCTAAATCTTAGAAAGAAGTGCTGAAACCCGAGTGCATTGATTACCTTGCTCCAGTCCAGATAGCTCTCGTCTTTGCTCCCAACCTCCTGTTTTCATTCCAGCTTCTCTCAGTGGTTGCACACAGTCCTCCCATGACTTATACTTTTTAGGGTAGATCCCAGAGAAAACACAGCTTTTCTCTCCTGGAGATTTTTCTTCTCCCAAACCTGGAAAACTATTTCTTTAGAGACTTACAAAAACAAGATTTAGAAACGTGGAAAAGATTCACTGAGTCCTTAACAGTCATTGTTCTGCGTCAAAAGCTCCCAGTAGCCCAGCGGAGACTGTCTCCTATATATTCATTGTCCTGATGGAGGGCATCAGACGCACCTCCTCCCTCGGATTTTGCCTGAGATACTTCCCAGGTTCTGTACAGCCCACATTTCATAAGAGAAGCATATATTTGCAAATTCACTGAAATAAAATAGATTCGCTTTTATTTCCAAGTAGATAATTTGCATTTTTTAATTCATAAGGCTTCTGTCCAGCGTAAGAATGAGGTCTTTGGTAATTTAATTAAAAATATTCATTTGCAAATAATTTTGCTGCTTTAAGGAATTTCATTATTATTTTGCACCAGCCACTAGCTGATAGGTTACTTTAAGGCAAGGGCCGGTTCTTTTTCTTCATGTTCATCTGACAGCATAAGGTTGGTATAAACTCTAGACATATGTCTGCTGATTTACACAGTGTGCGTCGGTGTCTGCAAAAAGAACATCTTAATTTTGGGCAAACTTAGAGAATTTTAAATAACTATATAATTTTCAAGAATAGAATGGCTGAAAAATAAAGAGAGCTCACTTAAGAGTTCTGAAAAAAAGAGAAAAATTAATCCCATAAATTATTTTATAATAATCTAGACCAAAAGCCCTGATACTCCAATGTGTGCTGTTCTTATAAGAAAAAACAAAATATGCAAACAATGAATCATGGAACATTACATCAAAAACTAATGATGTAATGTACGGTGACTAAGATAACATAATAAAAAAAAAGAAAGAAAAAAACTTACAGCAAAAAAAAAAAAACAAAACAGTAAAACTGGAAAGTTACTTTCTTTTATATATCTCTTGAAGAAGATTTATCCACTTCCATGGAAAATCTGTCCATTTTCCAATAAACCTCAGATAGCGTATCAGGAAAAAGGGGGCAAAAATAAAGGATTTGAAAGCCAAAAAGAGAGACTCTTTCCATCTTACTGCATTGCAATATTCTCTTCCTTCCGCTAATGCTTCAATATGCAAATCAGCTTTAAAAGTAAAAGGGTACAGGGCGCCTGGGTGGCTCAGTTGGTTAAGCGACTGCCTTTGGCTCAGGTCATGATCCTGGAGTCCCGGGATCGAGTCCCACATCAGGCTCCCTGCTCAGTGGGGAGCCTGCTTCTCCCTCTGACCCTGCCCCTCTCATGCTCTCTCTCTCTCTATCTCATTCTCTCTAAAAAAAAAAAAAAAAAAAGTAAAAGGGTACAAATCGTGTCTGTGTTGCATCCCTGGAAGACATGATGACACTGCATCTGTGAAGAAATAAGCTTCAGGGTGTCAGGAAGCATGGTTTAAGAATCACAGATACACGAGAGACACAAGTGTGTGTCCCCCAAAAATGCACATGCTGAACTCCCACTCCTCAATGTGACTGTGTTTGGAGGTGGAGCCTCTAAAGTGTGGACTGAGCTACAGGATGCTGTTGGGGGTGGGATCGTCCACTTTGACGTCCTTCTAAAAAGAGGAGGAGACATCACGGTGTGTGTGCCCAGAGGGAGGACACAGCAAGGTCTACACACTGAGGACGGAACTCAGGAGAAACCAGCCCTGCCGACGCCTTGATCCTGAGCTTCCGGACTCCAGCACATCAAGAAATAAATGTCTGTTTCTCCAGCCACGCAGTCTGTGGTACCTTCTTAGAGCAACCCTAACAAAATAACAGGAACTATTAGAAGAAATGGACTATGAATTACTAAACCTTTCCGAGATTGATAATTTTACAGTTTCTTGGATTCAAAGTATTTTGAGAGAAATGAGTCCATGTTCTCTGAGAGTATTTTTCAGCAGCTTCCCTCAAAACCAGGTTTCTTTTAAAAGCATTAGACGGTGGAACAGACACAAAGGATCACAGAAGGTTTTGGTGATTTGGAACAGATATTTTAATTTTCAGTTAAATAATAGAAATAAGCATATGGAGAGCCAGGTTGATTCAGGTCTGCAAGATAAATTCTTTGAGAAAAAAATAATTAAATCTTTGATCATGTCATTCTGCTTTCAGCAATCTGAAATAAGTCCCAATGGACTCAGAACGATGCAGGCTTCTCGCATCTGTCCCCCAAACACAGTCTCTCCCTTTCCGATGTCCCCTCCTGTGATGCTCTGGTGTCATGGAGCCCCTCTGTGGCAGATCTGGCCCCAGTTTTGCTCACAGGACGTCCTCCATCTCCATGATGTATTCTTCTGCCCTCGTCTGCTTCCTTGGAGTGCTGTTACTACTCTACCTCATTGGGAAAAGCAAATGACTTCAAGGTATCTGCTCAGATTACCCTCAATCATTTGTGGTGAATCCTTCCCTGAATCTTCTCCCAGTTGGTTATTATTTTTTCTGAGGACATTTACAATCTGCCTTCCGTAATACTTATTTCTCTGATTATAGAGTCAGTATCTATCTATCAACCTATCATCCATTCATCCATCAATTCATATATATTGATCCTGAAGCTGGTCCCATGGTCTCTAAACCAGGAATAGGCTATAGTTTCCTGGTTAGAGCGATGACCACATGTTTTCCTTTCTCCAATCTTTCCCTGCTCTGGGGTGATGTGATGAGAGCCAGAGGTTACCCTCTATGTATCAGGGTCCATACCATAGGAATCCCAAAAAATATTAACCTGGGGATTTACTGAGGAAAGGTATAGCCACCACATCCCCTTTGCTTCCTCGTGTAAGCAAATGCCTGGGGGAGAGAAGGGGCAGGACCCTGAGTTCTTTCCCTTTGGAATATAAATGGATGTCTTCAGGGATAGTTAAGACCAAGATCTCTGAGTTCACAACTACTGGATTGTCCACACACTCCAAATCTCATCCTCATTGAAATGCAAACACATATCTTCAAGGAGGTAAATTCCTTAATGTCTATTTGGTATCTTCCATGTCTTGGCTTCTAACCAGGTCCTAATAAAATATGTTCAGAATGCCCTAACCATGTGCAAACACAAAAATATTCACTTTCAGATAGGTAGTGTTATGATCCTCCCTTTGTTTCCTACAATTTCCTTGAATACATTGAGACCTGATTAGTATAAACTGGATAGGGTAGGGCAGCGTAGGGTAGAGCAGGGTAGAATAGAATAAGAAGTAGAATATAATGATACTGAATTTAATTGGGCTAGATGGTACAGGGTTGATTTCAATATCCCTTTTTTTCCTTCTGATTTTTATAATTCTGGCTGGCTTGTGTCTAAAAGATAATAAAAAATCCAACTAGTAGAACTTTCAGTATTTAAAAAGAAGAGTGCCATTTCAAACAGGACAAGTATATAATAATAGTTGGCTCCAAAATATTCCATATCAAACAAGATTCCTTGGTTTGAGTTGTAAGACATAGCTCACATCATACTGTTCCTGGTCAAATTTCCCATTCTGTTTCATGCCATGTATGTGGCCCATTTAATGAATATGAGATTTTAAAACTGCAGTTCAGTCTTAGGGACTATACACATACTGTAGATTGTAACACTTCTTTGAACTTAGTTGAGAAGAATTCAAATAACACTGAACAGAGAAAATTATAGGAACATGTGCCAAATGGATATTCAGATCTTCTGCCATGCATTTTAAGGAGGTTAGTCTATGAATTTTTAGATGAATGACTTTGCCCAGGGTCTTAGAAATATAAATAGGAAAAAAAAAGTGAGAAAAGAGAAAGGAAAAGCTTTGAGTTAATCCAATTTCCAGGTGAGATAAAATAGGTACCACAGAGTTGAAAGGCCAGTTTCTATCATGTGCTTTTTGGCAATCATTCTGTAATGTGTTTTAGTAAAAGAACACTTATGTTTCCCCTCAGAGAAAACGACCTTTGATGGCAGTTAGATGTTTCACAGTTTGTTTGTGTACTTTTGACTTCAAAGTCAGCAAGTGGGAAAACAAATCTATTTTCTAAACATTGTGTGATATGCTGAACACATTGATTTCTTCTTTCTTTAGAGTGGAAGTCAAATATGTTCGCCACATGTAAAATGTGGAGGTGTTTGTCGAAACTTGGGTCTAGAAAGAAAAGCGAGCTGACACTGAAAACAGGCTGAGTCTGAGCTGACCCCTGATGGGATGGAGCTGACTCCTGATGGGACGGAGCTGACCCCTAATGGGACGGACCTGCCAGGTGGTTAATGCAGATTCCCTCAAGAGTCTCTGGTGCACCAGGGTAGCTGTGGTCCATTCCCAGGACGAGCTCTGGAAATTTCCTCATAAATGTGTTCCCAGAGAGGACTGTGTGAAAGTCCCCTTGCCTCACTTCTTGAGAGAATCAGTTTGGAAGCTCGCCCAGAAAACTGTTGTTCCTACAAAAAAGAAGGAAAAACAATGTATGTTTGAACCAATGGTGCTAGATCTCTAGAGGTGGGTGTAAGCTTTAGATTTCTTCACAACAAATAAATAATGATTTGAGTAAAACAAGAAACAACCAACAAATCTGATAGATTAAAAAGAAATTCAAATACTGGAAAGTTAATTAAAAAAATTTTAGGGGTACCTGGGTCGTTCAGATGATTAAGCCTTTGGCTCACTCAGGTCATGATCCCAGGGTCCTGGGATCGAGCCCCACATTGGGCTCCTGGCTCAGCAGGAAGCCTGCTTCTCCCTCTCCCTCTGCCCTTCCCTACTGCTCATGCACTCTCTCTCTCTATCTCTGTGTCTCAAATGAATAAATAAAATCTTTAAAAAAAAACAAAAAAAAACTTTTGAGGTGATGTCACACAGTCCCAAACACTAATATTTTATTTATTTTACTCCATATGGGACTTTGTTTACTTATTTAGATTCAGGAATTCTAGAGATATAAGAGATCAGAGATTATCTACTTTAAACAACAACCTCATTATATCAATAATGCTGAACCCCAACGTGGTTGAGTATCTTGTTAAAGTTTGGGCACATATTTTGCATGCAAATGACAGCTAGTAGGTAGGTGCCTATATCCTACTGCCAACTTGGGAATCTGTCACCCACTGCCTTGCATGGTAGAAAAGAGGATTAACCTAATTATTTCTGAAATTCTGGCTATAGCCCCATGGCTTACACTCATCTGGGTCTCAGTGGATATTTGAATAAATGCAAAAGCTCTGCAACGTGGGAAAACCTCCCAGCCAGAGAAAAACACTTGGCCCTTCCTCATCTTCAGCGTTCTTACTTCTCTATATTCTATTACTTTTATCTTCTCTCCAGTAGTTGGTGTTAACAGACATATTCTAGAACCAGATTTCCAAATTCCTAATCCAGCTCAATTTCCAAGAGCAAATGTAGCAAATCGATTTTCAAAGAACAACAGCCCCTTGCAGGAGTAGGTGAGTTCTCTCCCATTAGAACCAAAGGAAGGAATTCTTCTCCTTTCCAGAATCACCAACTCTTTCAAGAATCATAAACTCCTTTAATTTTCTGCTTCAGGAAAAAATAGTCTCTGATTTTGTTTTGTTTTCATTTCAAGAAAACCATCACGGCTTTTTCTTTCACCCTTTCTAAGACACAATAATGCCCTAAATAGGAGAACTGAAGAATAGACATTGTTGTTTTTATTGTTCGTGTCCTTGTTTTCTGGGGACCTCTAAATGTCCTCAGGGAACATGTCCAGTCTTGTCCCAAGTGTTGAAACTAGCTCTAAAATGACCACTGCTGGAGCCCTGGCCAAGTGCCTTTCATTTGTGCCGTGGCAGAATTAGCCCTAGGCATTTCTGACCACTGGTTTGGTGTTCAGTTCACACACACACACACACACACACACACATGCACGCACATGCATGCACATGCACTCTCTCACATGAACATGCACTCACCAAGCTCACTTAGAATCACACAATGTTGGAGCTTACTTTTGGATGAAGATTATGGCGATGACCTCCGTCATGTAATGAGTGAGTTAACTGGGTAGCTAGTGGGCACAGGACTAATGGGGACCCTGGATTTAGGCCTCCTAACTAGTGACCCCCCATGTTTTTGTCAGATCAACGTACCTTTTACCTTCTTCACTTGTTCTGACTCTGAGAGCCGGTTGCTGGCAAGCAGCAGTATAGACTGAATTTAGCCAAGTGTGGTGAACCCTGACCTTGTAGGCTCCCTGAACTGCTTTGTCATTGTTTCCAGGGGAAAGCACCTTCTAGTTTATTGGTCTCATTTTTAAAATTATACAACAGCTTTTGGAAAACCACCCATTTTAAATTAGAGATTCTTTATACTGAAAATAATAAGAGTTGATTGTAATATCTGATACAAAGAGGTTATTTTATGCTTTCAAGCATATTTGCAAAAAATCTATGATGTCACGAATTAGCAAATACTAATTTAGAAGATATGCTCATAAAGACTTTTTATACTGCTATTTCAATATTTATGGAACTTTGTTGTAAGCAAAGCATCCAGTTAGAGATATTAAAATCACAACAACAAATAAAACGAAGTTCTTCTCCCTAAAGCAACTTAAAACCTAATGGGAAGGGTCAGAAATCCACATGAGAAATCCACAGCCATGACCATGAGGGAGGGGAAGGGGGGGAAGTCTCAGGAAAGTGGATGGAATATGGAAGCTGCATTTCCACCATGGAAACCTGATCCTGGAAAGACTTTTGCTGGAATATCAGTGAGCATCTAGGTGCAGATCCTTGATACACCTGTAGCTGTGAGCAGATAGAACACAATGCAGTGAACAGGGCACTTCTACAAATCCTGGGACAGGAATTAACAGGGCTGAGGTTCTCGGAATAAGACTCAGAATGCTATTGGGAAGTGAACGATGTCACAACACACCGACATGAAATAGAACCATTCTGGGACATCTAGGCAAACCTAGACGATACCCTTGCTGTGGACTGAGAGGCACCACACCGTCACGTCCATGCATTGGAGCCCTAACCCCTGGTACCCCAGGATGTGATTGTGCTTGGAGACAGGTGCTTTAGAGAGGTGATGAATGAGGCCATTAGGGTGAGGCCCTAATCCAGCAGGACTGAGACACCAGGAAGAGACACCAGGGATGTGGGCACAGAGGGCGCAGCAAGAAGATGCAGGCCCAGGATGGAGGCTTCAGGAGAAGCCAAGCCTGCCCACACCTTTTTCTTGCAATTCTGGCCTCCGGGACTGTGAGAGAGTAAGTGTCTGTTGTTGAAGCCACCTCCTCTGAGGGATTTTGTTAGGGTAGCTGGAGCAAAGTGATAGAACGGTACTCACATCTGAACATATAAATCAAGCCTACTTCTTCCACTGCCTTATATTCCCAGTATGTCCTTGCTCCTGGTCATTAACGACCTTATTCAATTTAGTTTCTTTACTTCCCAACATATATTTGAGGACCTACTATGACCCATGCACTAAGCTAGGGATTTGAAATATTAGCTAGGAAAAAAAAAAGGAATCCTTTTTTTACATGCAAAGTCTAGTCAGTTATGGACAACTTAACAACTAATACATATGAATTAAATATGTATAATTTTAAATTATTAACATCTAAATTGAGGGAGAACATTAATTCCTGATGTAAGAACTTAAGTCCAAGTTACTAAGTAAATATTCTATATTTTTAGTCTTTATTCTAATTTAGGATAACTCCCCATTTATTGAAGTATGGTTGAGGGACAAGGAATTCTATCCATTGCCTATTTCCCCAAATAAAATACTTGTACAAAAATAGAAGATTAAAACCAGCATTGCTGCCAAAGATGCTAAAATTGTAGAGTATGAAGAGACTTTTATAAAGTGTCATTCAACCTTTCTGTTTTTGGGGATCTGGACTCAGTAAGGAAACATAACCCCTCTGACTCTTTTATTATTTCTTTTTCTCTTCCTGTACTTTGAGCTCCTTCCTGTCTACTGGGTCCTTCATCCTTCCATCATTTTCAGCGTCACTATTTTACATCGTTTAAGACATGAATCTCCCCTCAAAGCTACTCATCTGCCAATGCAAGTCCAGAGGGCAATCTTAGGAAGGGTTGTAGGAGGTTTCCCACCAACTCTCTGGCATGATCTATATTCACAATACAGCCATGATATTTATGATCTTGATTAAACTTTAAACTAGAACTCAAGACACTTTCAGGGAAAAGGCAGTCTATTTTTCAAGTTTGTTTTCTGTGTTATTATTTTAGGAAACCCGTAAAGCAAACAGCTTCGGTGGGAACCTAAGTGCGCCGGAATGTTCCAGACCAACCTTGTGGCTGTATGTCCTCACGATCTCTGGGAGCACGTCTCAGTGGAAAGTGTGGGATCAGCCAAAGGTAGGTCAGGTGGGTCACGTATGTAGTCTTACTCCTGTTTCGGCTATCTAGAGTTTGAATTCCTCCATCAAGCATTTTATTAAAAAAACACCATTTTCCTGGGAGTCTTTCAATCACGAGAGACACTGTAACACATAGTGTGACTGTTATTCCAGTAACAGAAAGCAAAACCTCTCAGCAGCCTTCCTGCTCACCAGCCTCCCCAAACACCCATCAGTATATTAAATCTGTTGCCTTAAAACCTGATTTTCTGAATTAACACAAGGTGTCATTCAACCCCTCCTTTAGTAAGGTGCTCAGTGTTTTGAAGGATAGAATTCTTGAACTCTGTTTACCTAGTACAAGATGTTTTAGGTCAAAGGAAATACATTTTTTTTTCCCAAAAGGAATCTCTTTAGAATAGATAGAACATTAAAATTGACAAATAAAATAAATATGCAAAAACAGCCAAGCAGTTCTTTAAAAAAAGAGAGAAGAGCTCACATTTTCAGACAGGGACGTCAAGTGGATAACTGGTTGCCTGAGGCCTGTAGGGGCCAGGGTTGTGCAAACAGATAGCCCAGGGGCCTCCCTGTGGTGGAAATGCCCGGGCACTGAACCGGGGTTGATGGACGCAGGACTTGGCCAACTTACCTAAACTCCAATCGGTGAAGGCTACACTGTGTAAGGAGTTTGTATTATGATATGGGGTGGGGGGGAAGGTTCTTCGCTTTGTCTATAAACAGCTCCAAGGTACGCTGCAGCTGTTGGCAGGAAGCTGAAAGCACCCTGAGCGCTGTTCCCACACCTGTCCCCCTGAGCGGCTGCGGCCAGCCACCCTGCGTCGCCACCTCCTGCTCCCGAGGTCCCCCCAACAGCCCCGAGGGCAGTGCCGACCCCATGCTCAGTACCCACACTGCGCTCACGGGTCTGCGATCGCGGGGGGGGGGGCGGTCTATGTGAAATGTGGTCGTTTCTCCAGCACACCGTGATGTTCCCGTCCGTTCTCTGTGAGCAGGTGGAGAAGGAAGAAGGGATGGAAAGGCCAACTCTGAGCAGCACCTGCCAGCGGCGCACGTGGACTTGGAGCGGCGAATGTCAGTGCGCTTCGGGACGTGCGCCAAGCCGCATTAGGGCGCGAAGTGAAGAGGGTGCGTCGTCTGCTTTTGGGGTTTTATTTTGAGCACATGTCCTGTTACCCCACAGTTTTCACCTCCCTCATTTAACTATATATACGTAACAAGATTTATCAGAGACAAGGAACGGGCAGAGACGGACTGCTGGAGATCAGGCGCAAGGAGAGGAAAGGACCAAGAGGGAGCAGGACGCGGCTCTTTCCTTCCTTCCCGCCGGCACCACCTCGCTCCTTCCCCACCGCCGCGCTCTCACATTCTCCCCCAGGGCCTCATCTTGGCCTGTCCCACTGCCCGCCTCGCGTGGGGCTTGTCCTTGGTGAAAGAACACTGTTCATAGGCACGCGTCCGCCTCTCAGCGCCTCCACCAGCTCGCCCGTGTCGTTCCGTCCACACCGCGTCCTGTGCCCGAGCGTCTGTCTGTTCTTGTCTGCTTGGAAGAGGGAGTTTGTGGGGTTAAAGTAGACTCGTTACTTTCACGCGCTCCTCAGTCGGGAAGGCCTCAAGATAGCAAAACAGACTGAAAAAAGGGCATCTTTTTTATTATTATTAATTTCAAATACATTCATTTATTTAGGTTTTTTTTTTTGCCATGTTTATTGATTCATTCATACATTCGTTCAAGAGTTATTTGTGGAATGCCTCATGGTGCCAGGTCTGATTCTTGGTGATAGGGATTCAATGACCAAAGGGCACCTTTGTCTGCAAGGATGATCTTGCAGAGAAAACTGGAGAGGAACTGCAAAACCGGAATTAATGTAGATATTGTGTCCTAAGTGCAAGGAAAGACCTTCAGTGATCTGGGCGTGTGGGAGGCACCATGAGGTGTGGGAGGGAACGCCACAGGGTGCGAGGGCCTGATGGCACAGGGAGCCAGGGAGGGGTGCGTGTTCACACGAGGCTGCTTTGGTCCTCAGAGCGAGGACCTAGCTGTCTTCTCTTCCTGCAGATGTTTCTGTAGATTCTTGTTACTTCATGCTTCTGCTGTCTCCATAAAATTTAACTTTTCTGCCAGTGATGTTCCCAGAGATGTGCAATCATCTTTTTCACTTTGAAGATTAAAATGCAGATTTTAAATATTTCACAGGCGAATGCAATATAGATACTCACTTCATAAAATATTTGGATATGTTAGTTTTTAATTTTTTTTGAAAGGATTGCTACTGTAGTTCACATAGTTTAGGGGAGAGTTTAAGGACACCAGGAACTTGAGGCCTTAAGAGAGAAA
The DNA here is from genome assembly GCF_054177405.1 of Leptonychotes weddellii. Classification (NCBI taxonomy): domain Eukaryota; kingdom Metazoa; phylum Chordata; class Mammalia; order Carnivora; family Phocidae; genus Leptonychotes; species Leptonychotes weddellii. Next base: position 1,779,424 of record NC_138370.1, read on the forward strand.
TGTGTCAATCCAGGATAAGCGCTTCCCTAAATGCCGTTTGGAAGAAAGGTAAGTTCATGTTCTGTTATCCTATTTCTCACAAACAAAACAGACCAACCGTCTGTGGCTCTTGATCAGTATTATCCCCTTTGGGATCACCTCCCTACTACATTGGAAGAACTCCAGTTGCCCCAATTTTATTCCAGTTAATATTTTCATTACCTTTTGTCTGGCTGCAGCCCTATACCAAATCCAGATCCAAATACTGAAATAAAACAGTAAGTGTGCCCAGAGGCTTCAACATACTCTGTGTGGCACGCCTCTTCATTCTTCAAATGAATTTAACTGGTACTATCAGCTTAGGGCGCCCCTAAAATCATTTCTACTTAAGTTTTGTCAGCTCACAAGCACATTAAAACCAGTGAATGAGGCTACTTGATTTCCAAGCTTCAGTAGTTTCTAAAACGTTTAGTACATTTTAGAGAGGAAAGAATCAACTCTGGTAGATTGCTGAAGGGGCTTGTTTCTGTCTTAAGGAGGGCAATGTGTCTTGGGTATATGTCCACTTGGGTAAAATGAAAGCTAATCATACACATTTGATTGGTATTTATTTTTCTCAGTGCCTTCTAGAGGAAATTCAAATTTTATCTTAAGATAAAAGAAATGGGCTCAGAGTTAAACACGGTAAAGATCATGTCGGTTTATGGCTGACATTATGGAAAATGATTCCTTAAAGCAATGACATTTAGGTGAGACATCTCATTACTGTATCTTCCTTTAAAAAAACATTCTTATGAGACAAATGCTAACTCAGATCTTAACTTACTGAAGAGCCGCTTAAGGAGTCAGAAATATCATGACACTAAATTTTATCATCATGCCAGGGAAGCTCCCAGATGACCTGCAGATCCACAAAGAATGCTAATTCATCTGGCGAGCAAAGGTTTACTGCATGTCATTTGTGGGCCCACCCTTATGCCAGGGCTTGGCCCCTCTGAGGTGTCAGGAGTCCTGGTTCGGGGGGTTGGGGATGCCTGAAAAGAAGCAAGGTCAATACTATTAAATTTGTAAGCAAGAATCAGGTCAAACTCCATTTGGTGAAATAGGAATGATCATCTCCTCACAATAGCTAAAAAGGAAGGAGAGGAAAGAGCTCACACAGTTGGGGAGAAACAAAAACTCAATAGTATATGTCAAACTCTGTGTTACCCCCCAGAAAGGCCTAAGTAGTTATTTAGTACAAAAGATTCAAACCCAGCTTCCAAAAACCAGGCAGAGAGAGCAAGTGTGAGGACCTTTGCTGGCCCCTGGGTGCACGCCGGACATGGCGCCCTTGTCCACTGGCGGGTCCTCCATGGCAGGTGCTCCTCGGCATTCATGCTGGCTCTCAGCTCGGGCTCCTCCACATGGGATCTCAAGCCAAGTTGGCTCAGTTTGAAGGGGGTTGTGACTTACGTTGTGGCCTGTCTTCCAGTCAACAGTCACCGTGCCGAAGAGGACGTCCTAAGTCAGACCCCATTCCCCATGAGGTGTTCTCCACACTGGCCCTCAGTCTCTGGTTCAAACAGCTGACCTCTGACAAGTGTTCCCTAATTTTGAGTGGGAAGGAAAAGGAGTTCCTTTCTTTCCAGGAGGACCCCCAACATTTCCTATGCAAATTGATCCTCCTGTGATAGTGTGATTCATAATAAAATACATATTTCGTCTTCTCCACTTCTGGCACAGAGTTCCTAAAGCCCTGGATTGCCTACGGGATAAGAACAGAAGGGTGTCTCTGGTTATTCCTAACAAATCCCTTTCAACCACACCAGAGTTCATGTTAATGAGTTGACGTTGGGAAAGCCCTATCTATGGGATGGGGGCTGGTTTCCAGGGAAACCAACGGTGTGACTGGAGGGTTGAAACTTTCAGCCTCACCCTTGACTTCCAGGGCAGGGAGAGGGTCTGGAGCTTGACTTAATACCCAACAGCCGGTGATTTAATGAACTCTGCCTATGTATTGAAGCCTCCCTAAAAACCCCAAAGGACTGATTTGGAGAGTTCCCAGGTGGGTGAGTAGTCGGGCATGCTGGGAGAAGGACAGCCCTAGACAGGGCGTGGAGGCTCCTCACCCTTTCCCCAGACCCCGCCCCGTGCATCTCTCCCTCCTGTCTGTTCTTGAATTGTATCCAATCTGATGAGTAAAATATTGAGTTCTGTGAGCCAATCCAGAATATTACTCAACCCTGAGGAGGGGTCCCAGGAACCTCTGATCTGTAGGCTAACTCCAAGAAGGCAGGGTAAGAATCGAGTTCAGTTGTTGGATGCCCCACTGGGGTGGCAGAACTGCTGCGGGTGTGGGTTCTCCAACAGGTGCTGAGAAGTGAGAGCAGAGGAGGCAACAAGCAGAGTGTTTCCCCAGGGTTTGCACACAACCAAGGGCATCAGGAAAGTGCATGCCCTCAGCCACAGATGTGCAAGGTTGAATCCTTCCCTCAGGACCACAGACACTAATTTCCCTTTCTTTGCAAAGAAGCCATTGAAGTGAATCATCCCGTAATTAGAGAAAAATCTGCTCTAAGTAGGCTTGCAGTCTCCAAATATAGATTTCAGAAGGGAAGTTATACTTTTAAATTTTCTACCTCATCGGGCATCTCATTAGTCCAAGAGAAGGAACAATATATACTCCTTTGACAGTGCGGCTTATTACCTTTTCCAATTTCATTTTATCAACGAGGGAAGAAAACGGGAGAGAGTAGAGTAGAAATAAGACAGGAGGTAACGGAGAAGAGAGATTGATCTGCTGCCGCATCTCCGGACGGCTTACGACAGCTGCTGGTACATCGCAGGTGATGGGCAGTGAGCGGGACCACATCTGGAGATAACATTTTCTCTGCTTTCCTCCCCCTTTGTGGAGTTCTAACCTGGGGCATCACTGTGGGGGTGAGGAGCACACCCACCCTATTCGCAGATGCTGTCCTGTTACAAAGCCAGGAGGTCTTGTGGTGAGGTGCAAGCAGCAGGTGATTAGCCTGTAAAGAGCCTTAGGGCCACTGGACCCCCAGACTCCCAAGCGCGGCTCAGAGGATTTCCCCGCTGGGTTGCAAGGGTCTGTGATTGCTCTTTTCAAGATGTGTACATTATTCCTCATCAACATTCTTAAATACCATTCATTTCAGTGATAACAACAAAAAAGTTTCTAACAACCTTCACGATTACCTGCCATCTGGTTAGATTTCAGTAAGGATACAGTAGGTGCTAAGTGACCAACGTTCAAGGTGCTTATTCCTCTTCAAATACTTCATATGCTAATGACCAATTTTGATTGAAGATTCCAGTTAGAGAACTCCAAATGCTAATTCAAGTCCCCAGGGTATTAACTGGCATGCAAATCACACGGCTTACGCTGAGCATTTTCAAGCCAACCAGCAAACACTGCCTCTTCTAGAAAGGGAAGGAAATTCCGTGATCTGCACCACACCAACCATCCCTAAAGCGCTATTCTGCGTGGCACTTCTGAGCATCCCCAGCACTGTGAGAACCGGCGTTTCAAAGAAAGACTCCAGCCCTGCAAAGCTCCCTGTCCTCTGAATTGTCAAAATGATAATGCACTGCTTTCCAGTCAGGTATATTTTGAGAACACTATTATTTTAAATTATGCATTGAATTTATAGAACCCTCGCCAACACTTTCAACCGCTTTCCCAAGCTGGCTTTCATGTGTCAACAGCAGTGTCAACCAGTTCCACATTCATGCAGACTCAAGACAGGAATCTCTCCTGAGTTTTCTTTCTGCTGGTCTGATTTTGCTTCAAAGCTGGTAACTTACATACTGTTTTCCTCTCCTTTTTCCTTCCTTCCTTCCTTCCTTCCTTCCTTCCTTCCTTCCTTCCTTCCTTCCTTCCTTCTTTCCTTCCTTCCTTCCTTCCTTTCCTTTCCTTTCTTCCATCCCCCCCAAATCTCTTTCCTCCATTCTCTCTCTTTCCCTCATTTTTTTCCTTTGATCTTTTATTCTCTCCTCCCTATACAACCCAGTTCCTTCTTTTCAAGTCTGCTTCTGACTCCCTAGTTGAAATAACAATAGCTAAAATGTACTGAGCTTACCTTGGGCTCAGAGGTGTGCCAAGCCTCTGGGGAGTGAGTCCTTGAGGAGGGTTACAGTGCCTGAAAGCCCCACATTGTCTTGCATCTTTCAGCCAGGACTTCTTCATCACTGAGTATGTGACTGTGTCAGCCAGACACCTTTATCTGGGACATGCTCAACCAGGTAGGACTCTGGAAAAATTGCCATTAAACTGATTGTCTTGGGCAAATTGAGACATAGGGTCACTTAGATCTGAATGAAGGAGCAACAGTGTCCCACCTTTAACCTCCACACCCACTTCCACTGCACCTGCTCAGGGCTGCCAAATAACAGATGCAAGGTCACCCATCTCAACATTGTTGACCCATCCTTCATGCTAAATCAAAATAAGATGACTTCTCACCTTGAAATGACCTGCTCCTGTCTTACTCCAGATTACTTTCCAATTAACTACACCTACTAGACTGTTGTCCTGCAAACCTCCTTCCTGGCTGGCCCTGAACACAACTTGGGCGTTATCCCCTTGTACTGACTGAAAAGCTATCCCCCCGTTTCTGTCTGGCAATCTATCTCATGTGGTAAGAATTGCCAATTTCAAGACTTCTGTGAATATGACAACTGAATATGATTTTCCCCTTATTTGAATTCTGTAGCTATTTTAATTAAATCATGTAAATATAATTCCAAACTTTAGGAGTTAAAGCAACATTTATTAGCCAAAAATAAACTGAAATTCAAGCTTAGAGCAAGGCAGGATCCAGGTGGTAAAATTACCTCTTTCTCAATCTCTCTCAATTTTATTTGCACATTTGCTTTTCCGCTCTGTTCCCCTTACAGTTAGTTTCACTTTGGGGCAGGTAAGTGTTATTCTTGGACCTCCCAGCTGCTTTGGGTTTATGTTCCATATTCTTGAGACCCAGAGAATGAAGACTATTTTGTAATTGTTTCAGAAATAAAGGGGGTTTAGAATCAAGTTTTATTGGACCAACCCAAGTTAGATGCTTATTCCTACACCAACCCCATGGATGAGTGTGCCAATCCATCAGCCCTAAAGGAAATAAGCCAAGGGAAGCAGAGGAAGAACCAAAGGAAGCCGAGGTGCAGGAACACGGTGTGGGCCAGGCAGGGGCAGCAGCCGGGTATAGGGGTGTTAAGTGATGCGTTTCTCCTAGTTCCCTTATTTGTGCAGATTTCCGTCATCTTGGTTATTAGATTGTCAGGCTCTTGGGCGCCCGGGTGGCTCAGTTGGTTAAGCAACTGCCTTCGGCTCAGGTCATGATCCTGGAGTCCTGGATCAAGTCCCGCATCGGGCTCCATGCTCAGCAGGGACTCTGCTTCTCCCTCTGACCCTCCCCCCATCATGTGCTCTCTCTCTCTCATTCTCTCTCAAATAAATAAAATCTAAAACAAACAAAAGAAAAGGATTGTCAGACTCTTGACAATAGAAAATATACTTTTTGCATCAGTTGGAATGCAAGTAAAGAATATCCTAATAAAAGTACATTAACAAAAAGGGCTTTTGTCATTTCACATAATAAAAAGCTATGAGACGGCGATTCTGTGGTTGGTTCAGTGGCTTGTGGGTGACAGCTGGAGTTGGAAGGCTTCCATACATCTCATCTGCCATTTTCAGCAGGTTAGTACTCATGCTTGCGGGCCACGGGTTGCCTGGGCTCTGGTGACATATGACTGCAGCAGTTGTGGGTGAGGAAAGGGTGAGACCTTTCCCAGAAGCTTCCCAGCAAACGTTAGCTCAGTGATCTTTGGCTACAACTGAAAGTCACTTCTATGCCATGGATGCAAGAGAAGCGTCAGGAGCCATCTCTTCCATTTTCAGGCTCTGCACTGGAGAATAATTTCTGAAGACAAGCAAGAAGCACACGGGCTGTTCTCTGATGGGGAATCATAAGTGCCCGATGCATTGATTTCGGTGTCGTTGTGGGTTTCCATAAAGGTTATTGCATTAAATCAGGGCAGAACATTTACTAATCATTCTACGACTCTTTCAGATTGTGCCTAATGAGGAAGTCTGCACCCTGATAGAATTAGGTTGCCAGAGGAGAAGCTTGTCCAAATGTGTACTCTCCTTTATTCCCTGGAAGCCCAGACTGGGCTGACAGACACTGAAGCCTGTCCCTGAAGGAAAAGTAGAGGGAAGACTAGGGTGAACCTAGCAGGCTCTGCACACTGCATTGTGCTTCCGGGGCTTTGTCGTAGAATCCTGAAGCTTCAGGGAAGGGAGACTTGCACATTTCATGAATGGTCCCTCACTTGTCACTAAGCAGCCTAAAAACAATCCCATCGGGCACTGAAGCTCACCTCTGACTATTTTAAGCTCTAGAACGGATGGTGTTTTCTTTCCATATATTATTTTATCAGTGATGCACATAATTTATTTAACGATGCTGAGCACTCTATTATTTATTAGCATGAAGGGTTTTTGTTTTGGAAGATAAAATAAGAATCTGTGCTAGACAAAGCGGGATGTTCCTCTGAAGGCTGGCAGGCTGAGACTGTCCCAGCAGGTGTCATCCACTGCACGTCATCTCTCCAAGGGCTTCCAGGCCAAGTCTTCTTGGGCTATTGTCACTCGACATCACCCAACCCCTGCTACTTAGGCTAAGTTCACGCGGACTTAAATAAAATGCAGTATTTGACAGTTTCCTTTTAGGTAAAAATTGCACGTTAGAAGCCCGTGAGTCTCAGCAGGTGTCTGTGCTGCATAATGACCCACCTACTCGAGGTGTGAATAGACTCTTGGTGCTGTGGCTTGCCCGTCCCGCCTCCACACACCGCTGGGGCACTTCCGTCAGCCTGAATGTGCAGAAAAGGCGCTACGATGCTTTAATTGCTGATCTCACAGTCTCAGCATTTGTGCCCATGGTTTCCCTGGTGCATTTAACGCGGACTTGCCATAGAAGTAACCGTATTCTGCAGCAAAAGCACAGTTTTTATTTGGTTTGGTGGCAGACTTTGAACTTAAATTATAGTGCTCAGGACTTTCTAAGGAATCAAAATTCCACCCTGCCTTGCCCCCAAATGCAAAGTTTCTGCCCATTACCTATAACTTGCTGTAGAAATCCGCTCTGAAAATCAGTAGCTATATATTCCCAAAAGAATTCTTTCTCTCAAATTATATTGTTGACAACATAAAATGCACAATGTTGGCAGTGTTTGTAGAATATGTATATAATTTGAAATTACGAATTAAGGCAGAAATAGTTCAAAAGTGTTGTACATTTTCTAGGGAGGGAAAATTATAAC
>NC_138370.1:1787228-1804305 GCF_054177405.1 Leptonychotes weddellii
AAAAAAGATAGGCTTGGTGTTAGAGGATTTGCTACAACTGTAGGCTAACGTCAGTGTGCTGAGCGCATGTAAGGTGGGCTAGGCTAAGCTAGGTTGGGTGTATTCAGTGCATTTCAATGTGATATTTTCCATTCAGGATGGGTTTATTGGGATGTAACCACGTTGAAGCTGGGGAAGATCCATGGTTAGTGATTCATGTCTTCTCACCTTTCATATTATCATCATTACTTCTCAGAACAAGGTTTGGCTTTGGAAATATGAGTGAGTTTACTTTCCATGACAAATGGCCTGGGAACTTCAGTTATTATGTCTTATGGTGTCTTCCTTTGCCTTTATTTTCTCCAGAGGAGGCTGTGGAAGCAACTGAAGGTCAGCACTTATCATTAAAGAATGAGAGACCACTCCATTATTTTAACCAGGAGAATGAAATGACCCACTTCGGGTTTTAAACAATGGTCATCTGTTTTGTGAAGGATTTATCAGCAGGAACATTAGTAGGTTCCCAGAGGTCACTTAGATCAGGCAAGTGATTACGGTGTCCTGTTGTAACATTGTAGACCAAGGAAAGCAATGGAGACCAAGACCCGTAAGAGGTAGAGTTGACATGGCTTTTTCACTGATTAATCCTGTGGAGTGGAGGAACAGACACGTGACATGAAGCTCTCAGACGGAGGGTCGTGAGCTGCTGCATAAACATTAGTGTGAGTCACAGAGAGAGAAGAAAGATGATTTGAGTGTATCTTTGGCACCGTGAAATTTCAGTTAAGGTTTGAACCAGCGAAACACAAAGCGAAATAGCAGCTTGGTGGCTATTGTGTGGAACTCAGGTGGATGGGCAGTTGGAACGGGAGATGGGAGGAACCCACACACACTTGGTGACGGGAGCCGTGGGAACGAGGAGGACGATGATATGGCTGCTCTTCATAAGGCACCCTGTGTGTTCCCACAGTCCTCACCTGTCCCACAGTCCTCACCTGTCCCACAGTCCTCACCTGTCCCACAGTCCTCACCTGTCTCACAGTCCTCACCTGTCCCTCAGTCCTCACCTGTCCCACAGTCCTCACCTGTCTCACAGTCCTCACCTGTCCCTCAGTCCTCACCTGGGACCAGCCTCTACTGGACATGATCTGTGGAATTACACCGCTGTTCTGAGTCTTCAGCACTCAGTCAGGTCATCCTTTCCCCAGGATCCATTCCTTGACAAATCCCCTCTAGATTTAGCTCTTACAGAGCAGTGGGAGTGAGATTTCCATGGCACTCACTGCCTTTCGTGTTACTCATATAAGGAGGAGCATGTTTCTGCCAGGAATTCATCAGCTCACTGAGCAGTGCTTGCACCTTCATTTTATCTAGGTCTCTGCTCTGGCAGGTAGCAAGTGCCCAGTAAATTTTATTTAAAAATTAGCTTAGGAGCCTCTGGTTCTGGGCATGAAAAATTCACTGGTATTAAATTTAGCCTCTGTTAAAACTCCAGTGAAATGTGAACAAAATATATAAAACGACTGTTTTATGAGCTCTGAGCACCAACAGGTGCAGTCTTGACGGAAAGCACATGGGTGTTGGAAAACAACTCTCCATGGATTCCTCATGTTTCTCTGTGTCTGGTGAAGAGAGGCATTAACTGCCATTTGTCCCAGACAATCACGTCAAAGATTCTGATAGAGCAGATGGCTCTTGGAAGTAGTGTCTCCGACCGAGCAAAGGGCAGGCAGGTTTGTAACACACCATTAGATAAACACGTAGGTTCCCTGAGAGCGAAGGTTCTTCAGCTGTGACTCACAGTGAGTACGTATGGAGCACCAGCCTGGGTCTGTCTGTGTCACCCCCCTGGGACTGTGGTGCCAGGGGAAATGGCACGAACATAAAACTTGTGCGTTTGCCCTCCTGCAATAGAGTAATAGAGTTCTCTGCCTATGATCCGCGAGCCTTGTAGACCAACATCTTAGCTTGCCAGTAGAAAACCATCAGAACCATCATGGTTCTTCGAAGTTGTTGAAGAAGATGAGATGTGATATACCACGGTTTGGAGAACCAAGGAAGCCTGTGGTGTGACTCAGTCCAAGACCAGGGGAGCTGAAGGCCTGAGAACTAGGGTGGGCGGGACTCCTGGGGCTTTTAGTCCTTGAGTCTGAACCAGCAGCACCGATGTCCAAGGGCAGGAGGAGGTGGATATCCCAGCTCCAGATGAGAGAATTCACTCTTGCTCTGCTTTTTTGTTCTATTCAAGCCCTCAGAAGACTGGATGAAGCCCACTCACACTGGGCAGGGGGATCTTCTTCACTCTGTCTATAGATTCAAAGGATAATCTCTTACAGAAACACCTTCACGGATACCCAGAAATAATGTGTCACCAGCTATGTGGACGTCCCATGGCCCAGTCAAATTGACCATAAATGTAACCATCACAACCAGCAGAAAGGAAGCTCCCCATCTTCTTGTAAATTCTGAGTGCTGGAGAAAGTGCTCACTTGAGCTCTGCAATCTTCACACCAGCCTCTTGTAATGGACACCCTTGGAGTGAAGCCCTGCTAAACAACAAGCTGCTCATGCTCACGACATTTGCTTCCCCACGACCTTCACGGTTCTGGGATCTGCAAGTCTCTGAATGATGATTTTGCCAACTGGAGGCTCTGGAAAACAGAGGCAGCCTCCCTGACATAGCTGTGAGTCTCCCATTCTGACAAATGTCTACAAGTTTGCTATGGGGTCCCTATCAAAATAGGATTCCCCACCTCCTTAGGCTTTGAGACTCTCCAGACTGATAGTCCTCTGTAGGATGAGTCACCCTGGATTCAATGACTGAATAGGGAAAGTCCCAACGAGCTTCAGTTGTCAGGTGGAATTGGGATGCTCAAGGGTGAGGCTGCTCTATCTGCACAGTCTTGTGGTTTTCCATGAAAGGCTGACAGCACTTCGTTTGGGAAAACCTTATTTGCAACTCTGATGCTAAAAAAAAAAAAAAAAAAAAAAAAAAAAATTCTGAATCAATGGGGTCCTGAACTTACAGTTTTCCTTAAAAGGCTGGGCTGGTTTCAATGACGGTTCAGCTGAGCTTAACTCGGGGAGTCCACTGGGCTGTTGCGAGGATCCCACTTCACCATCAGCTGCACAGAGCAAATGCAATTGCCCTCTGGCAGGACATACTCCAGCTGGGACTCTCCTTGATTAACCATGCTGGCTACCATAAGGTACGTGGTCCACACAGTGCTCACCAGGGCCTGCCACTGATCTGCACAGGCCAAAGTGGGGATGCAATGGGTCCCTGTTGAAGGACCTCTATAAAAGTGTCTACGAAATGCTCCTTTCCCTCTTTGCACCTGACCACTTGGGATAAAAATGTCTGAGTGTTAGTAAAAGATGACTTTAAAAAATGCACAGTTGCAGGACACCTGGGTGGTTCAGTTGGTTAAGCATCCCCCTCTTGATTTCGGCTCAGGTTGAGATCTCAGGGTTGTGGGATCGAGCCCCAAGTAAGTCTCCAAGCTCAGCGCGGAGTCTGCTTGTCCCTCTCCCTCTGCAGCCTCCCCCTGTTCATGCTTGTGGGCACTCTCTCTCTAAAAACAAATAAATAAATCTTTTTTTAAAAATGCTCAGTTGCAGCTACTGGAATGAAGCACAGCTGTCTGGGAAGGTGGGGCTCCAGCAGCCGGCACAGGACCTGGGCTGCTGGCCCTCAGAGGTCCGGAGACGGCGGGACCGGAGGAACTTTGTGCGTGGTGTGGACGCACGGACATGTCAGAGGGTTGCTGGCACTCTGCTCTTTTTCAGGGGGCTGACTACACAAGCATGTTCAGGTTGTGAACACTCACCAACTTGTACACTTATGACAGCAGCTCTTCTCTCTGCATATTATACTTTATGAAAAATTTAAAATATAGGGACAGAGTTTTATAGGAAAGAGAATGCTCTCACGTATGGAAAAATGCTTGACCCTCTCCCAGTTGGAGAAATACAGGTCAACTGTACAGGGAGTGACCATCTTTCACCTCAGAATGGAGGAGGAAAAAACTGTATGATCCATAGCAGCAGTCTTAAGAGTGTGAACACAAAATGTACCTACCACACTGCCAGCGAGTTTGCAAATTGGTACGACTTGGATGGAAAATGTACCTTAAAATTAAAAACGCTTTTGCCCATATAAATTACTATATATTTTTTTTACTTACAACCATAATCGCGTATGTATAAAATTTATTATATTTGTTGTATTTAATAGCAAAACCTTAGAAATGGCTCCACACTCTTCAGTGGAGGGCAGATTAAGCAAATGATGGCGTAGTCCCAGAAGTACCCGCACCGAGGGTTGCTGCTGATCTCTCTGAACCGGCACAGGGCAACCGAGACACAAGGGCACAGGGAACCACACACTGGCATAAAGGTAGGGTCTGTAATGCCGCTGAGGGTAGAAGAAACCGCAAAGCACATCTCCAACAGGGTGTGTGACCAACACAACGCTGACCTGGGAAGCCAAACCACGTGGCCCTGGCAGACGGACCATGTTTCAGGGCATCCAAGTCAGCATCAATTTTAAGACTTGCCATTATGTTATGGACCACTGAAAAGGCGAATGAGAAAAACAGCAATGTGAATTACAGTGTTGTACATCTCTGGTGGTAAGACATACTCCCAGATCTCAACTTCGGACAGGTGACAATGTTAAAGAAAAAAAGTACATTGTAGAATCAATGTGTAATTGTAGAATCCTTTCATATTCTTTGTAGCTTTTGAATTTTATATTAAAATTCATACTTTAGCACCTGGGTGGCTCAGTCGGTTCAGCATCTGACTCTTGATCTCCGCTCAGGTCTTGATCTCAGGGTTGTGAGTTCAAGCCCCACACTGAACTCCACACCAGGCATGGCGCCTACTTAAAAAAAAAATGCATACTTTGTATTACCTATTTGAATGTCTGTTCAGAATAATATATTACAATCAGTTGAATCTTCTTTTTACAGTTTGGTTATGTTTAAAAGGTAAAGAATGTTCTATATAATGAGTTAAAAGTGTGCTAGGGATGCTAGCATAGGAACCGTCGTAGGGACACAGTCAAACCTCAGAATAATGAACGAGAGGAAAGCAAAGCTGAACTCTCAAAGTGCTAAGCTGCAGAAGAGAACAGGAGATTATATTTATTGCTGCCACCATGGAATGGGCATGGCCTTGGGTGATCAGCAGAGAAGGGAAATAGCAAAGTATTCTCACATGTAGTGGAGACAGTGAGTGACTTCATTTCACAGACTCCAATTCTTAGAAAGATGGTTTGGAAATAAAGAACAAAACCATCTTCATTTCATTAAAGTGAAGGGTGCGTAAAAATAAAGAAAAAGAAAGGCTAGTAACTATTCTGTGTGACTGTAGAGAACGTGAAGTTTATTTATTAAATCTGCTGCAGAACAAATAGTGACACCCCTTTAGGTTCGGAATAATGGTTACAATAGATAATATTTATGGAGGATTTACGACGTGCCATGAACTATTTAAGATGCTTACACGTAGTAACCTATGACTGAGGATCCTCAGTGTGTAAATAAATCACTTCTCTGCTCATTTTCTTGCAAAGCTACAATTCTGTGACCTAATTAAAAATAAATGAAAATTTCTAGACCTGAAATGAAAATCTGACCCACAATTCTAGCTTCATGGCTTAACTGACATTGCATAGAAGTCATTGCCTTCAAAATGGTATTTTGCTATTCAAGTGGAGAATTTCCATTATTCATCAGTTGACCTTTTAATTTCGTTGTGCACTAATTAGCTGTACAATTTAATTAGGCATAAAACTCTAATTGATGATATTAAGGGTGTCCAAATGGCTCTGTCAATCAGTAGGAACAAATTGGGTTTACTGTGTGGTTTTGTTAGGTTGCACACCAAAGAAAGAAGTGTAATTACCCATATTGTGTGCATTTTACTCCTAAAGGTGATCAAGATCTCAGAATCATCAAATTAGTTATAAACTAATCTTAAAACATCAAGATTCAGACCTCTGCTGCTCACTCGGTCTTATTAACCTACTAATTAAGCACATATTAGCTCTGTGCAGTCTGCCTTCAAGGTTCCCCGTCCACATTGTAGAAAATGTGAAAAAAACCTTAGACTTTGTTTTGCTTCTTTGATCAACATCTGCCGCGTGCTCTCATACTGAAGTGGAAGTAGATTGGAGCTTGAGGAAATACGTGAACTCTTTATACCCATTAGGATATCACTGCATTCCTTTCTTATTGTTTTATTTTTAATTTATTTTTAGTAGAATTATACTCGGTCGCAATTTAGAGTGAAGATATTTTATGAGGCACAGAAGCCCCCCGTACTTCCCTCCAGAAGCTACTACGTTCAATTATTTTCATTCTTTTTGTCATATTTGCCTCTATACGGGTAAGTATTATCCTGTAATGGCTAATTACTGATTTTTATTCTGTGACAACATTTACTGCATTTTGGTTATGGAGGATGGCGATTTGCCCAGCTTCACTCCTTCCTCCCCCAGGACACTTTCCATTTGTCCTTCCTCCTGTCCTGTCTATGGTGATCTAGCTTAGAACAACAGCACCTCTTAGGTCAAACCACAAATGCCATTCACAGCCAGGCCATGTACCTCCTCGCATGAGCCTTCTGTCTTCCAGGGCAGCTCTGTAGTTCTCAGTCCTTGATTTCTTGCCCTCTCCGCTTCATGCACACTCAGTGTTCTATTGATGTGGCATTAAGGAATTTCTTTCAGTGTGGCCTTCTAACAATTTCCTTTCGTACAATGAGTATATCCTGGAGGTTTCTGACCTGTTCCAATTTGGACTGACATCTCTCCGGGCAGCCCTGGCTCTCCTCATTATCATTTTGAGGGCTACTCCTCTCCTTCCCTTTCTTGGATTCCAACGCCCCTCAATCCATGTCATCTCTCTTTTTGGCTTATTCACCTGTTTTGGTGGTGTGAACCTCCCATATCATCCCAAGCATGAGCATTTAAGAGTTACATTTCTGGGAACTTGTTTGCCCCAAATTGTCTTTAACATACCATCATTTTGAATTGATAGCTTTGTGATCAATTCTAATTTAGAAATACCGTTTTTGGGGTGCCTGGGTGGCTCAGTTGATTAAGGGACTGCTTTTGGCTCAGGTCATGATCCCATATTCCTGGGATCAAGCCCCAAATCAGGCTCCTTGCTCTGTGGGGAGCCTGCTTCTCCCTCTCCCTCTGCCTGCCGCTCCCCCTGCTTGTGCTCTCTCTCTCTGTCAGTAAATAAAATCTTTTAAAAAAAAAAAAGAAATACATTTTTCTTTAAGCTGTGAAGGCATTATTTGATTTCCATCAACCTGTCAGTGATGCTAGTTAGAATCTAATGCTCTATATTGATTAAAGGCTCCAAACATCAAGAAGATATAACAATCATAAACATATACATACTAACTGAAGATTCTCAAAATGCATGAGGTAAAATTGACAGAAATGAAGGGATAGACAATTTTACAGTTTTAGCGGGAAACATCAGTGCCCCGACATTCACTACTGGACAGACGGATGAGGCAGAACACCAATAAAAACCTAGAAGAACAGTATTATAAAACAATGGGACCCAAAAAACATGTACCAACAATGCACACAAAAACAGCAAACACTAATGTAGATGTTGCTATGACAGTATCTTGTAGATGTGCCAATATATAATTAAATTTTTTTAAATTATTTACCAGGGTGGCTCAGTCAATTAAGCGTCTGACTCTTGATTTCAGCTCAGGTTTTGATCTCAGGGTCGTGAATTCATGCCCTGCATTGAGCTCCATGCTGGATGTGGAGTCTACTTAAAAAATAAAAAATAAAATTTTATTTACCATGGATGTCTGTTATAACACTTCTTGAGCCTGTGATTTTGTGTCTTTCATCAGTTTTAGAAACTTTTCAGCCATTGTCTTCTCTCTCTCTGTTTCTTTCTCTCTCTTTTTCTGTTCCTTTTGATATTTTAAAATATATTGATTACACTTCATTTTTGTATCTTATCATTTGATCTCACAATTTGATTTCTGAATAACCTAATGGTCTTTTTCTATTGCATATTTTTCCCTTTAAAATGCTTTATGTTTAAAAATAAACTTTATTTGCAGCAATTTTATATTTGCAGAAAAGAGTGAACACATAGTACACAGTTTTCGTAAATCTTTCTATCCATTTTCCCCTACTATTAGCATCTTATATTAGAATGGTATGGTTGTTATAATGAATGAACCAATATTAATAATTAATAACTAAAGTCCCATAGTTCATTCAAATTTCCTTAGTTTTATTTATTTCCTTTCTCTGTTCTAGGATCCCACCCAGGAAACAATGTTGTATTCAGTTTCCAGGTTCTTTCAGCTTCCTCTTCACCATGAAAATTTTCAGGGTTTCCTTCCTTGCAATATCTTTGGCAGCTTTGATGAGATTTAGTTAGGCACATTGTAGGATGTCCTTTTATTGGAATTTGATATTTTTCTCATGATGTTTCCCTCATGAGTTTTCTCACTGGGATTCTGGGTTTGGGGGAGGGAGATCTCAGAGGTGAAGTGCCATTTTTTTTTACCACGTCACACTAAGGCCGGCCACATATTAGCAGCACGACAGCGTGACCGCTGATGTTGAACTCAATCCCCTGGCAAAGTGGTGTTTCCTAGGATCCTCCTCTGCCAGGTCACTCTCTCCAAACCTCTTCCCGCGCTGCACCATTCGGAAGAAACCACTGTGCGAGGCCCTCACACGCACAGTGAGGGGTTATGTCCTCCATCCTTGAATCCAGGGTATCCACATAAACTATCTGGAATTCTTCTCGAGGGAGGTGTGTCTCCTCTCTCCCATGGATTCATTGTATCAACATTGACTCATGGATATTCATTTGATGCTTGGTGCCATCATCTAATACTATGCTACTTTGTTGCTAAAATTGTTCCAGTTTGGGCCAGTGGGAGTTCTTTTAATTTTCATTTGGGGCTGTACGTCCTTACATTCTGGTACCACGGTTGCTCCAGGCTGGGTTATGTCCTGCCCCTCTGGTAAAATCAGTCATTTCTCCAAGGAGCCTGTCTCCTTTTATTGGAGAATGGCGTTGGAAGTCAAGGTCCGGGCTCTGAGTGTTCTAACTGCTGTGCGGCCATCTGTTCTTGGAGTTCTCTCAGCTGACAGAGCAGAGAAGCAGATGTGCCAACCTGTGTACGAGCACATAGCCCATACATATTTCATCTGCAGCCATCTATACCTATATGAAGCTTAGCAAAAAAGCCATATTGAGATCTGCAACTCTAATTCTTTACCACATGCATCATTCTAAACTGCCCTCCCTTGCTCATCTACAAATTCCCATTCCCATGACGAGAAATCTGGCTCTGGCCATCTACCCTCCATTACTTATTTAATTCCAGTACATTGTATAGCAGTGTCATAAATGTTGACTTGTATCCCTTTGGTTAACAACCTTTTCAGCCCACGTGCAGTGAATATACAGTTGTGTGTGCCTTTAATCTCACAGATTTCACTTCCTCCAAAGTTCCTGGGTCAGCACTTTCCCCCCAACCTCCTTTAGTGAGGTTGACTCTTACATTTGAATTACAGTTAGATTCTCTTGTCAAAGTCTCCATTCCTTCCAGGGATTCTCCAGCCTTTAAGATTAGTTTATTTTAAGTTACATGTGTAAGTATCACTCTTTGAGCTGTAAAGTTCTGTGGGTTTTGAGAAACGCATAATGTCTTGTATCCACCTTTGCAGAATCATACGAAATAATCTACTGCCTTTAAAATCCCCTGTCCTTTCACTGTTCATTCCTCCAACCTATTCTCCCAAGCCCCAGGCAACCACTGATAATCTTATTATCTTTATAGTTTTGCCATTTCTAGAATACCATATAATTGGATTCATACAGTATGGAGACTTTTCAGTCTGGATTCTTTGACTTAGCAATAAGCATTTAATGTTCCTCCATGTCTCTTAGTGGTTTGATCACTTGCTTCTTTTTATTGCTGAGAAGATCCTGTTGTATGGATGTACAGTATTACCGTTTACCCTTCATCTGTTGAAGGACATCTTGATTGATAACAGTTTGGTGATTATGAATGAAGCTGATATAAATGTTCATGTGTAGCTATGTGTGTGCACATAAGTTTTCAACTCAGACAAATACCTAAGAGCGTGATAGCTGGATCATATGGGAAGACTATATTTATCTTCATAAAAGCTGACAAGCTTTCTTCTAAGGTGGCTATTCCATTTTGCATCCCTGCCAGCAATGAATGAGCATTCTTGTGTTTCATGTCCTTGCTAGTACTATGGTATTGCTGATTTTTCAGATTATAGCCATTGGAATAGGTATGTAGTGGTATTTCGTTAGTTTAATTTTCAGTTCCTTGATAAAAAAAAGACATCACCCATCTTTCCACATCATACTTATTTGCCATTTATATATCTGTTTAGGTAAGGTATCTCTTCAGACGTTCTGCCCATTTTTGAATTGGACTGATTGTTATGCGTGAATCTTAAAACTTCTTTGTGTATTTTGGATAGAAGTCTTTTGTCAGATAAGTAGTTTTGAAATATATTCTTCCAGCATATGGCTTGTCTTTTGGTTGCTTTAAACATATCTTTCACAAAGCTACAGTTTTCAATTTTAATAAATTCTTATTTGTCATTTATTAATCACTAATAGATATTATTGCTCTAGCTGGTTTTGTCTATATTATGATGATGGTCTTTACAGTGATAAATATAACAAAGACATAAGCAATGATTTCCTAAAAGTTAAATAGAGTATTATGGAAAAAGATGCCCAAACACATACCCTACTACTTCATTATTCAGGTCTGGTTGAATTCTTATTCATAAAATGCAACACTGATAAAAATTCAGCATTAATATTGTCAAAAAGCAAAGTAACCCAAGAAAACTGAATTTGGAAAATACACAATTAAAGAAATATAGGTTAGAAATTTCCAGGCAACTAGTTCACTTTATTCCTCCACAAAACTGACATTTTGGTATATTTTACTTTGATTTGATAGTTATTTCTTGGCTTGTATACAAAGCTACAAACACAGGAATGTTGACTTTGCAATCTTGAGTTACATAAAGTGAAAATAGGGGAAGGTCTGTGTGTTTCACATTATGTCCTAAAATATAAAACACCTCCTATATTACATTTTAATATCATGTCCTTTATTTTTGTTAGTTTGTTTGCTTTTGACTGAACTTGTATAAGCTTTGTTCACAGTAATGTCCCATGGAAATAATCCTCCATTCAGAACAGCTGACGCCTCTCCACCTTCTCATCTCTGGCTCCCCTCAGGAATGCCAGGTGTCGGGCGTGAAGTAAGTGTCGCTTCTGACTTTGCTCCCGACTCTCCTAACTTGGTTCCTGCCAGGGTGGTAAGATCAGTTTTCTCCCTTGTGCACATTTTCAGAACAACTGAGTCCCACCCTGTCTCCTCATGCCAGGACCTCTGCACTCAGTGTTTGCTCTGTTCCCCACAACTGGAGGATCTCCTCTCTACCTCCTGTCCTGCACTTAATGGTGCAAGAATCTGGGTTATACTCTACAGGGGGCACTAAAGAGTTGTGGCTGGAGGAGCAGGAGTTGGCTGTGCTCTGCCATCCTCCCCATCACTCCTCTCTGCAAGCCTTGGTTCCATATTTCTTATTTTACTTGCACGCCCAATCTCGCACCTGTTACCTGACCTTCCTCTTGTCACCTCTGCCTGCCCTTCTTCCGGGGTCTGTCTAAACCCATACCCATATTTCATTCCTTACTCAAGACTCTTCCATCTACTGCTTTCCACAGTACTTCCCCGTTTCCTAAAAGAGTTGGGGGAAAATAGTTAAAGAACCTCCAGTATTATACTCAGAAAATTAATGTTATTTTTATTTCAGTGTGTGTTGATTGATTGATGGTGGTGACAGAGGTCACGTTAGAATAACAGCGAAGCGCACATGAAGCATCTTGACAGACTCACATATAATAGCATTGCCAAAAGGTCACCGTGTTTGGAGGCTGTGATGTTACCAAGCATTTTCTACAATGTGAATTCAATAACTTTACTCTGTATAATCTATGGAAACTATAAACATGATAGTGACATAAATGCTAATGTTATTAATTCTTTTTAGTAAAGTGACTTACTCCATGTTCTGTTTATTAGGCATTAATTAAATTTCAGATTCTCTTCATTGATCTTGCTGTTCAGATCTTTACAAGCTACTTTTCTGTCTAGTAGTCTATCAGTTACTGAGGGAGGTGCATACTGTGAATTTGTCTATTTCTCCTTTTTTCTCTACCAGTTTTACTTTACGTATTTTGAGTCTCTGTTTGGTGTACACATGTTTAGGGTCGTTACGTCTTTCTGGTAGATTGGTCCTTTACCATTCTGTAATGTCCCTCTGTGTCTTGAGTAATTTTCTCTGCTCCAAAGTCAATTTATTTGATATTAATATAGCCACTTCTCTTTTTTAATTATGTTTGCATGTATGTATTTTCTCATCCCCTCTTACTTTTAACTTACCAATGGCATTGAATTTGAAGTGAATCTCTTATAAACAGCATATAGCTGGATTCTGGTTTTATGCATTTGCTGATCTCTGCTTTTTAACTGGTACATTTAGACCATTTACCTTTAAGCTAGCCACTGACATGTCAGAGCTTAAATCTTCCATTTTATTATTTGTTTTATGTTTGTTTCCTCTGTATCTTGTTTCTTTGTGTATCTTTCTTGCTGTGGGTTACCTGAAAATCTTTTAGGATTCTGTCCTGACTTGGGTTTCATGATCTTGAGTGAATCCCTTCATATTGTTTTTATGGTGGTTGCTCTGGGTATCAAAATATACAGATATTCCTTATTGCAGTCTACTGATACTGGTATTTCACTACTTTTGAGTAAAATGTGGAAGCCTTACTTCTATTTAGATGTCTTTATTTTATCTACTTTTAAATACCATTGTCTTCTCTCTTAGATGGTGTTATGTACTGTTTTTTATTGTTATGTTAATGTTTGTTTTGATCATCGGATGTGAACCTAAGACTCACTAGGGAAACATGGTCTATTGTATGTACTCCCATGTCTGGTCTTTCTGTTCATTCTTCTTTCTAGATGCCCCAAGATTCCTTTTGTTGTCATTTCCTTTCTGTTTGAAGAATTTGTATGTGTCTTCCTCTATGGATATTTTTGTTAGCAACACATTTTTTTACTTTTCCTTTGTCTGACAATGTCTTCATTTTCACTGCATTCCTAAAGGGTAGTTTTGCAAATATAGAATTATAGCTGAAGTTTTTTGTATCAGAAACCTCTTGGTGGCTTCTTAGCCATCCAGTACCTCTCAGTGGGAGAAAAACCTTTTTGCTGAGTTCATATTATAATATCCTGTACTGATCACATAATGAACAAAAACCTGTACCTCTGAGTAAAATGATCTCTATGATGAGATGAGAAAGATCCAGCCATGCAGAATGCTAAAAGAAGGGTCTGCTCCAAAAAGTAGAAATTCTTATTTCTGTATAGTATAATCATTTACTTTATGGGAAAAAAAAAAAACCACTGCAATAATTATAGTATATTATGTGTCTTCAATATCCTTATAAAAATAACTTTAAAAGGGTAAATACCAAATAAAAATAGTTAAACACTTCCAATAGAATGTTGCATAAAAATTAACCAATGCAAATGAATAGTTTAGGAAATGTCTAATTAGGCAAATACCTAAAATATGAGCCAGTTAATAGTCCAGAACATGCTTAATTATCTATTTTAGTTTAGGACCAATTAGCTATGGATAATTTAACAATAGTTGTTACCATATGTAAAATTTCAAAATAGTTGTAGAAGATATACTATCATTCCATTTTGTCTGATTTTTCCTTGATTTAATACTGGTGTAAAATAAATAATATAGCCCCCTTTTCTAAAGACAGCTTTGACTTTTTCTGATTTCAGTCAGTTGTTGAAGACAACTTGCTATGCATGCTAAATCCACTGAAAATGGAAATCTTTCTACAGAAAATGCCATGGCACATGGCACTCTATCAACTAGATATGTAGATATTTGATATCTTCCTTATGAATCTTTAATATTTTAAACTCCATGTTATATAGCACTTCCGTAGAGGAAAGTCATTTATACATGCAAATCATCCTCCTTCATTCTGTATCCACAAGGGAAGAAGAGATATGAATTACAGCAAGTACATTTAACTTCAACTTAACTATAATTGATTGGCATCTGGGGTCTTTCTCAAGTGATGGATCTCAAAAGTTTTATAATAGGATAAAATATTACCAATATTAATGAGTATCACTTTATTCTGAAGAGCTATTATTGAACAAAAAAATCCTATCCAAAAGGGAAATGGGATGCCATCTAAACCAGTAATAGTCAAATACAGTTAGTAGCAGAAATCTTTAAATAAAGTTAGATCTTAAACACATGACAGGACAGACTGGTAATTGCCCTAACCACGTGTCTATCTGTGATCTCACTATATCCCATAGCTTTATTGAATGGTGATTTCATCTCATTTTGTGTTTCCTTGATCAACAATGAGAGTAGCCACTAAAATCCATGTGTATGAAGAGGTTTAAGATGTTGACTTTCTCTTGGCTGAGGAAGACAGAACATAATGAAGGGATCGAGGGTGCCAATGCAAGGCATGCTAATGCAGAAAATATCACTCTTAGTGTGGGTTTTGTTGGTTATCTTTGATGAAATGAAGCATCTTGAATTTTATTGCTATTTAATTGATGGCTGAGTTTAGTGGGCATGTGTTGTATTAACATTTCCAGTGCACTTTGCACCTTCCTGTCCTACCTAATTTCACTGAGAAAATGTATTCCTCATCGAGAAAATACCTGCTTGTGGATCTTGTGGTCTACCAACAATGCTATCCATCCCATTGCTTACAGAGGTAGAGCTGTAACCTAAACCAAGCCAACCAGGGCTCATCTTTTGCCACTTTTATAGTAGAACTCAGAGTAAAGACACACAGGGGTGATATCTTGCTTTGGATTAAAAGGTCAAAGGCTATGAGGTCAGCCCCTCCACTTGGAGACATCAGAGCACACTAATCTAATCCACAGCAGAAGGGGAAGAAAAAATAGAGATGTGAAGAAAAAGTTCAGAGGTTGCTGTGCCAAATCAATCCTTGGGAATGATACTTTCTTCCCTATTTATTTTTGGTGTACACCTTCCTTTTTTGTTTGCTTGTGTGTTTTGGCTCAAGTTTACTTGAGTTAAGATTCTGTCACTTGTATCCCAAGCCCTGACATATGTACCTAGGACATGGAACTATGGGGGAAAGATTGAAGGAGAATTGGTTGCCCACATTCTTTCTTATGTATTCTCTACTTAAAGTGCAAAAGATCTAGGGAAGATGACAGGGATGCTTCTATGGTTGAAGCTCAGGTCACCTTTCTTCTTTGCATGATAGAGGAAGGACTTAAGGAGCAAAATCACCTTGTACAAAACACGATGGAGATTTCCTATGGGAAAGGATGAGGTGATGAAGTAATGGGAATATAAAGTTTTGCATCTCCTATAGTGCAGTCACATCATGACGTTAGCTAACCCTTGATTTAGGAACCATGTTTAACCACTAGAGATTGGAGCCCTGTATTTGGCAAACCTAAAAACAAACAAATAAACAAAACCCAAAATATCAAAGGAAAGAATGAATGCCTCTTTTACGCAACTCAGTTTGGAATCAAGCATGATACATGGGACCCTTGGATAGACTGAAACTCAGAAGCCATGTGGTTCTCAGTGGGGGTAAGGCAGAGATTCACAGTCCCAAAGAAAATGAAAGGAATCTCACAGAGAGACAAGATGAAACATCTGGATTACCTGGGAATCTGGTAGAATTTCCACCCTTTAAGAAAAGGAATAGAGGTAATAACACCTAGGCTACAAAGGAAAGTACCATATAAAAATTAAATAAAAACAGAGCTATTTTGTGCATGGAAGACAAAATTAAGGGGAATTGAAATCCTTCTCAAAAGTCTCACTCCCTCCCCAATGGAAGACCTCAGGTCTTCTGTGGAAATGCTACACTTTCATAGAATATGGTCTAGAAAATTCTTTTCCAAAACCCTAATTAGAAAAAATGAAAAATTGAAATAGTTGTATCTTTAAAGAAGTTATGTGAACAGCTAAAGTTTACAACTACATTTGATCTAATAGAACAGCTGCATTTCATGGTTACTATCTGTCAGGAAGCTTGTGTTGACTTTCCATTTAAACTAGTACAGATCATTTTGTTTCCAGTTCTTCAAATGCACAGAAAAATGTCAAACCCATCAAAAGGCACTCTGGAAGCTCAGATTTGAGCAGGATTGCCAAACACTAAGCATTCTGAAGGTACAGATGATGGAAGTGCCTTTTCTTGGATTGACTACATTCACCTGGGCACAGTTTACAATGGGCCCTTCTCAACCCAGGTTGTGTTTTCTAGCCACCAACATTAGCAGTTGTCTGGAAGGGTAGGGCTCTTTTTTACTCTGGAAGCCAGCATTTCCTACCGGCTGCTGAAATGGCCATTGAGAACATAATAGGTTTTTATTGACTCATTACAGAGGATTCCAGTGGTGTTCTGCATAATCACTTCCCTAAACTCATATGGCTCTTTAGGAAAACCATGTGAGTGAGCTGCTCCCTGCCCTGGACTCCTGCTGAATGACCGTCGTAATTCTAGTATAGCCTTTACCAGGCTCTCTGAAATTAATCTGTTTATCAGCCTCTTACTCCAATTTAGACTCTAAGTTCTTTGGGAACAGCAACATTTTATTTGTGTTCCCTTTACATTTCCATAGTAGGTGCTTTCACTAGGTAGTGCTTTCAATTCAAACGCAGTTCATTTCTCAAGAGAGAGAACATAGTATATATATCATAAAATATATATACTCTTCATTTTTTAATAATTTTTTATTATGTTATGTTAGTCACCATACAGTACATCATTAGTTTTTGATGTAGTGTTCCATCATTCATGGTTTGCATATAACACCCAGTGCTGGGGCGCCTGGGTGGCTCAGTCGTTGAGCGTCTGCCTTCGGCTCGGGTCATGATCCCAGGGTCCTGGGATCGAGTCCC
>NC_138370.1:1804805-1830215 GCF_054177405.1 Leptonychotes weddellii
AATGAAGGGGGAGGAAATCGGAGGGAGAGATGAACCATGAGAGACTATGGACTCCGGGAAACAAACTGAGGGTTTTAGAGGGGAGGGGAGTGGGGGGATGGGTTAGCCTGGTGATGGGTATTAAAGAGGGCATATATTGCAGGGAGCACTGGGTGTTACACGAAAACAATGAATCATGGAACACTACATCAAAAACTATGGTGACTAACACAACATAATAAAATTAAATTAAAAAAAAAAAAGGGAGGAAAGCATAATCAACCAAATTAGACAAAAGAAACTGATGCAGGTGCAATAAGGATATGTAAAATTAGAAACAGTAGTGATACTCTATGAAATCACTCGAAAAGCAGCATGAAAATTGCCAAAAGAAGAGAAACAGAACTAAATATATCTAGCCTCCTAACAGAGAAGAATCCGTTTCTTAAAATGCTAAACAAAAATAGCCACCGAGGATAGAAATAGCTTACCTGTGGATTCAGGAAAACTTAAAGCAGTATGTATTAGTCTCCTGTGTCAGCTGTAACAAATCCCTACAAGAGTTTGTTATCTCGTCATTTGGGGGTCTGAGGTCTGGAACGGGGTCTGCCCAGGCTGGAATCTGTGTGGGCAGGACTGCATTTTCTCTGGCGCTCTCGGGAAGTCTTTGCTTCCTGCCTATTCCAGCTTCTGCCTGCCGTCCTGGAGTAGGGCCCTTTGTTCACCTTCAAAGCCAGCAACGTTGGGCCACATTGTTTCGCCTGGATAATTCAGCACCATCTCCCTTTTCTGAGGTCAGCTGATTACCAACCTCAGTTCCTTAATTCCCTTTGCCACGTAACCTAACATATATATTCACAGGTCCCAGGGATTAGGATAGAGACCTGTTGGAGCCACTGTTCTACCATAAAACACATATTCCAGAATTAGAGAAACTGATAAATATGGGAAAGATATGGGGCTGAAATAACTTGATGGTGACAGAATATTAAAATCACGAGTGAAAAAATCAAGGCACTTATCAGTTTATAAACACAGAAGTAAAAAATATGTATGCAGACATGTAACTAACATATATGTATCTCCTTTGGGTGATATTTTTAAAATATTTTATTTATTTATTTCACAGAGAGAGAGAGTGAGAGCAGGAACACAAGCAGGGGGAGTGGGAGAGGGAGAAGCAGGCTTCCTGCCAAGCAGGGATTTGGGGCTCGATCCCAGGACCCCGGGATCATGACCTGAGCCGAAGGCAGACGCTTAACAACTGAGCCACCCAGGCGCCCCAGGACCAGTTTTTGTGTGTTGTTTTTTTTTTTTTAAGATTTTTATTTATTTATTTGACAGAGAGACACAGCGAGAGAGGGAACACAAGCAGGGGGAGCGGGAGAGGGAGAAGCAGGCTTCCCGCGGAGCAGGGAGCCCGATGCGGGGCTCGACCCCAGGACCCCGAGATCATGACCTGAGCCGAAGGCAGTTGTTTCACCGGCTGAGCCATCCAGACGCCCCTCTTTTGTGTGATATTTATATCATAATTTGACAGTCAACATAAAACATTTAATCCAACATTAAGAGAAGAATTAATATTAAAATGTTCATTTAAGAGTGCCTGGGTGGCTAACGTGCTGTATTTTCACACCCGTCACAGCCTGTGTTTCCTGGGGGGCCGTGCAGCACTCCTGTCCCACTGTTGAACAAGGGACCCTGCAGTGCTCCGTCCGCTGGGCCCCCACATGAGGCAGCCAGCCCCTTCAGGGGCTTTCGTGAAATAAATCCTGAGCCCACACCAGGCACTGTATGCATAACCAAGGCAGCGTGATGCTGACGGTGTGTAGGATCCAGGTTCTGCAAAACAACTTCTAGAACACAGCCCCCAAACTTCTCAGTTTTTATTTTCAGTGATGAGCTTTCTTATTGATCCTAGTATTTTCAATAATCATTTGCTCCTGCCTTTCTTCATTTATATTCTTTTTTTTTTAAGATTTTATTTATTTATTTGACAGAGAGAGAGATCACAAGTAGGCAGACAGGCAGGCAGAAGGAGAGGGAGAAGCAGGCTCCCCGCCAAGCATGGAACCCAATGCAGGGCTCGATCCCAAGACCCTGGGATCATGACCTGAGCCGAAGGCAGACGCCTAACTGAATGAGCCACCCAGGCGTCCCTTCATTTATGCTCTAGGACAATTCCTGGGTCACTTCCACAGGTAGCTCACTTTATTAAGAAATCTAGATTCTTCAGACTTTACTAAGTGGAAAGAAACTTCAGGTTGGGTAGAATTGTCCTATTATTAAGCACATATATTTCCAGAGGAACGCCAAAGACATTGTGTTTACAGAGAGGAGGGGTTTTTATGCCACTGCGGAGGGACCGAAAAACTCTGTCAGACATGACAAGGGAATGCCACCGGTTGTGGAAGGATAAGGACTTTGAACCAAGTGAAGAAACAATGAAGAAGCTAGGGAATTATTCACACTTTATTGCATCCTCTGCCCTCCGAGCCACAAAAGGACATTGGCTTTTCATCATGGGGTTCCTTGTAGCCTGTGTCTTTGTTGGCATTCTTGATTTCTTACTTTCTAACAAACTGCAACACGTTCAAGGCCCCTTGGGTTTGCATATTTTCCCTCTTGTTAATTAGACCTTTGTTAAGGGGCTGCCCTATGCCAAGCCTTGCATTCCGTGTTGGAATCTGGCTTCCTCCCAAGAACGCACCCCAAAGCTCTGACATGGTTCAGATGTCCACGTGTCTGACAGTTCCGAGTGTTAGAGGCAGCGAGAATGCCGCCTGCTTGGTTCTGGAGAAAGATGTTCTAACAAAGCGGTGAATAAAGTACAGATATGGAAGAAACCTAGCTTGTGGGGGGAAGGGTAGAAGTGGTTTGGGGAGACATGGTGCGCTTTCCTCTTGCTTTGCTAAAATAAGCTCATCATTGCTGGGTGGTTTTGTTAGAATTCACGTTGGAAAAGATAGCAGGAAATCACCCACCCATTATGACTACATTTTTATACGCTTGTAGCTTGACACATATTTTCCATCTCAGTATCCCTCTCTCAATGGGAAAAAAAAATAATTTCTATGTGATGGGGCTATTATGTTTTAATATACCAACCATGAATTTCAGCTTCTCTGCTCAGATGGCATTATGCAACTTTTCAGGTTATTATGTAACTTTTTCTCTAGACTACAGAGCCTGTGAGTATTCTGGTCTCTGCTCTATTTTTGTTCTGTGATGTTATTTTCAGGTCAACAAGCTGCATTGCCAAGGAAACGGTGTGCTGTGCGGAAGAGTCCTTAGGGGCTGCACAGGAAACCTGCTTGCTCCTCATGCATGGTGTTTAAATGCCCTCAGACAGAGAACATGGTGGGAGCATTTCTTTGAACATACACTTTGCCTAATATACAAAACCTTCTGTGTTCTTTGTCTTCTTTCTTTGTTTTTTTCCTTTTTTCTCTCTCTGTCTTTCTTTTTTTTGGGGGGGGGTCATGATTCTTGTTTTCTGCAGGTGCCATATACTAAATTCAGTTCTCTTTTTCACTTACTCCAATTAAATGCTAACCACTTGCCTTGCGCTCAAGGACAGGCAGACCTGGCTATTTTTTAAATAGGAAGGTCATCTTGACATTTTCAGTGGGAAAGTGTAGGACGATCTCAGATTGCTGAGCGGTACGATTTTCATCATGGGGCTGGGTAGCATTCAAGGACGGATTCTCTCCCAGGGCTGGAGGATGTCTGACTGACTTGATCCCCAAATGTTGATCACCCTGTGATGACACTAAGTTACTACCGCGTGTCAGGTAGAGGGGCCTTACGTGGCTCGCGTGGAACTTGGATCCCTCTGGTTGAACGGTTCCCTCGTCCATATGACGGTTGTCTAAGATGTCACCGTTAGACACGTATTTCTTAAGGATCTGACCCCAAAATGCAGACATCCTTGCTGTCAAGACATGAGTCTGTCCATCTGCAGGATGAAACTTCCAGGCTCCTCCTCTCCTCTGGCTGTTCCGGATGCCTGCTCGTGCCCCCACATCCCAACGCAGGGCCTTCCCTCCCCCCCGGATCTGGCTTTGGTGGCTGGGGAGTGTCTCAGCAGGGATGCCAGTGGGGCCGTGCCTGCCGTGAACACCCGCTACCACCCAGCAGGCTTTCCTGCCCGTTGCTCTTCTGCCTGGCATTCACCACCCAGTTATGCCCGCCAGAAGCCACACTGCCATCAACTGCTTGGACGCTGCCTTTCTGAAATGTGCGTGCCTCCTGATGCTGGATACTATTTTACAACCGGAATTGCTATGTCAAAAAATACGCCTGCCTGAGAACATGCTAAAGCATCGCCCTCCCTCCAGGGGCAGATAGTGTGCCTTTCACCCAGGTGACTGCAACACCATTACCGTATCTTCATGCCGATCATGATGGCATGATCCGTGAACACGCAGCCACTCCGGGAACGTGGGGAGAGTGCCCTTTGCCTTTGGAAGGAGAGTCCAGACACGAGTGGGGTCCGCTAGCGAGGGGCTTCCCGCTGGGCAGGCTGAGTAGCCACTGTGTCCTGGCAGTGACCCCCTGGGGAGCTGTGTCATCCCCCACGTGCTGGTTTCATGGGGCTCTTCTTTTCCCCTCCCAAGTAAGAAGCTGTCTGGTTCATGAGAGCAGCTCATGTTTTGGGAATGGTACTTGTGAACGGTTCTACTCCAACAGGTGCCCAACACGCGGCTGACAGCTCACAGGGGCGCCCGCCCTGTGTCTGTAGGACTGCGCTGTCGGCAGACCAAGCAGGTGCCCAGGTCTACAGGCTGAGAGGCCGTACTTGTCCCCTGCCACCGCCTTGAGGCCAGACCTCCAGCACGCATATTCCTTGTGTGCTGGTCGTGGACCTGAGGGGAGGCATTTGCTACTTTGGGACCTGCTAGAGTACTGTGCTCGGTGGAGACCCATAAAAAGTAGGATGATTTCCAGTCACTTGCTTACATAGTTATCATATAACACCAGGTATGAAATCAATTGGCTCCAATAACCAAAGATAGTGTTTTTTAAAGGTAGGAGGTGGAGGACGAACTCTGCCCATCCTCATTTTGCAGATGGACACACTCCTGGAAAGGATTTGATGGGGGGCTCGTGGGCATTTCTCTGTGAGGTGGCCCAATCTGATTCAGTCACACAATCAGTGGGTGCGAGCAGAATGGGAGATAAAAGCACATTTGAACTGTTGCGGGGGCACCGATGTACCACGTTGGGTCTTTGAAGTAGATCTCAAACATCAGGTCAAACACTCTCCTATAAATCATATTAATATGCTGGGGAACTTAATATTTTCATGGTTGGGTGAAAAACATCAGCTGCTAATCCTGCCAAGAAGGGCGAAGTATCGCGTGTCACACGTGGGCATGGACAGAAGGAAGATGCCGGGTTAGCGTCCACGGAACCAAGAAGCCATGTGGTCAGCGCTGGCTACCGTTGCCAGAGCCCATTCTGTTGGTCGGGATTCCGCGTTAAGCTTGACGAAGGCTCTATGTAATCTGCCAAACTGGGGTTTTCAGTGGGAAACTGACAGGGCAGATTCTCCCAACTTTGTCTTTATGCCACTGATTACATTCTCTCCCCTTGAAACTCGAAACCGTTTTACATTTACACTCTGCCTCAGAGAGGGAAATTCCACTGGCTAAGTTGGGCATGGCCATTTGTCTGTGTCGGGCGCCGTATGCTGAATCGATTCAAATATGAGCTCCTTCTTTCTAGATTGCAATAAATCATGTTCCGTGCACACGCGATTCAACAGCAAAACCATCACGGGGATTTTCTTTGGTTCCCCGTGTCCCACTTGCAATGACATCATGATTTGGTAGCTCTGAATATTCCCTCTTCTGTGACCTCTAGTGAGAATGGATGGTGCTCACCAGAATCAGGTGATCATACTGACGATGCCCCTAAATTCCTTAATGATGCTTTTGGAAATTGACAGAACATATGTGGTCTTTCCAGATAGTTTCATCATCATACAGAATTTGGAAGGGAGACCCCTGAGGGGACCCACGCTGATGGCCATTCTGTTGGGGAGGGCTCCATAAAACAGTTGGGTCAGCACAAATTATACACGATACCATACAAAAAGTCCCTTATAGTTTAGGTACAGAAGAATTCACGCCTAAGATTTCTGAGTGTTTACCTTGCTGTTTTATGTTGGCCTGGATCCCAGAAATATTGACGCCATGGTTGACCGTTGGCCAAGTTTTTTGCCAAGGCAGCCACAGCTTCTCTGGCTACTGAGAAATTCACCATTTCTCATTGCATTAGTACCTTTTGGAAGGTCATTCATTCATTCACTCATAACTGGTAATACAAATAGTGAATGTGGGGTATTGATATTCCAAAGCCAATGTGTCTGAAATGGAAAGGTTAACTCTGAATAGACTTCACAATTGCCACATGGGAAGAGCAGGATCTCGCCAACTTACTTTCCGACTCACTAGCCAAAACACCATAAAATACACTCTCCCTTCTTGGATCATTTTCTATGACGAGCCATGCTTCTGGACATTGAATTGGGCCAGCAACTATTTGTGGCTAGAGACATACATAACTTCCCTCAAATCATGAATCTAGCATGTGACACAGTGAGGATTTAAATCCAAACTTTTATGAATACAAAGATCATTTCTATACCAAAAATAGAACACACTTTATAGAGTAATGGGAAAGTATGATACAGGAGCAATAATGAGATCAAGTTGCAGAGGACTCAGGACAAGGAGGAGAATTTGGAGATGGTTCTGTGAGTCATGGGCTGCGAGCCTGTGTGTGTGAGAGAAAAAAGGAAAATGACAAAGGGAATTAAATCAGATGGTGCATGTTGGGTTGGGGAAGACCAGAGTCAGCAAGACCATCTTATAAACTATTCTGATACTCCAAGATTAACTTCTTTTACATGAAATGGTGGTCAAATACGAATATTGATTAAATCAGCAGCTCATATCATGACAAAAGCTGTTTGGAACTGAAAAGTTACTGAGACTATACAAATTAATCATGCTGAGGAGGAGGTTGGCTGTATGATACTGAGTGGCTCTGGGGCTTCATTGAAAATTTAGAAACCATAATCTGGTAGGTGGGGACATTTACATTTTAATCTGAATGGCAATATGCAAGGTGTGTTCCAACAAAAGTCTTTAATTTTAAGGAGGAATACAGTTTTTAGTGTCCATGAGCCATCAGGTATATACCAAGAATGAGCTTATTTTATAAGCAGAATCAAGGAATTAAAATTTTTAAAACAATAAAAAACGGATACTGTAGTACAATTTTTGCACTTGTAATTTTTGGGAGAAGTCACAGGTTCAGGAACATCAGAGGCAGAGTTGGGCCTCAGCACTGGATCCTCTCTTGTTGATTTATGAACCTGGGTTAGACCAGGAAATATTCACTGGACAATGAAAACTGAAGAAAGCAAGGACACTGGATAGATTTTAGCAAAGCTCATTCACTTGAGGAAGCATGTATTTAAGACTATGTTCTTTCTAGACTTCTTCCTCCCCCTTTCTTTCTCTTCCTCTTCCTCCCTCTCCCCCTCCTTCTCCTCTTCTTCTACTTCTTCTGGTGACAAAGCTGATTGTAACTTTTGTCTGACCATTTGGTTATTTAATATGTAATTTCCTGTCCAGTGTACAAGACTGGGATCTCCACAATGACTCCAAAATCACCCTGGAGATGTTCTTGTTCCATGAAGTCTATGAGTCTGGGGAGCATTTTCATGCATCTGATGCTCCATCCTCAAGCTCTTCCAAATTGCCTGCACCAGTTTCAACACTCACCAGCAATGGATGGAGACTAGTTTCTCCACATTTTCCCAATGCACAGTGATGCCCAGCAGCCTACCTGAATTTTAACCCCAGTGGACTTGCAGATAAAGACGACCACGATAAATGAGCCATTATTTCTGCTGCTGGGGAAGGAGGACTGCTGGAGGCGTTGACTCAAAACCACACTTTTGGGTGCCGTATATAGATTTGGTGATTGAAAAAGATCATCACTTCACTATTTTCTTCTTCATTGATTTTGCTACATTTGATTTTCCCATTTCTTTTTTTTTTAAAGATTTTATTTATTTGACAGAGAGAGAGAGAGCAGGAACACAAGCAGGGGGAGTGGGAGAAGGAGAAGCAGGCTCTCCGCTGAGCAGGAAGTCTGATGCGGGGCTTGATCCCAGGACCCTGGGATCATGACCTGAGCCGAAGGCAGATGCTTAACAATGAGCCACACAGGAGCCCCTGATTTTCCCATTTCTATTGTGAAAACATTACAGCAAACCCAGTGAAACATTAAAGAAGGAAATAAGCACTTCAGTAGTCTGCTACCTTCAAACAAAACCAGCCGGCCCCCCACTGGGCCTTGCTTCTTTCCAACAGTGCCCCTGCCAAGCGATGCTTGGCCAACTATGATTGTATCATAAATCAATCCTAATTTTTACGATGCCTCTTAACTACATGAAGTTGCTGCAATGTCTTCACATTTAGCATTTTTAATGGCTGCATAGTATTTTTCTCCAATTTTATTTTAAATGATGTCACATCTTTTACTCGCAAATATCGGTTGCATTTATTTTTGCTACTTAGCCAGATAGTGATACCCCTATGTGTATTGATTTCTAGTATATCTATTCTTTAGACTTGTGTTTTGTTTTCTTTCAGATTTATTTATTTTTTTTATGGTTTGTTCCCATCCATAGTGTTAACAGTTCAAATTATATCAACACAATTATGATTATTGATACATTTTGCCAAACAACATTCCAGATACGTACATGGAGAGACAGAGTCAGCTTGTTGTAGCCTCACCAGCTCTGGGAGGCGGGCTGACTTTATTCTAACGTAATTGGTGAACAGTCACACCCAGCACACAATGTGTGACTATTTTCCTGCCACACTGTTTCTGTCCCGTTCTGATTAGGACAATAAATTCCTTCTCTTCATCCCCATGGTTACAATTGGATGCAAATGCATTTCATGAATAGTATACGACTCTCTTATATAACACACTGTAATTCTATAGCCATCACCAGCTAAATATTGCTTGGATGTGACTAATGTCTAAGAGCATCAATATGTATTTGATTAATTTAAAAAAAATTTTTTCAACATGCATGTGAATAAAATTGAGGCAAAGCGCTGAAGTTTGGGTCTTATTTTTATTCGATTTCAGATTTGCCAGTAGAATCTATGACTCAAATATAGTAGTGAGAGAAAGAGAATCCATTTCCCTACCTGTAACTCAAAATAAATATGTAGGTGGTTACAAGAACTGCTTCTGAAGCTGATGCTGTGACAACTATAACAAATATGTTTGATTTTTCCACAAGCCATTCAGTTGCTCTCTGAGTAATAAAAGCCATGTGCCAAAACAGTTAAATGTTCACAAAGACATACACTATTATAATGCTTCTACTCTTTTCCCCACAAAACATCTGCTTGGGCCTTTGAAGCACACACACACACTTTCTCCAGAACAATGGGAAAAGAAAAATGCAACTTCAGTGTAAATCATTTTTCCCAATAAAAGCTAATTTGTGTATATTTCTGTCTAGTGGTAAAACAGAACTGAATTACCACTACCTTACCCATAAAGAAATTTAACTCAATTAGTACGTACATGTATTCATAAACCTGTTTTTTCCTAAGTGCCCTTTTGTATTAAAGCCTCAAATT
Organism: Leptonychotes weddellii; assembly: GCF_054177405.1. NCBI lineage: Eukaryota > Metazoa > Chordata > Mammalia > Carnivora > Phocidae > Leptonychotes > Leptonychotes weddellii. The sequence continues at coordinate 1,814,474 of NC_138370.1, forward strand.
AACAAAAAAGGGAGGGGCGGGGAGTAGAGTTATAAGGAGATCCTGGCCATGAGGCAGAATCAGTCCACACTACTGAGAGTCTTGGGTCGGATTTCTACTTCGAGGGGCAAACATGTGTGGATCATTTGTTCATTCTCAAAGGGAAAGGTGTTTTGAAGCAATCCACCTCCTATATTTTTGTTACCGCCAAAACATACACTGTAATTGGGGAATTTCTGACCTACCCCCAAATGATGAATTGTAATGAAGTTGAAAAATCTCATTGTCTGTTTTTCCTGCTTCCCTTGCATCTGTGGGTAGCTTGTGAGATGAAAATGGAAGTCTGCTGAAGGTAGTGGGGAAGTGGGAAGCTTTTTGTGATTTCTTTTTGGCTTTCTTGATATTAAAGAATGTAAAGGCTGTTGTCAGCTTTTCCCTACTTCACACCTTGAGAATTTCTGCCTTTACCATGGCTATGATGACTGGAGGAGTGGCAGCCAGTCTGCAGTCATGAGAGCAAGGGCGATTTTCGTTAGGAAAATCAATCCCTTACTCAGATGGGCCATTAATGAACAATAGCAGTTTCCAGAGGACTCAAGAAATATTACAACACATGTGAAGTGGAAGACCTTGGAAACACATGGAAGGCAAGCTCTAGGGTGCTCAGGACTAATGAGCTGAAAAGTTGCAGAGGAGAGCCATTGAGCCAATGGAATACTGATAATGTGACTTCAGTTCTATATTCATCTACTAAGGAGACACAGAGACATTAGGGTTATAATAAGAGATTATAGTCTCAGGGTTATAAGGTTATAGTCACAACTCCTTGAAGAGTTTTCCCTGAAAATCTCTTCACCTATTCTGCTTCCAAGGTGTTTGCAGGGATCTTTTCCCATGGGTCCTATAACGCATTACTCTGTTCCAGTGCAGAATGATGCAGTCCTAGCACTTCACTGTTAGTATTTGTCCGTGCATCTGCCTCTCTGCTTGGACTGCAATTTCCGAGGGAGCCTGAACTCTGCTTTATTAAGCTCTCTGAACTTAATCTAAGTGTTGATGTTTAGTAAGGATTCCATAAACATGCAAAATGAGTTAACTTTATAACCTTCACAAACTTTAACTTCACAAATTTTAACTCCATAAACATGTAAAATGAGTTAACTTTATAACCTTCTAAAGCTATCTGCTGTACCGAGCGGCCCAAGCTGACTATGGCTAGCTGGGAAATTTTGTAAGATAAAATGCATCAATATCCAGTAGAGTACAAACCTTGCATAAGCATTATTTCTTTACATTTTCAACTGGACCAATTTTTGTTTCTGATAACTGTGGTTGACTAGCTTTCTTCTTCTTTTTTTCTTTTTTAATACTATCTTTAATTCTCTGGTGCATAGCATGTCAAGCAGAAAAATTCTATTAACTTAGCTATACTTTCCAATGACCATGAACTTCTAGGAATGAGGGAGGATTGAGACATGATAATATAGGGAATATTGAGATCCTTAAAGGAATCCAGGCTCTCCCTCATCAAAGGGGTAATGACTTTCCATTAAGAACCATTTACTCTCGGGCCGCCTGGGTGGCTCAGTTGGTTAAGCATCTGCCTTTGGCTCAGGTTGTGATTTCAGGGTCCTGGGATCAAGCCCCAGGTCAGGCTCCCTGCTGAGTGAGGAGCCTGCTTCTCCCTCTGCCTCTGCCCCTCCCCCTGCTTGGGCTCTCTCTCTCTCTCTCTTGATCAAATAAATAAATAAAATTTTTTTAAAAAAGAGAACGATTTACTGTCAAAATTTACTATCTCAAAATTTAATACTACTCTGCTAGTTTCTGAAAGCAAAGACAGGAAGAAGTACGTGGATTTACAATCAGGATTATCAGTCATGCTGCACTGGTGGTCAAATCATGTGTGAAGCTAAAGTAACAATCCAACAACAGATATGTGTTTATTTATTTTTATTTAATTTAGAAATATGCTTTCAGTTGTATAAATGGGTCGGTAACACACACAGTTTTAGATTATAAAATGTTACAGAGTGAAATGTGAGTCTCCCTCTTATCCTCCCCTGATTCCTTCAGCTGCCCTCAGCAACATTGCTACCATGTTTTAAATAGTCTTCCAGATAACACGTGCGTGCTCAGGAACATATGTGCGTGTAGCCTATTGCTCACGCATATCAAAGCACATCAGAAACTCAGCTCTGCATGATACTTTTTTACTTTATTTATTCTTTTTTTTTTTTAGAGGTGGAGAGAGTCAGAGAGGGGCAGAGAGGGAGAGAGAGAATCCCAAGCAGGCTCCATGCCCAGGCCTGAGCCCCACGCAGGGCTCAATCTCACAACCGCAAGATCATGACCTGAGCCAAAATGAAGAGTCCGAGGCTTAACGAACTGAGCCACCCAGGTGCCCCAATGCTTTTTCACTTTAAATAAGTCTTGTACATCATTAGATATTAGTGCACCTTAAAGTGCCCCCCCACTCCCCACTGCACTGTATTCTGTTACATAGATGTACCATAATTTATTTAATTTCTTCCCTATCAATGGCCTTTTATCTTGCCTCCGAAAGTTGACTTTTGGAAACAGTGCTGGACATGCACATGCTTCACTTCCTTCCTAGGACTGGAGCGCTATGGTCACCTACGTTACTTAAGGTGAAATTGTTGAGTCAAGGGGGTATTTTTTTTCCCAGCTTCGTTGGGATACAATTGGCATGTAACATTGTGTCAGTGTAAGACGTACAACCTGTGATTTGGCCCACTTACATATTGCAAAGTCATCCACACGGGGGCTTGGCCAACAGCACGGTCACGGTCGGTGACGACCTTTCTCACCTGTGCTGAGAACTTTTGAGATCTCCTCTTTCCCTAGTTCATCTCTGCAAAGGTCTAAACTCCCACCAGCATGGTATGACTTATGTATATCTTCTCCCATACACTTTATCTCCAAAATCTGTTTTCACCAACCAAGTGAAAAGTAGGATAAACTTGAGCCTTTAATTTTTCATCTTCTAGGCATGTTTTAAAAACCCATTACTCTGCACGGTCTTAGAAAAACAGCATTTGCGAATGCTTGAGAGAGCCTAGTCTACTTGCCCATAGCTGCCAGGACTCCTGGAATCCAGCTCCAGGGAAGTATGTTTATCTTTTCTTGAAGTTTGGAGATTGGCTGCATTCCAGCAGCCAATGAGGGCCCCCACCCTGGGCATTAATGGTACCAGCAGGAAGAAGAGGAAGGACAGAAGCAGTGCCAGGTGTCCTGGAGCCCGAGCCCTCGGGCGGTAAAGAGTGAGACAGCTGGCGGCCGACGTAACCTCAGGCACAGACCCGGCTGCCAGCGCACAAAGCGATGCTAACTTTCCAAGTTGTCTATCCATCGGCTCATAATTAGCCATTTTTACTGAATGCATAAAAATTTAATAATGTCACTTAGCTGTGTGTTGCTTATCAAAATGTTTAATTAAATGTAATATTTATCTGGGGCAGAATAAAGAAAGACAGCCCAATCAAGCAAAGAGTCACCCAGATTCTGAAGAACGCACTTTAGTACGAGTGTTTCTAGATCCCTCTGGAATGAATGGCGTGCTTCCTTTGGCCAGTCAGGAAGAACATGGTCTAGAGCCGGCTGCACAGCTCAGCACCTGTAGTCACATGCGACCTGCGCTTAAAGCTTATGAAGCGGGCAGATCTCATGTTCAGTGTTCTTACCGCCAAAAAAAAAAAAAAAGGAAGATTAACAATAATGTAAAATCTGTTACATAAATATGAAATATTTCATTACAATAACTCACTAAAATGCATAATAAAATTGAAATAGCATAAACAGCACTCCCACTCACTTTGACCACGGGGGCCCTTGCGGTTCCCACGGCTTTCCCTCCGAGCCGGCTGTCACCGTCTGTGGGCTTTCCCGCTGCGCCCGCCCTGCTTCCAGCACGCAGACTCTCCTGAAGATCTAAAACAACCTAAGACACCAGAGACCACGGCAGACAGACAGAAATTTACCCGGGGCCATATCACCCGTACCATTTTCACACGCACCCCCGCCTCTTCCCTGCAAGGCGGTCACTGCGTGTACCGGGACCCTGCCTTGTGTGGACTTCAACTGCCCGACGCTGGGTGTTTGCCTCTGAACACTCCTGTCGAGGCTCCTCCCTTCCAGCCTGCACTTAAAGGCGTGAGTTTGCAGTCAGACATCGGCCCCTGACTCCCTGGACAACAGCTCAGTGATTGCCTCCATTGATAAGAGAAAAACGTGCAGCATTTTTTTTTAAGACTAATGGGCACAATGACCCACTGTTACAAGACTAAAAACAGAGCACAGAGGTCCTTGTAGTAATCATAGAGTGTGTTAGCTACCTACTCTGTAATGACGTATAGTCAAATGCATTCCGGAATAATGCACCTGCCCCAGGGAGAAACAAGCATGACTTCCATGCAGGAGAAGAAAGAGGTGTTGTCTTCAAGCAACTCTCAAATAGGAGTATTTCCAGTGTTTTCACAAAGTATCTACTGGCTAGCATTATTTCTAAAAGGTCACAGGCTTTTCAAATGAAGTTGGATATTGGTATTCCCGATGTAACAGTTTGGGAAATTGGCCAGAAGGAGCGGTTACGCAACCATCCGGAGTCTCAGGGATGGGTGGAGGGGAGGCACAGTTCAAACCTCCACCAGCCGAACTGCCATGCCCGTTATTTTAAAATTTAGAGTGTAGGGCTGGCTTGGTCAGTTAAGCCTCTGCCTTCGGCTCAGGTCCTGATCCCAGGGTCCTGGGATCGAGCCCCGCATCGGGCTCCCTGCTCCATGGGAAGCCTGCTTCTCCCTCTCTCTCTGCCGTTCCCCCTGCTTGTGCTCTCACTCTGTCAAATAAATAAATAAAATCTCTAAGACAAATAAATAAAATTTAGAGTGTAAGTTTTTCGAAAACCAATTAAGGCATAAAGTGTGATAAAAGTAACGTGAAAGTCCTTGTACAACTTTGTCAAAGTTAACATTTTCTCTTCTACTTGATTCACATTTTTTTAAACAAATAAATACATAGATTAGTTATATGGTGATAGATAAACGATGGATCATTGATGAATCGCTAGGTGATTGATAGGAAGGTAGGTGATGGGTCAGATAGATATGAGGCAGGTAATTGGACCCTGCTCTGTACTGGGCCATATTTTATGCATCTCACACCCACTCTCACATTCACCATCCTCTACACCCCAACAAGGTAGAAACTATGATTTCTCCCATCTTCCACGGAACTGGTAAAAACCTTGCTCAAATTTCCACGGCTGACGACTCCATGCATTCCCTCAATTCCACTCCTCTGCTCCCTCCCTAGAAGGAGTCACTAATCTGAATATGACTTTAGTTTATACCAGGCATTTCTAATAGCATTACCACACACAGATGTATCCCTTTACAACATATAGTATTAATTTGCATGATTTTTAATCATCTTGGTAAATGGGATTATGTCATCCATATTGTTTTGCAGGTTCGTTCCCTTGGGTTGAAAGGCATGTTCTTGAGATGTGAACACGTGCATCTCCACTAACTATGTGCATCCTGGACACACACATCTGGGCGTGTGCCCCCCAAGCGGACTGGACTCCCGTGATGGCATCACGTGTCACCCTAGGGGTGTAAGGATGGGGACATGGCCAGAACCAAATGCTGAGCCTATCAGGATGGTGACCACGGCTGAGACTCGCCCTGGGTCTCAGGCTCTTTGCACACCACCAATGTGGTGAATGTCTGACACAGATGGGCTTGCAGGGGCCTGGCCCTGACCCCAAGGCTGTAGGCTGACCTTCGCGTGCCCCGAGATTGTTGAACATATACAGGGAAGAAAAGAACGTCATCTTAATTCTCTTGGTATAATTCCTCTCCTCACTCTCCCCTGTTAAGCACTTAATTTATATATAATCCTATGGATTAAGGAGTCCAAGTGGCCTGAAAAATTAGGCCCACTTGTCATCCTGTGCCTTCCCTGGAAGTAATCTTGTAACAAACTAAAAGCTGCTTTAATATCCACAAGAGGATAACATCATGAGACAAAATAAACAACAACAAAAATGTCTTCTAAAGCAGTACTGTAAAACTATGCTTGCTACCCTTTCAGCCCCCAAAATCCCTTAATAAAAACCTTATGGAGGCTGCCTCACCATCCCTCACAGACCCTGAGCAGTGCCCCCAGCCGCTGCGTACTGTCTGGTTGGCCACGTGAAGGCAGTCATTCACCTGACGAGATTTGTATTAAATCCGGCAAAGGAAGCTCCTAGAAACTCTCCCAGCCATCCGAGCAGTCTTGCGAGTCACTTTACCTTTGGTACTTTGGTGTCGTGTGCATTCAGAGACACCGAGGCTCAGCTCAGTGGTGGTGTTCCGTGGTTGCATGGCTGGATTCGGCGTTAGGCAGCCGGGCGTTGTGCCCTGAGCGCGTGCGTCGGGGAGCACCACGGAGACCTGTCCCATACCTGTCAGGTGTAATTACAGCAGCTGAGTCCCCTAAATGCAAGTACGAGTACCCAGGTCTGGAAACTTGAAGAAAAAACGGATATGGAAAGGGGTGGAGTAGCAGTTGCAAGGGAACAGCCCAGAGATCAGGCTGTGGGGAGGAGAGAGGCAGCGTGCAAGGTTGGGCTCAATCCCTGGGGCGGCCTGGGCTGGGGGTCAGCGTACATCCTGCCGGACACATCTCATGTTTGTGTCACGCCTCTCAAGCTCTGATTCCCAGGAGAAGAGTCGTCCAGGCTCAGAGACGGGTACAGAATTGTGGGACACATGCTACCCAAACCGATTGTCATGCAGGCAGAGGGTCCCAGAGGATGGCCAGGGGCGGCCGCCACCAGAAAGGGGAGACGTGCCCGGTTGCACGGGCAAAGGCGTCCAGAGAAGTAGAAGGCACTCTTCTTGGCTATTAATAACCCAATAATCCCATGAAAACTTACTTCCACCACGATGAAGAGGAAGTCAGATTGTATTGGTTATTGTAAAGAGCCATCGCTTGGAACACGCTGGGTGTCTCTATGTTTAAAAAAGGACACAGCAGTGAGAATGAGAGCTGAGAGGTACTCGGTTCAAATTCAGCAGCTATTTGAGGACCTACTCCGTGCAGGATGCTCTGCCACTTGCCTAATATGCCAGACATAGGAGACAGATTTCTGAGACAGAGTAGCAATTCCTAGTCAATTTTTAGGACGCAGAGGTGGAAGGGTCAGTCAAGAGTAAAGCTCTCGTATGATTTCAGTGTGTTAGACAAAGACCCGCAGGATAAAGGCAGGGCTCTCAAGTTCGTTTAATGTGTTAAAACTTCAGGAGGACATATTACGTATGAGTAATCTGGGAGATATTAAAACTGATACCGTGGAGTATTTATATCTCCTGGAATTCTTTACTTGGGGTAATTTTTAACTGGGTGAAGCCAAAACAAAATGATTTACAGCTAGAGTGAGAGAATTTTTTTTTAAATTGCAGAATAGGAAAATACTGATGAATTTAATAATGTGATATTTCTAGTGAAAAAAGAAGAAAGGTGAAGCAAGAGAAAACTGATCTCTGCCACCAGCCTGCCTAGCTTGCATCCTTGGGTAATTAGCTTCTCGGCACTTCTGCATCTCCACCTGTGAAGTGAAAACAGTAACACCACTTTGCTAGATTAGGAGGACTATTTGAAGGGATGCAAGTCACATGGAAAGGTGTTGGGCGCAGAGTAGGTTCTCAATCCATAGCAATGAAAAACATCTGTGGATCCAAAGAGACCCAGAGTCTGAGTGGGATATCAAAACTTTCGTTTCTTTGAAGTCACTGTGGGGCGATTTTCTTTTCTTCTTATTATTATTGGTTGTTTTTCATTTTGTAATAACTTGACTCTCAGGAAAATTAGTATATCATTCTGCTTAACTGCAGGACATTTCAGCTTGATGGGTCACGGAGGACTTGTAAAGTGTACTTTTTTCCCTCAGCCCCAAGATGAGCGGAGGACGGCTGGCTCTGAATTTTAAGGGCTGTCTGAGAGAAGGAATTTTTTGAGCCTTCTTCAAGTGTGACATTTGAAATGCTTTCTTAAATATGTGCATAATGTTCTTATATGTCATTTTTCAGCACTGCAAACGTTTACAGAAAGAACTGCCATTTTTTTTTTTCAAATTATAAACATACTGGGGCACCTGGTGTCTCAGTCGGTTAAGTGTCTGCCTTCGGCTCACGTCATGATCCTGGGGTCCTGGGATTCAGCCCCGCATCGGGCTCCTGGCTCAGTGGGGAGCCTGCTTCTCCCTCTCCCTCTGCCCCTCCCCCTGCTTGTGGTCTTTCTCTCTTTCTCAGTCTCTCAAATAAATTAAAAAATCTAAAAAAAAAAAATGAGTCCATTTCTTCTAGATTGCTTAATTTGTCGGCATATATTTGCTGGTAATAATGTCTAATAATTGTTTCTATTTCCTTGGTGTTAGTCGTAGAGCACGTGTTGGGATGAGCCCTGGGTGTAATACGCAACGAATGAATGGCTGAACACTACATAAAAAGGTTATGATGTACTATATGTCGGTTAACTGAACATAATGAAAAATAAAAAAATTATAAAAAGTAAAAAAACACAAACAAAAAATAAATTACCCTATCATACAAATGCTCTCCTTAAAGGAATTAAAATTTCACCCAAATGTGGGTGAGTAGCCTTCCTTGTGCAGACTGCACCGACCGGGAGTGAACAAGGCTGGTGTCTCTGTTTGACTGGGGGCTCACTCAGTCATGGTTACATTAAAGCAATGACTTGGAAACATCAAAAAACAGAAACAAAAACAAAGAAATCTAAAAAAAGAGAGCTTTAAAAAATTATAAAAACACGGGCTTGATTTTGGTTTCGAGGAGAGCGAAAGCTCTCCTTGGTTTTCGGTAAACCATTAAGAAGGAAGTCAGCTTCCCCATGGCCAGTGTCTGTGTTGCGAGTCCTCAGAAGCGCCCTAGTTATTAATCGTGTCCGTGATGCTCACATCATCTGCAGAGAACACCCAGCCCGGCTGCAAATGCACTGAAAGCTCGTGAGGAACGCTTCGTTCTTTGCCTCCCCTGCCATGGACCCACAGGCACACGTTATTAGGCTACAGTAAATCACACCAAAAAATAGAAATCTAAAATTAAATATTTAATTAGAACTCTGATTTGCTTTAAAGATAGGTGGCATTGCCCAGGCTATATTACACTCTCTTTATAATTCTTTTGACAAAAAAAGATACTGTTGATTTTAACAGGCCACTTTAATATTAATACATGTGTAATAGGATTGGAACTGAGAATCAGCTAGAGATGGTACATGGTACATTATTGGGAAAATTACAGTTTTGTATTGTAAAAACATTTATTTTTTTAACAATTTACCTACATTAATCAAAAAATTACAGCATATTTAATAATTTTACAAATTCTTCATAAAAAATATATCTCTGTACAAAAAGGTCGTTTGCACCTAACTTCATGTCAGCAGCATGTGGTGAGATGGTGACATGGGGCGGGCGGAGATGCGGCGGGTTTCCCGACCATGACACCGGCGTTCTTTCCCCTGCTTGAGAATCGCTTTTGTCGTTGTTGTTTACAAAATATCTTACAGAAGAAAACATTATTGCAGCTAGCCTGAAGAAAGGCAAAAGATGTGGGAAACAAGCAGCATTTTAAACAGCTCTGAATCACATAACCTGCGTTAGCGTGGGGTCCTTCCCGCACAGGGGTTCTGGTCGCTTCCAGAAGGAGTCTCACAGCCCCAGCGCAGGAAGTGTGCGCGCCGACTGCCTGCGTGAGACCCTCCAACACCTCGCAGGAGATCTGAATCCACACTGCACACACCCTAGGAAGAAACTAGGCAGAATCCTCGCAGGAGAATCTCATGGAGTATTTTTGTGGTGGTGGTTGAATACCATGCTCCAAGCTGGCAACCAAAGGACAGGCTGACTTTGCACACAGAGGAAAATGATATCTAATCGGATATGTGGTTTCTGTATGTGTGTATGTATGTCCTGTCAGTTCAGGAATTGGTAGCGGCATTGACCGGCAAGCAGGTCGGGGATGGGGGAAGAGAGACATTAATTCAGACTCTGAAGTCAGCATTTTGCACCTAGTTTGAATGACTCAAACTTAGATATGTACAATATATTTATATATATGTATGTATGTATATATATATATATACACCTAATATATATAGTAACCCTGTTCTCCCCTGCACACAACGATCCTCGAACTCCCTTTCTCTTTGTTCCGGTTCAGTGTGCGTGTTAGGAGCCTGGCTCTGGCCGACCTCGTCTAGTCTAAGGAGTAGAATCCGCGTGAGGGCTCCAGGTTGCAAAGCAAATCTCCAGTCACGTTATCAGGCCGGCCAGAGAAAAAGGGGCAGAGAATTCAGCATGATACTAAGGAATTTCATAATTTGGAGTTCAAAAGGCAAAGAAGTCACTAGAAGAGGTCAGGGATGCCCTCCTAACAGCATACGCCCCTTCAAACAAGTAACAAAACAGTGGGCATCGAGGATAAAAAGATCCACTAAAGCACTCAACTCAAAACACATGACTTGAAAGAATGAGCTATTATCCTGACAGGTTTTTGTGTCTTTTTTTTTTTTTTTTCCCATTTTCCACTTTTGAAGTCCTGCATTTGAATGTTCAACAGAGCAATAAATCCATCAGTCGTAAAGCTAGGTGTGAATGTGTCCACTACAACGAAGTGAATGAGACACTTGGTGGATGCTGGTCTGGAAGGTGAATAGGGAGACATTTTCAATACGCGGGACACGTACTGAACACCCAAAGAATAAAATAAGCATAGTCTTTTCAAAATGCTTTTATCAAACCGTTATAAGTAAAAATAAACATGATCGTCACTTGGATTTTGTTACATCCACACTCTCATTGCCACGCCTTCTCCTTCATACTTGGATCTTATCCACACCGGGGATCATGCCCATTTTATTCACACCGTGATTTGAAACGTACCCAGCATACATTTTAAAGGTGAAAAATCACCTAAATCGCCTTCGTATCTGGAATTCGCATGAAACAAAAGACAAAGCAATGTATGAGAGGTGTCATCAGGAAAGAAGAGTGTGTGTGATTCTCCTTCGCCTCCAGAGAGACACCCGGTATTTTGATCCTAGACAAGTCCCACTGAGTGCGCAGTCGGTCCACGCCACGTCAGCGGGCAATGGCGCCCCGGGGGGAGCGAACCCCAGTGCATGGGGAAGACTACGGTGAGCTGAACCCCACAGTTCAGGAGCTATCTAAAATAAATTACTATGGACATGTTTACACGGCAGAGAGACATGCCACCACCGCCCTGCCATTCCGTGCCATCACGGGGGATGCCGAAAGGGAGAACGTGTGTGCGAAATAAAAACATAAAAAGGCCTCTTTTTTTTTCCTTGTTCGACATCTTCAATGAATTCAACACACATATGTAGCTAAAGGAAGCAGTAATAAAATAAATCTTTCCAATACCTTCAAGACCTGTGCTGTGTCTGGGGATACTTCCTCTCTCTAACACGCCAACTGAGCGGATTGTGGATGTTTAGCTTGACCACATGGGAAGATGCTTATATACAATGGATAGTGTGTATAAACCCTGTGTAAATAGTTTATTTTTTATCAGAATCTTACTCAGTCATTCATAACACACTAGTGCAAAAAATTGTGCATCAAAAATTCTGCAATAGAACAGCTGACTGGGGAATTTGCAAATGGCCCTAGGGATGGACACTGAGGGGAGCTGTGAGTCCTCAAAGCTTGTCAGGTCTCAGGAAGGACAGAGTGAAACATTTGTAGGTGTGTGCGTCTACCAGAAAGGTGTCTTCTTCAAGAGAGCTTTTTTTTTTTTCCAGAGTATTCATATTCATGGGGGTTAAAAACAAAACAAAACAAACCAAAAACAGAGCAACGTATTGTGGTATATTGTGGTGCTACCATTTGTCACCGCACCCAAAGGATGTATCCACGTGCCCAGAAGATTGCATTGAAAGGCATCCCAGCCACACAGAAATACGAAAGTCTGAGGCATTAAGTACGAGCAATTGGCATGACTCGGCAGTCTCCCCTAAGGGTGCCTTGATTCCAAGCAGATGTCGTCAGGCATTCGGGATCCATGTTCAGAATGCAGGCGCATCTGTCGGTGTTCGCCGTCCGATCCTCAGAAGACTCTGGCACGTGACTGGAGATTCCCGCTGCGTGGATACCGGCAGATGTGAAAGATCACCGGGGCAAAGCCAAGAGTAGAGGGAGAGTGGTCTATGGCACCAAAGGAGTTCCCGCTTGTCCATCAGAGGTATGGCTATGAGTCAGTCCTAATGGGGCACTGAGAGCTATACCACGGTACACACCGTGTTCAGAGTCGTGTCAAACCGCACAGCCTTGGCTTCTGTGGGTTTTAAGTTCGTATCATACATGGGGTTTTCAAAGGAGGCCTGTCCGTTGCTGTTTTCATGTCCCGCATAGCCATTGTACTGAACTTTTGGTCTCGTTCTAAAGGGGAAAGAAGGAACAAAGTGTTAGAGCCCAGATTTTAGGAAAAGAGGCACAGCGGCTGAGGCTGGGGGCACGACATCACTCCCGACTCAGCAGGGAATACACACGCGAGGGCACACAGTGACGGGGAGGAGGGCACATCTCCACACGTTTAGACCGTTTTCCTTTTTAGAATCAGTGGTTGGGATGCTACAGGGCAGTTTAAAACGCTGAAGCTCTTTCCAAAGTCAAGGGATTATCTGATTCCTATTGATACTCTTGGCAAAATGGGAAGATCATCAATGCCGGCGTCGGACGGATGTTGGTTTTTTTTTTTTTTTAAGATTTTATTTATTTATTTGAGAGAGAGAGCGTGAGCAGGGGGAAGAGACAGAGGGAGAGGGAGAAAGAGACTCCCTGGTGAGCAGGGAGCCCGATGCGGGACTCGATCCCAAGACCCTGAGATCATGACCTGAGCTGAAGGCAGACGCTTAACCGACTGAGCCACCCAGGTGTCCCCGGATGTTGGTTTAATTTGTCTGTCACTTGTAAGTTATATGACCCAGGGGAAGTCACTCCAAAAAAAGTAAGACTGCTCAATCAAGATGCCAACCCTTCAGGACTGTTCAGATTAAGGAAAAGAGAAATATAAACTTCAGTTCACTGCGGTTACCATGTTCACTAAAGGCTAGCTCTTTCTGTAATATAACATAGCCATGACCAAGTTACAGAAGAGACGTTGAACTCTTTGTCAAACTACTGGTTACATTTTCTAATTAAAAGAAAACCCGTGTGTATGACCTAAGATTAGAGATTGGAGGGTTTTTAGAGGTAAAAGATGTAAAGCTATGTAGTCTGCCCTCCCCAACCTTTTCCAGAAGAAATTACATCAGAAAACTATGCCAGGTGGTAAAAACAGAACTTTAATGTAAATACCCACACTAGCAAAAACATCACTGGATATCGTATTTAATGATGCTTCTGTTTTAGTGATTTACTAGTAGATTTTCTTAATTGACATTATGCTCATTGAGAAAAAGAGAACTCAAAGTGTGTAAGTTTCAGAGAATTAGGTTTTTGTCAGCAGAAAAGCAGTTTGCAACTGCCCCAGGACTTGGGGAGGGTGTTTGACATTGAACTTGAAAATGCTCCAGCAGCAAAAGTTAATAAACAAATTCAGCCAAACGTTAATGAACTTGAAAGCTGGCTAAAATCCCCATGTCATCTCCCAGGTCTGGGGTCACCATCCCCGCACTGCCAGGGAAGCCCCACAGAGTTGGATGGGACCCTGGGGCCATAGAGAAGGAAGCGTGTGCAGGGCAGCGACGTGGGAGTCCTGAGTCAGGAGCCCTGGGTCTGATTGAGGGAACAATTCCAAGCAGAGGGTAATGAGAGAAACTCAGAAATGAGCGGGAACAGGGTTTTCACTCGAGAAATACAGATCCACCTGGTTAAGGAACTTTCACACCTGTAGAGGGTAAGGAGCCAGTGTAGGGAAAGCTAATAGTTTGGCGTGTTCCCTGGGTACATGGCAACAACTCAAACGAAAATGAATTCATGGCCTGCCTGGGGGATCAGGCATGGCCCGCTTGCTTCTGCAGAAGTCTCCCAATTCCTCCTACGGCACAAGCCCAGAGAACTACAGGAGCCTACGGATTCGGAGTCGCAGGAGCTTCTTGGCTCTCGAGAGCCATGAGATCAGACAGCCTTCTGTCACGTTCTAGACACAGCGCAGCCTCTTGGGTGGAGCCATGTCGAGAGCGAGACACGCTGAGATTAACCCCTTGCCAGCCCACGGTGTGGAAATGCAAAGGAGGGATCAAAGTCACCAGACAAGTAAGTGGGGTCTCCCTCCGGAGGCACGGAGTACTGAACATGGTAGGGAAGCTGCTGCGGTGGGAAGACAACAGGTGTGGTCTATATTGACTATTCCCCAATACTGTGTGGTCTTAAACTTAAGATCTCATCAGAAGTGCTGACTGGTTTATGTATACCTACATATAATTGTGTAGGGTTATCTTTTGAAAAGCTCAGAGAGGTGCTGAGAGGAGTTTTCTCTGAGACTCATATAAAGGTCTGCCTCACTGGGAGGCACATCGAGGCAAAACTCATAGGCAGATGGGGACACTGTCGGACTCCCGCCTGTGGGTCTGGGCAGAGCAGACTTCAGGAGGATCCGGAGTCTCCCCTATGGACAGGCAAACATCAAAGAGTGGGGAGAAAGAACTTTAATGGACTGCACGTTTCCCTAGGGGTTAACATAGTTGCCAACAACAACAACAAAAGGCAAAAATGAATTTGTAAGAATTATAAATTCCTACTGTATGTGTATCTGTAAGGGTATTGTGGTTCCTAGAGAAACGTGTGAAAGAAGATACATTTGTAATTTATACTTCTTTAAGAAGAGAAGCACTTCTAAGGATGGAATTTTATTGGATAAGGTAGTGAGATATATATATATATATATATATATTTTTTATTTACTACATTTTCAACTAGCCCCAAAGAGAAATTTGAGGATAAGACCACACCAGACCTGTGTGCAGAGAATATTGTTTTCTCAAAAGTAATAATAATTAATACAGATGAGCCAAACTTCAATTTTGTTAAGTACCATCTGAGATTCCTTTCATTGAATTATATTTTTAAAGTAAGTACATTACCAACCGCAGGAAAGTGAAGACATCCATGTAAGCAGCTATGCAATAGAATTTTGAAGTAACATTCTTACTATTTTATGTATTTTTAAAAAGCATAAGAAAGCACATATTTATATCTATTCTATGAGTCATTAAAAAAATCCTTACACAGTTTTTATTTTAAACCAGGATTAAATAGAATATCTGTATTATATAAATGAATGTTGAGCACATTTAACATAAATTAATCTTATTTTAGGGAATCATAGAGGGGTTTTTTTAGGGTTTTTTTTTTTTTAATATATGTAGGGAATTCCACTATTACAAATAGTATTTTAAAACAGTTTGGCATATGCCATATTCTTCCAGGAAATATATTATCCAGATAAAGACAACATGCATAAGAACTTACAATTCCTTCACAATTTATTTTTGCTTTTTTTTTTTTTGGTGGGGGTGGTGGTGGCATCCACATTAACTCCAAGGAAAGGATCTATTTCATTAAAATCGTTTTTCTCGGGCGCCTGGGTGGCTCAGTTGGTTAAGCGACTGCCTTCGGCTCAGGTCATGATCCTGGAGTCCCGGGATCGAGTCCCGCATCGGGCTCCCTGCTCGGCGGGGAGTCTGCTTCTCCCTCTGACCCTCCTCCCTCTTG
>NC_138370.1:1830315-1836176 GCF_054177405.1 Leptonychotes weddellii
TTCTGTTCCATCTTCTGTTGGAAGGTGGAGGTACCATCCTAATGCCCCTGATGTCTGGCTGTGGACCTCAAAAGTAGAAACAGAATCCTTCACTGCATCTTTCAATTGACTATGAACCCTAGCCCGTTATTTCTTAAATCCACTTATTTATTCTCCTGAAGTTCATTACTCTAACTCGGCCTGCTGAACGAGTACGGCAAACAAAGCAAGGCTAAACCTTGCTGTGTGAGCTTTCGTAATGTTGGAGAGAAGGCTGCAGAGCTGTATACACATGTGTGCACGCGGCAGCGAGAGGATGCGTGTTGCCCAGACCAGCGCTCTCCGCGCACAGCGTTTGCATACCCTCGGGATTTCCACAGTACCTGTGTTTGTAGAGGTAAAATGCAAACCCTGACAAAATTAGAGCAAAGAATGGGACCAGGATGGCAGCTGCGACGGACCCACTGCTGGTGCCGTGGTAGTGATTCGAAGAGTCTTGATCGGATTTTAAGGGATCTGAAAAATAAAAGGAATGATTAATTTGCAGGCACTGTACTCATATTTACACCAACATACACCTACGGTAAATTTTACAAATGGGTGCAAATTCTACAAGACACAGAAGGAGTTGCAATTCCATAGATAAACAGCTAACGCTATTTGAAAGATTTTAGCATCTATGTTAATGATCAAGTGACAAAAAACTCTTCCTCAAAGACATTCAAGAATGTCAAAGAAAGAAAGAATGTGAGAAAGAACCTCACATGTCAAATGGGAGGGAGGCCAAAGGGGCAGCTTACATTCCGACTTTGACTTTCAGTTATAGATATTTGCTGGTGCATGAAAACTAACTGAAAGCACTATGTGGCTCCATCTACACGCAGAGAGGGAAATCGTTGGCTATTTTCGCCTGCCCTAAGACACACACTCCGCAAAAGAGAAGTTGTTGAATATTCCAGGTCTCTACATCCATGGCATTTCATTCTCCATATGTGAATATGTTGGTGTAATCCCTTTTATTTTAGGTAGATTGCAAAACTCATTTGAATTTAATAATATGCAAAAGAAGAGTACAGTTCAATATCAGAAGGCAAGTTTCCAGGAGGACACAAAAGAGGGATAAAGCACGATTTCTGTCCATTAAAGGGAAGGCAGATGTAACCATCTCAAACGTCACGAAGGTGACGTAGTCGTGAATTTATAATCTGTATCTACAGAGCAGCAAATAGGTGCAGGTACACCGAGAGACACGTAAACACTGAAAATTCAAATGAGAAAACATTTATTAAGTAATTATTGCCAAATAAGGATGTTTGTTCTAAAGAGTTTACTCATAAAATACATTTTGAAATGTATGTGGCTTAAACGTCATGAGCTCACTCAATGTGCGTGTGTAAAGGATTATGACTAGGGTCATAATCCGTTATAGCAGAATTGTTCCAAATAAGCTGACCTGGGTTTAGAAGTATATTTCCAGAATTTATGGAATGTTAAATAAAAGAGAAGTTTTGTTTCTTTTTTTCCCACAAACTATAAATGTAAATAAACAATCAAATATTACACATATTTAATAGCTTTTTACATAAAAATTCTCATTTTCACATTAAAAACATTACAATAGTGTGATCTGTCATTGCTTCAACAGATGCAGGGTTATGCTACTCCCTATCATCTTAAGGTCTAATACTTCATAATGTATTTCTAATATATTTTATTACTGATGCTGGCTCTTTGTAACTTAACCATACTTCTTTGAGAGCCTGCCTTATCAGCACATATGAATCACATGTAATATTTCACTTTCAGATGCATTCACCACCTGCCATAAAGGGGAAACATTGTACGCCAGATACTGGTTCTCTCCAAGTCTCGCATCCCATTGGATGCTCCCGCTCTGGGCGCTGAATTAGAGTGTCAGATGCAGAGCACCCTGAGATGGCTGGGGACCCAACCAGTGGCTGTGGAGCTAGGACAGCCTTGAGCCCAATGCCAAGTGCCCGTGGTGATGGGTCCAGCAGCAGTGGGCAGAGTCCCAGGACCAGGGTGACGCCGTCCTGCACAGGGAGCTGAGACACACCACTCAGGGCGCACCAGCCCCACTAATTCGCGGTGATATTTGAATGTCAGGACACCTCCGCTGCCTGGAACGATGCCTGGCACACAGCACAAGTTCACAGGGACCCGTGTTTACTAGAACAGAAGCTCTCTTGTGCCTACCGGGGAGCCTGCTGGCTAGCTTTCCTCTCGAATCCCCAGGGCCCACAGAGAACTCAGCACACAGTAGTTGCTCAGTCGGTGCCTTGTCAAGTGGAAAATGGGGCTTGCGATACTTGAGCATCCAACGGTTTCTGTGAAGTTACCACACCCCATTCTCTAGGTTTCTGGCATTCCGTGAATCTCTTTGCCTCATTCTAATAAACTTGTGTTCTGCTTAAATTAACCAAAGTTACTTTCTGTTATCAGCAGACAAGACTATTTTTGACTATCACAGGTATCAGACTTCTCATCAGTAACATCGTAAAAAACTGACATGCCACAAGAAACTATGCATCATTACACAGAGCGATATAGAAGAAGGTCTTTGAAACTACACGAAGAAGCGTCCTTGTACTTTGAAATTATTATGCCATCAGGAGCTCCTGGTTAATTTCAGTTACTTACCCCTGCTTCAATAATTTAAAGGGTAATACATGTACACGATATTAATTAAAATGGCATAAAAAGATATAAACATAAAGAATTTAAAAGACAATGGAAATAAAGGGTCACTCTTTGCCCTTTATGCTAGTCTTCCTCTTAATGGTTAACCGTTTTTTTAATGTCCTTCCAGCAATGTACTATTAATATATATGTTTGCTTCTCTTCTCATACTTCTCTAAAAAATAGGAATATTATATACATATTTTGTATTTGGCTTTTTAACCAACTGAGCCACCCAGGCGCCCTGTATTTGGCTTTTTAAACTTAACCACGTATCTTTGAAATTTTTCCATCAGTACATATAAATTAGATTTATTTTTTAGGAGTATAGTATTTTATTAATTGGATTTGTCAGAATTTTTTCAGCCAGTCTACCTTTGAAGGACATTTAGGCCATTTCTAATATTTTTCTAATCCTGCAATGAAATCTTTTTTTTTTTTCTATAGCTATATATCAGTAGGAGTCTAAATATACAGGATAAATTCTACCAAGCAGAGTCATTGCCTAACAGAATTTGTAACTCTCAGTGTTGCTATATCTTACCTGATTGCCCTCCAATGTGGTGCCCCAATTTCACTTCAACCATTATTTTATGAGGGCTAGTACAAAAACACTTGGACGATTGTATAATACCCACTGCCACCCTCTTCCTCTACCCTTCTCTCCCCTCCCATCGGCCCTCCTTCTTCATACTATTACCACTATTGCTGTTCTGACAAATCAAACACAGCCTGTCCTTAGTTTCTCATTTACATTTCTCTGCTTAAGAATGAAGCTGAGTTGGGGCGCCTGGATGGCTCAGTCGTTAAGCGTCTGTCTTCGGCTCAGGTCATGATCCCAGGGTCCTGGGATCGAGCCCCTCATCGGGCTCTCTGCTTGGCGGGAAGCCTGCTTCTCCCTCTTCCATTCCCCCTGCTTGTGTTCCCTCTCTCGCTGTCTCTCTCTCTCTGTCAAAATAAATAAATAAAATCTTCAAAAAAAAAAAAAATGAAGCTGAGCATCTCTTCATTTGTTCTAATTTAGTCCACTCTGTTTTTTTAAAGCGCATTACTGAAAGAAATTCATATACTAGATAATTCACCCAAAGTATACACAAATGTATTGATACACAAAGATGATGTGACATATACATGTGTGTATATATGTGTGATATACACATATGTGTACATACACACACAGCATGGAATATTACTCAGTTAAAACAAAGAAGGAGCTCTTGCCATTTATGACAATGTGGATGGACCCAGAGAGTATTATGCTAAGTGAAATAAGCCAGAGAAAGACGAATACCAGACGATTTCACTTCTGTGTGCAATCTAAAAACAAACAAAAAGCAAACAGACCCTTAAATTGAGAACAAACCATTGGTTGCCAGAGGGAGGTGGGTAGGGGAATAGCTGAAATAGATAAAGGTGATTAAGAGGTACAAACTTCCAGTTATAAAATAAATAAGTCACAGAGATGAAAAACACAGCATGGAGAATACTGTGAATAATACTGTAATAATGTCATATGGTGACTACATTTTTCATGGTGAGCACTGAGTAATGAATAGGCTTGTGGAAACACTATGTTGTGCACCTGAAACTAATATAACAGTGATTGTCAATTCTACTTCAATAATAAATAAAACATACATAAAAATAATAATAAAGCATAGATACAGTCCAAAGTTTTTTTAGTATATTCGCACGGTGTTACAATCATCACTATATTTTAATTCGAGAACACTGCTGTCTCCCCCAAAGGAAACACAGTGTCCTTCGGAGGTCATTCCTCACCCTCCAACCTCCAACTCTGGGCAACCACTGAGCTTCTGTCTGTCTCTAGATCTGCCTGTCTCTTCAGATAAATGGAATCATACAACATGTGGGGTTTTCTTTTTTTTTTTTTTTTAAAGATTTTATTTATTTATTTGAGAGAGAGAGTGAGAGAGAGAAAGAGCACAAGAGGGAGGAGCGGGAGAGGGAGAAGCAGACTCCCTGCCGAGCAGGGAGCCCGATGCGGGACTCAATCCCGGGACTCCAGGATCATGACCTGAGCCGAAGGCAGTCGCTTAACCAACTGAGCCACCCAGGCGTCCCCATGTGGGGTTTTCTTTGTGAATGGTTCCTCCTGCTTAGCATAAGGTCTTCAAGATAATATTCCACTGTATTGATATACCGCGTTTTGGTCATCTATTCATTAGCTGCTGGGCATCTGGGTGGCTTCCAGGTCTGGGCTTTAGGAATAATGCTGCTAGAAGCATTGTGTACACATTTCCGTGTGAACATATGTTCTCACACGTGTTCTGTCGGCCATACATGTAGGAGTGGAGTGGCTGCATCTCATGGTGACTTTATGTTTAACTGTTTGATGAACGGCCAGACTGCTTCCCCCAGCAGCTGGACCACTTGTACATGCCATCCACGAAGTGTGAGAGCTACAACCTCTCCATGCTTCTGCCATGCTTGTCTGTGTGATCGCTGGCATCCTGGTGCTTGTGACGTGGTCTCTCACTGTGGTTTGGTTTATGTTCCCCAAATGGCTCATGATGTTGAGCATCTTTTCAGGTGCTTATCAATCATTTGTAGGTATTTGGAGACATGTCAACTAAAATCCTTTGCCAACTTTTTAGTTAGGTTATTTGCCTCTGTGTTATTGAAGCATATGAGCCTTTTTTATCAGATGCATACTTTACACTGCTTTCTTCCATTCTGTGTGTGTGTGTGTGTGTGTGTGTACCTGGGGTTGGGAGTGGGGCAACTCAGTTTTCATGGGGAACACCAGAATATCATTTGGTTTCTTTTTCTTTTTTTTTAATTTAATTTAATTTTATTATGTTATGTTAGTCGCCATACATCATTAGTTTTTGATGTAGTGATGTGATTCATTGTTTTCATATAACACCCAATGCTCCATGTACTACGTGCCCTCCTTAATACCCATCATCAGGCTAGCCCATCCCCCCACCCCTTCCCCTCTAAAACCCTCAGTTTGTTTCTCGAAGTCTATAGTCTCTCATGGTTTGTCTCCCCCTCTGATTCCCCCCCATTTTTCCCTTCCTTCTCCTAATGTCCTCCACACTATTCCTTAAGTTCCACAAATAAGTGAAACCATATGATAATTGACTTTCTCTGCTTAGCTTATTTCACTTAGCATAATCTCCTCCAGTCCCATCCATGTTGATGTAAAAGTTGGG
>NC_138370.1:1836676-1857441 GCF_054177405.1 Leptonychotes weddellii
GCTGTGCAGAAGCTTTTTATCTTGATGAAGTCCCAAAAGTTCATTTTTGCTTTTGTTTCACTAGCTTTTGGAGATGTATCTTGAAAGAAGTTGCTGTGGCCGATGTCAAAGAGGTTACTGCCTATGTTCTCCTCTAGGATTTTGATGGATTCCTGTCTCACATTGAGGTCTTTCATCCATTTTGAGTTTATCTTTGTGTTTGGTGGTAGAGAATGGTCAAGTTCTTACACGCATTTTGCATTAGAGTGGCCTTTCAACGCAACTTGAGTTAGTATCCACTTAATAATCATCACTTTCTTCCCGTTTATCTACTGACTGGAGACAATGAAGAGGTTGTTTATTTTTATCCATAAAAATAGGGTTTAGCCAAATCTGAGATGAATGGTCGCTGGTGAAGCATATTGAAATTTCAACTTTTCTAATAAGTCAAAGGGGAGGCTTGCTTGGGATTCAAATTATTTGTGAGGCAAACTGTTTTTCCTGACAATAAACTCATCATCACACAAGAATAAAGATTACTTGTTAAAGCAAGCTGTTATTTTGTTAGATTAGAAAGAAATGGTGTCGTACAAGGATATCTGCAACAGCACAGTGATAGGGAGGCCAGTGTCCTCAGATGAGTAAACCCAGACAGCCACAGGGTATCTCGTACAGCTCACTGGGGCATCCTTCAGCGGAATTACTAGAGCGTATGCCCAGGGAGAAAGGAGGACAGATAACTGCAGGGATTTGGCTTAGAGCAAGAGAAAACTTTACTCATCATTAGTGTTGGTCCAATGCATTTATTCTATTTCATTACCTCGAAATAACATAACCCAATTTAAAGGACCATGTCCACCATGGCTGACATTATAATTTAAGGCTCTTTATTTAGAAGCACTGCATTTGGAAGTTGGAATTCAAATATTTTATGATTATTCTTTTTGATCAAGTATTTTCTTATTTTTTTAATTTAAATTTAATTAGCCAACATATTATCATTAGTTTTAGAGGTAGTGTTCAATGATTCATCAGTTGCGTATAACACCCAGTGCTCATCACGTCACATAGTTTTTTAAATATAATAATATACAGGTTGGGATACCTTTCCTTTGAAATCCCTCAGTATCTTGATGAAATTCTTACGAAATGGGTAATCGATGACAACTATCACAGAATATTATACTCATGTGCCTCTGAAAGCAGCTCTGGTATCAAAGCCATGGACATAGTGTTTTCTAGAAAATTATTATGTTAATGCTATTCTACAAGTAAAGTATAAAGTAGTCTATACTGTTCGTGATAAATGTGGTGCTAATCTTACAAAAAGGCATTTTCTCATCCATTTCGGCACCAACGACAGCAGTGACTTTCATGTGGGAAGAGCTTCAGCATGCACAAAGCAAACACTTTACATTGTCTCTTAATCTTGGTAACAACCCGGAATTGACTTCCCTACTGTAATGTCAGATGAAGAAAGAGGCCCGAGAAGATTGCAACTCATCTTACATTACAAAACTAGCTGGTAGATGACATAAGATTCTAACCCAGTGATTTTTTTTTTCATATATTTTCTCTCTCCAATATCTATGGTAAAAATCAAGTTGTAGTGAAAGATAGGAAGGAGGACCTATCTGTCTGTCTACCTACAGTAAACTTTTTTTCTCCCATAGAAGTCATGGATATCTCTGCACATCAATACACAGTCTTCACTTCTTTAATAAAATATGCTGAATTAAATTTAGCTTCCTATTTAATGTGACACATGGCGTAAAACTATTTACTTAAGCAACTCTCTCATGATAGGTGTGGGAGATGCACGAAGAACAATTTTCACACTTGTCTGGTTGAAATCTCCAAAGGCAGACGCGCTGGGTGAAAGGTGTTGTCAAATCGCCCTATCTACTCAGACACCCCCCAAAATGGAGCACCCCGGTGGCCATTTATACTGTTCCCCAGAATAACTGCTTGAAAAATTTGACATTCTAGTAATTAAAAATGGAAAAAGCTTTGTTACCATAATATGCATTTTTTGAAATTAAAGATTTTTTCGTAGCTTTTGGCCACTCCTAATTCCTCTGATAATTTTCTTAGGACAATGTCGTTGGCTTGATTCTTTAATTGAATTTCATCTTTGTTTTGTTTTCCCCATATTTTTAGTATCTCTTTCTAGGTTAAGGATATTAATTCCATATCTGGCATACAGATTGCATGTTTCCAGCTTTGCATTTGTCAGTTCTGCTATTCATAGCATTTATTTTTTCTTCCATTGTAAAATCTGTTCATCCCTCCCATTATTTCTGTTTATGTTCCTTCCCGTTACTTTTCAGCACAATCATTTGAAGGCCAAATTGACATTTGATTTTTTTTCAATGTTTTATTTATTTATTCATGAGAGTCAGAGAGAGAGAGAGAGAGAGAGAGGCAGAGTCAGAGGGAGAAGCAGGCTCCCCGCCTAGCAGGGAGCCCGATGCAGGACTCGATCCCAGGACCCTGGGATCATGACCTGAGCTGAATGCAGACGCTTAACCATCTGAGCCACCCAGGCGCCCCTGACATTTGATTTCAACACATAACATAAGAGCAGTTACCTTGCCTCTCGAGCTTGAATTTTCCAAAGTCTTTTCCATGAATATCACCTTGAAAAGTAAATCCTCCTCTTTCGAGTCCTGATGACACCTGATACACATGAAAAGGAAGAAAACAATGCATAGCGAGGATTAATAATAATCTCTTCGATCATACTATAACTGTATTTCTCACAGCTAGATATTACAGGTTAAATATTTTTTGGTTTTTGTCCTTCCTTCCAGTGACACATTAGCAGTTAAAAAGTGGGAAAAGACACGTGAATTTCAACTCACGTCTACATTCTCAATATCTCATTTTCACCTTGAAATACTGAAATTTACAACATATCCATAGGCTAACCATCCTTTGTAAAGGGGACAGTTATATGAATTACTATATAGCCTACATTATGTCAAAATCACTTTGTGACACAGCTCTTGGCTGGCGAATATCATGTGAGGCCGTATACTTTTATGTCAGATAATGAATTAGAACACATATGATGGTTGCCTGGCAAAGAGGGATCTCAGTGAGACATCTGAAATCTCTGTATCTGGAAATGATGTTTTTTTAGAACTTTTAGAGTGGTTACCCAATGGCTGTGTTTGGATTTCTGGTACAATGTGGTGCTAAGCACAGAATGTGGATCTAAGCTCATGTTCTGTCCCCAGCTGTAACTACTCATTTATTTGTCATTTCAGAAACTAGGTTTCTTCCTTCTTAAAATGAAGGGGTAAAAGGACCATGCTGTTTGCGAAGCAGAGGGAACGGTGCATTTTCTTTTTTTTTTTTTAAAGATTTTATTTATTTATTTGACAGAGAGAGACACAGCGAGAGAGGGAACACAAGCAGGGGGAGTGGGAGAGGGAGAAGCAGGCTCCCCTCAGAGCAGGGAGCCCGATGCGGGACTCGATCCCAGGACCCTAGGATCATGACCTGAGCTGAAGGCAGTCGCTTAACCAACTGAGCCACCCAGGCGCCCAGGGAACGGTGCATTTTCAAGGGGCAGACACCACACGGCTCCTGTCAGCTATCCCCTGTTGGCGGCCGCAAAGATCAGCCCCCCGTGCTGAGTGATAGCTCCCCACATAAAGTACTTACATAACCAGCTAGTCCCCAGTTGTCATTTTCAAACTTGCTTACAAAAATATCTGCGGGACCTTTAATTTGAAATGCTTTCAGAAGTAAGTGAGCTTCTTCTTTCTTGTAAACTCCTACCAAAAAAATCAAAGTCAGTTATTCTTACACTGTAGGAATTCACAAGGGTTAATAACTCATTCATTCTGTTTCATTTGTGGTACAGTACAGAGATGACAATATTAGAAATAACAAATTCTTTTTATTCTTAATTTATAGCTTCAGTCCTTCTGTTTTCTTTAAAAGCACTTCCTGTTTAAGTCTTTTCCTATCTTGAATGGGTACAACCCATTTCATTAAATTCAACATATTTATCCCACAGAAATAAAGGTAATATACATTCAACTAATCTATCATTTTTAATCCATATTGTACTCATTTGTGAGGACAAAGAGACCGTGACCATAAGCACGGATATTGCTACTTCTACAGATGAATTGCACCTGTTGAAATGAAATGAACAGCATGGTGGACAAAGTGTGTCAGGCATGCTCGCATCACCAGCGCGATTCTGGGCAGGAGGGACTCAGTGATCACACCTCTCAGCCACCTGTCAGGCAGCTGGAGTGACAGCTCAATTTCGCCCAGAGATGAGAGGTCATGGTGTGGCCCAGGCGGGCGGGGAGTGTGTCTGCAGCCAGAGCTAGCTCCTGACCCACTGGAGGAAATAGATAAATAAATAAACAAACAAGTATTAAATGGACAATAACACACCCAAGCGTCCTCTGGGCCGGGAAGACAGGTTCAAGAGAGGATCACGCTGCTAGTTTCAGGGAATGCAGCACTGAACTCCTACTAACTCAAAACAGAAGCAAATCTCTACTGTCCTAGGCATGGTCCCCACTGCCTGGGAGCACAGGGTGGAGAGAACTGCTTGTTCAGGCCAGAGGACAAGAAGGGGCTGCCTGAGGCTTCATTTTGGGTGGGAGTCCGTTTCTACCCCAGGCAGCTCTGTGCTGTTGGCATCCAATTTAACCGGTAAAACTCTGAACCCCAGGATGATAAGCCATCAGTAGACGTAATGAGATACACACTCATGAGTTTTGCTGTGCTGATCCAACAGCAGCACCAACAGAGTATCAGTGTGGCGGCTGACACTCCACACCTGTCAGCTCCCTTCCTCCCCTGTCTTTTTAATCACAGTTCACATGCCCAGGACCCTCTGTGTCCACTGGGACTTGGCAGGAGCAGCCCGTGATGCAAACACCCTCCCAGGCCTGGACCGTAGACATCCCAGCTCTGCTCCATGGAGGCTGTCTGCATCAGTCACAGGGCAGCATCTTCTTCGGGTAAGAATAAATCCAAACTCCACGAAGAGAAAGATTAGCCCATGCAGCTGGCTAAGACGGAGGGATCTGGATATTTAAGAAGTTCCTCAGTGGATTCTGACATGCATGTAGATTTGAGCCCGTGGCCTAAATCACTTATGCATTCACAGGCTCGAGGTGCGAAACTGTGTGTGGGCCAGGAGACCACAAACTCACAATCAGATGCCTGCCAAACTTCGTTGCGTGTAAATGATTTTGTTTTTCCTAAATCCAGGGGCTTAGGTGTTTTCCACTTTCAGGAAGCAGGAAAGCAGAATGGGAAGAATGGGCGGGAGGCTGACCTGCCATCGTACTTTCTAAAGGTCAAGCATGCATCTGTCTGGTGATGAGCGAAAGAGCAGAAGCCATTCGGGAGCCTTTTAGTGTTCAGACCCAGGGCTGCCTTGTGGTTAACTCAGAAAATTCCAGCCCTCATGGGGTGGGTCTGTAGAAAAGATTACATGGTTGTAAGAAGTGACATAAATGAAATTTTTTTAGAAGACACTAGATACAGTCCTAAAGGTGATACTATATCTTAGTGGGTAAGAATGTAGGCTCAAGGTTCAGATTTCCGAGATTCTGATTCCTGAGTTCAAATGCTACCTCTACCATGTCATCTTGGGAAGGCCACCAGTTTCCCGGGTCTCTCTCTATCTCTCTGTTTCTCTCTGTCATCAGTAAAGAATGTGTCTGGTAAGAATGCTCATATCATAGGATTGAGGTAAGAATGAGAAAGATAATATATATAAGTACTTAAAATGGGGTCTGGCATCTAAATCAAAGTTGTTGTTATTTTATTAACAGTGGAATGACCAAAAAAAAAAAAAAAATCTGAGGAGCACATGAGTTGAAGAGAAGGATACTGTAAGAATGAAGTCTATAGACATGCGTATCTGGATATAAATCTCACACCTTTGACTCATTATGTCACATGCATAATCTGGAACAAATTAATTAGATTTTCTATACTGGTTTTGTAATCTTTAATGAGGTCATACCAACCTACCACAGTTATCGAGAGGATCCCATGAGATGTAGCTTACGCAAAGCCATGTAATGTTAATAAGCATTTAATCAATGTTAGCTCTCTCCTTGTGAGAGGATAAAGGGTATGCTTCTGATCACATTCTGTATTTCATAAAAGGAAATGCCTCAGGGCCTACCTGTCAATTTCAGCTCCACCTGAGAGGCTTCAAGGAAGGTGGCGTTCACCTTACTACTTGTCGCATTGAACCAGTCAACTGTTAGAGTCGCAGGTTGTCTTTTCCCTAAATATTCATAATATCCCTTCCACACGGAATTGATAAAAAATACATCGGAAGGAACTGTTGGGGGGGAGAAAACCAGAAGAATGTTAGCACACACAGAAAAATCAAATTGAGATCTTTTTTGCAACACAGAGGCATACTAAGTGTCAAGTGAGAGATCACAATCAGGATGGTGATGAGGATAGACATGACCTATCCCAGGCCCTTCACAGCGTAGGTGTGATGGAAATGAAATGAGGAGGGAGATTTTGTGAGATGCATATACAGGTTCATTTGTTAATTTGTTGGAGAAATATTTTAGGTGCCAAAGCATTACTGTTTGAAGGGATCTGCCAAGGCCAGAGGGTGTGATGAGTCAGTGCTACCTCTAGGAGGGCAGGTTCTTATGCCATAATGAGAAGAAGTTGGCTGATCTACTATTGATATTTCATTAACATCTAGGTGAACTCTTTGGAAGACTTAGAAAGCTCAGAGAGTTGACATGTGTCCTCTGCCAGGAGTTCCCTGACCTCAGAAAGCTTGCACTTGAAATCACCAGTGGAGGACACCTGCTCAGGTCATGAAGACAGAGCTGCTCTGGGTCCAGAGGTCTTCACCTCTCGAGGAGAGCCCAACCCGCTCACCCACGCTCCTCCATGCTTGTGAAAAACACTCCCAGACTGCGAACAAAGTCAGAGCCAATGGTGTCAAATGTCGTGTATGTAGAGAAAGATGCGTTTCTCCCTAAATATGTTTTTTAGCAAATCCACTTGCAGCAACCAGTGATGAGCCCACACATAGACTGGGCCTGTGTTCATGGGTCCCTTTTCAGGGCCATTTCCTTGTCTTCCCAGACCAGCTCCACCCATAAAACCTACCCTAGCCATGGAGGAGTTCATGAAGAAGAAAGTGTCATCACTTCCTGTGGCTCTCGGTAGACTCAAGTTGTAATAATAACTTTTAAAAGTTAAATCGGTTAGAAACTGTGATGTAAGCACAGACATCTAACACATTTGCTTATTGATAAGGGACGTTGGATATGTCTGCCTGTCCGTTGGTGGCCGCACAGGGGCCTGGTTCAAATGTCAAACCCAAAGACTTTCTTTTCCTTTACCAACCTTAACAGCCTTTAGAATAGTGTCAAGATTGTTTCCCTGCATTAGAATGTCCCACTCAGGGGAAGCTATGAATGGACTCGTTCAAGCCCGTCAGTGGAGCGAGACTCTTGGCTGGCTGGCTGGTGTGTCTCACAGATGGGTGGTGCCTGACTGGGCACAGTAGGTGCCACCAGTGTGTGAGAGGCAGCTTGTTTGTATGCAAATATGGCCATGGGCAACGTGGCAGAGGTGGGCCTTTGGGGCCCTTCTCATTTACAGTGTAACACCACAACCGGACATTGAGGTGTGTTACGATTCACTACCTGGACAAGGAACCATGTTCAATTAGCAAGACCGTTCTGAGGGAATGAGAAGAGGTGTACTGAGGAGAATGGATGCACCTTCAAAATAACGTATGCAAGTATTTCGGTATCTTAAACAAAAAAATAAGCAAACGAAAACAGAACAAACACACCACCACCACAACAGATTGTTTCCTTCCCCTGAAGGACATGTTCCTGGATAAAGAGTACTGATTTCTGTATTTGATTTGAACTTAACATTGAAATAGAATCATTCACAACGATTTTCGGAAGTAGTTTGTATAATTCATGGTGTACATTGGAAAAAGTCCTTTCATCATGTTGGGACATTTGCCCTTGTCTGAGACTGAAGTGTGTAACACAGCCTTGTGACTTAACAAGAGCATCACATAAATGGTCTCCACAGTCGATGTCAGAATAGACCTCCCTGTCTGAGAAATCAGTGTTAAAACCTGAATAAGGAAAACACTAGGGAAATGACCTTATATAAGTTTTCTATTTCTGTTAAAAAAAAAAAAAGGTTGACTTAAGTTATAATTTGGGGACACACTGAATTATTAAAATAGTCTCTATATTTGTAACACAGATAGAATATGCCAGGTGATTTGGAGTAGTGAGCATCTTCCTTAGGAAACAGGACTGCATCTTTCCGATTTTCCATGTCATGCATTGAGCAACGCACCACATAGAACAAAGAGCAATAATGAACATTTTAGGAGGCAGAGGATGCCTGAATTATGGAGATACTTGGAAAAAAAAAATGGGGCTCCACATTTGTACTGCTCAAGGGGACAGGTGATGCTGTCACAATGCTTCATTTACATTAGCTTCCTGTTTAGAGGAAAGAATTGCAACCCTCTTTATAAGGCTCTCCATTATATCACATTCTATTATCAATATTTTATGTCCAGTTCTGCCCGCAAAATGCCTGAGGCCCCTTTTCATGAGACAGTGTGTGATAATGCGAAAGGTATTCCTCCTAAGTCAAGTCTTGTTATTTCATTGACCAACCACCGTTATGGAAGAGAGAGGAATCTGTGTAGACTCAGTGTTTTCCATAATTGAAACGTTAACTCGTTCATGGACTAATGGAATCGGAAATTTGTGTGTTAAAATTTGTTTCACTGTGCAGAGTAGAGAACAAGTCACTTATTGGATTTAAATCTAGAACTGTTCTGGTATACAAACCTGGAGTTTTAGTAACTGTTTCATTAACTTCTCTCACTCCTTTACCTACAAGTAAAAAGACAAATTATCATTTTCAAAAACATGTATTTTTGAATAAGTCTGAAAAAATGTCAAATTGAAGCAATTTTCCTTTCTCCAGATTTCTTGAAGTTCTACTAAATATGAATGTCATATACATATCCACTTTAAACCCCTGTATTCACAGCAGAATATCCTTTGTGTTTGTAGAAAAATGGAGATTACAGGTGCCAACCAATGCAGCTCTAAGAGGTGTGGTGTGTTACAACAGAGAGCCTTGCAAATGAGGGTGGTTTATGGCCCTTTGCTCACTCCTATTTGGGATATGCTGGCCGCAACGGAAAGGTAGCCTACAAAATAACTAAGATTTCATAACCTCTCTTAATTTTCCAAGTCCTCACCCAAATCAATGAAAGTACGAGTCGGTATGAAATAACACCAAATTGTTTCCCTTGCAGAGTGTTTAATTTGGTCTATCAAGTTGGATGTAACTCGAAATCTCTTAGCACTTACAGTTCTGTGTCAAACTACAAATTACCTTTTTAAAGTTTGTATTCTTCCATTTCTGACAGAGAAGGGCAAGGGAAACACAAATATCTTATGAATTCCTAATTTGAAAACTATGAATAGGCTCCAAGAAAGTAAAACTAAAGTCACAGATTTTATCACACTCCATAATTTTTGCTTTTGCTGTTTAGTATTTGATGCCTCTATGATCTATGTTTGGTGGGGAATCTGAGAAGTCAGCTATCGTCACATCCAACCCTGATTTATTACTCTTATTTGTAAATACACAAATTTGTAATTAATGCATTTTCATGCTAATTGCCTTTGTAATTAAAAAAATATTTGAACCAGTGTGAAGAATATGTAAGTGTATATTCCACCACCAAACAGCTTGTGGTCTTAAGAATAACAGATAGTTTAATTTATATATCCACCAATGCTTGGTGATGTTTGCCATTTTCATTTAAAAAATGTATATTTTCCAAAACTATGGTGTATATTCTTTCCTTTTAACTCATAATGCTTTTCTAGAAGCAAACAGCTTCTCTCCATGGCTGGAAGTGTGAATAGCAAATAATACTATCTACATGTCTGCTTCGACTATGCCTCCACCCTTGTACTGAACACTTACTACGCACACGTTCACACACACAGCTCACCACATGAACACAGATTCAGCTGGGGTGACTGACATCACTTCCAGGATGCTGTTTCCTGATGGATCTTAAACCTGGAAGCTAGCCTGATGGGCTGCCGGCGCTCCTCTTTGCTCTGCAGGGATGTGTGTTCACTCCCTCATCAGTGACTTACTTTTACAGACAGGTGATTTTCCTGTCCATTTCATATCTGCTTTACACGTCCTGTGCTCAGACCCGGCCGCGAGGAAAAATCCCGGATGGCAGGTGTACACTAAGGTGTAACCGAAGGTGGGGAGATCTATCGCTCTCACATCCGCATGGGCTGGCGTTTCTGGCTGTCTGCAGGCATGGGCTGAAATGGCATATATTCCATTAGAAAACACTGACGCTTTGTTTATCTTATAGTTAGCATATGCATCTAAAGAAATAAGGAAATATGGCAAAATTTGGAAATGGCTGTAAACTCAAAATTACAACTCAAAATTCCAAATACGGTAGCTATAAATATCCCCACTATCCTCTGCAACTTTTAATATAATGAACCCTTGGATTTGCCAGCCCTCTCTACTGTCCCTCCATCCTTCCCTCCCTCTAAATATCTATCTATCTATCCATCCATCCATCCATCTAGTATCCCTCTCTACATTTAAGTGTGTACAATTAATTATGTGTACCAATTTAGAATATAAATCATAGTGTTGAAATAAATAGATCACTTCTGATATACTATTTAGATAAATAATATGTTAATTTGCCTTAAAAGACCAGTCCTATAAGTTAAACACAATTGGCACATACTTAGAAATACGCCTTGATTTTTGTCTGATGGCAGCTAAGAAATCTGTTATTCAGTTAAATGAGTAGTTAATTTTGGTAAAAACTTGATGTGTGTTTAGAAACCTAATTGAAATATTATAGATTCTTATTTCCCTTAAAATCTAATTTAGGAGTGAATAAGATTGCAATGTTTAAATCTCAAGTAACTTCTCATTCTTTATAAAGTTCACATATATGTCTCAAATAAAAGACTTGGCAGATGCATATAAAACAAGTGGACAATATTAAAATTATACATACAATTGTTTTAAGTATCATAATATTTTGTACTTCAGTAAATTTTCAACATATGAATACCTGATATTAGCCAGCTCCAAGCTGTACAGATACACACACACGTATATATACACATATATGCATACCTGTGTGTGCATATAATATTCACATATATAATTTGACTAGAGTATTAGCCATGATAACTTTGAAATAAATATACATCTGATACTGATAAATAAATACACAAAAATCACATCTTACATACGATTAAAATAATTTTTCATAACATTCTATTTTTTTATGTTTAACACAGTAAGAGTAAGATTCTGTATCTCACTAATTTGACAGAGGATGAAATACTGGCTTACAGATGATTCCTATAACATTTCTTCTATTTCTCATGATTAAGTCAAAAAGTAAAATTTGATCCTGAGTAACGATTTGAATGATCAATTCATATAGACTTCAAAAATAACATTTAAGATATTTCTATTAATATTGTGACATATTCCATGATCTATTTTACCCTTCTTTAATGACTTGATGTAAACATTCTAGAAGAATAATAGCACGCATACAAAAGCTTTCTTCCTGCGAGTGTAACTGATGTCATTCACTTGTCTTCGGTTTGGGCAGGTTCTCAGATTTGGGTGTGCCCCGTTACCGCCTGGCGTGCCCGGTGAATTATAGACTGCTGTCCCTCCTCTTTGCTCCCACCCGCACCCCAGCCCCCGAGTTTCTGATTCCGAAGGTCTGGGGGTGAGGCTTGAGAATTCAAATTACTACCCATGTTCGCATGTGATGCTGATGCTGCTGGTTCTAGGGAATCAAACTCTGAGAAATTCTGGTTTAGAGAATCAAAGATGATCAAATGAACAAAAATAAGGCAGTTTCTCATTAAATCCCTCGAGGGTAAACACTTCCCAGACGTTCAAGAATGAACAGGCCATTGCTGGCTGTGATGGAAGAAATCACACTTACGTATACACTCAGTCTGAATTCCACTCCAGGTTAAATTTGCAAGGCAAGTGCGAGTCGTAGAACCTTGAATGTGGTAACCTTTTCTGCACCTGAAAAACACCGTGCTTCCAACCTATGGAGGAAATCCAACATTAGCTTCCGGGGCAGAGTGGACAACATGAGCGATATAAAGTCGTCATGCTGGAAAGCACAATCCAGGGTAAGATGTACCAGTGATATTTCTCATCAATGTCAGGCCATTGTTGTTCACACTGTGTGATAAGGCTAGGTAGCTCCATGCGTGAGGAAAGATACCACTAGATACAGTGAATTGTGGTCAGTGAAGAGGGAGGTTATTTGGGTAACCAAAGTATGCATTTTCTCTTTCATTTTAGCCCCTCCTCTCTTTGGTTTGTAAGTTTTTTTGTTTTTTTTTTTTCGCTTTTCCATTTTTTTCCCCTGCTACTCCAGTTGGTATTTATTAGCATGTCCTGGCAAATGGGCTACACTATTCACTAGCAGGAAGATAATGGAGAGCCTCTCTCATGGAGTGGTAGGAAGAAAATACAGTGTTCTTCTCAGTAAAATATCTTTTAGCAGAAGGCTGCTGGCCACTCCAGACTGATCGCTGTAAATTCACCTGGTGTTTATGAATTGATGGGACATGGAGGACTGGAGACTGGAGGGTAGTCATTTAAATTGCATAATTAACACAGCAGGACAGGGGATGTTCTAAGACTAAAATGGCTCACTCTGCATGAGTACGTGAGTACATTTCAGAATACAGTGCTGAAGAAAGCAAACAAAAATCTGTTATATTCAAAACTTAATGTGTCCTAATGAAAAAGAAAGAAAAAAAAAAGTTTTGAGGAGATTCCTTTAATAGTGTCAGGCACCTCTTTAAAAGATAGCACCTGTGTCTTTAAATTGTTAGCAAAGCTTGCTTTTGGATACAATGTATCATTTTTATTAGTGTAATTTTATTTTATTGTAAGAGGCATGAGAGATTTATCCATTAGTGTCTTAAGAGAGATCACAGGGATATGTTGCTGAATGCAGTCACCATAAATGTTGACTTCACACGGGCTCTTTGGGGGCAGATTTAGAAGTGCTAAAACCAATGGTGAGTTAGCAAGAGCATTACTCACATACAGTATTTTCCAGTATTCCCATATATGTGGCATTACAGTTCTATACACCAGAAAGCATTTCCCTGAGGACAGTTGAGATCTAATATCAAATGCACCAGATTTAACTCATTAGGTACCTGTGAGACTTTCATTTGTGGGGTGTAAGAATGCCATCAGGAAGTAGCCAGTGTGTGTTAGAGCCAACCAAATGGGACTATTTTAAGTTTCAGGAGAGACTGGGGGAAGAGGCTGAAGAAAAAAGTCTTTTATTCTAAATTAATGGGATCTCTAACTTGAAAGCATATACATATTTAACTTGAGCTTTCAAATCCACATCATACAGCTCTGAAGTCACTACATTACTTTAGGTGGTGGAAACATTTTATTTCAAGCTCCATTACCTTCCATGTTTAGGTATTCTAATATTACCTGAAGCGTTCATGTACTTTTTATTTAAAAAATAAAGTGAACGGCATACATAAATCATATGACCTCACTGATATGAAGAATTCTTAATCTTAGGAAACAAACTGAGGGTTGCTGGAGTGGTGGGGGGTGGGAGGGATGGGGTGGCTGGGTGATAGACATTGGGGAGGGTATGTGCTATGATGAGCACTGTGAATTGTGTGAGATTTTTTAATCACAGACCTGTACCTCTGAAACAAATAATACATTATATGTTTAAAAAAAAGAAAGAAGATAGCAGGAGGGGAAGGATGAAGGGGGGAAATCGGAGGGGGAGATGAACCATGAGAGAGTATGGACTCTGAGAAACAAACTGAGGGTTCTGTAGGGGAGGGGCATTAGGGGATGGGTTAGCCTGGTGATGGGTATTGAAGAGGGCATGTTCTGCATGGAGCACTGGGTGTTATGCACGAACAATGAATCATGGAACACTACATCAAAAACTAATGATGTAATGTATGGTGATTAACATAACACAATATAAATAAATAAATAAATAAATAAATAAATAAATAATCAAATGAATGGCAGAAGCGATACTGAGCATGCTAGTAATTCATATAGAGAGATCACCTGCAAGAGAAATGTCACAACATAAGCTTAGGCTAAAGGGCCCAAATGCATTTTCTCCTGTTTTG
This sequence comes from Leptonychotes weddellii, assembly GCF_054177405.1. Lineage (NCBI taxonomy): Eukaryota > Metazoa > Chordata > Mammalia > Carnivora > Phocidae > Leptonychotes > Leptonychotes weddellii. The sequence continues at coordinate 1,850,935 of NC_138370.1, forward strand.
GTCTCCAAAATTTAATATTCTTTTCCCATTATATCAGGTCACTAAGCAGGGTCTCTTTCTGTGTAGCTATTCAGTGACCAGTCACTCTGATTTGAGAATTGCCATGTCAGTTCAGGAGACAAAAAGCATCCAACTACGCATACCTTCAAACAGAAATTAATATGGCAATTGCTACCTTGTGAATGAAGATACATCCAGTTATCCCAATTTTGACAGTTAAAATATCATGCAGAAATCCTCTCTGAATGTATTTATTTCAGAAATATACCATGAATCTGACAGGGCGCATAAAAACACACACATATGTTCAAGCATCAATTTTATACTTAGAGAGAAACCTGGTAAAATAAAAATGGAATACCTCATATCCTCTGGAGCTATTTTGTATTCCAAAGTGTGGAGTACCAGGGTCTGGGCAGGTATTATGAGCAGGATCTGAAATTCACATAGAAAAAAAAGAAAGAAAGAAAGAAAAGAAAGAAAGAAAGAGAAAGAAAGAAAGAAAGAAAGAAAGAAAGAAAGAAAGAAAGAAAGAAAGAAAAAAAAAGAAAAAAAGAAAGAAAGAAAGAAAGAAAGAAAGAAAGAAAGAAAGAAAGAAAGAAAAGAAAAAACATGAGTGTCAGATATGGTTATTATAAGGATTCCAATATTTTTACTAAAAGGCCTTACAAAATTGAGAAAATTATGTTTTGACAAATGTGTAAGGTATTTTGCATGAAAGTTAAAAATTAAATTGCTATTTTCATCTTCCTTTCACATTTCTTCTTTAGATATTACTCCTTAGTCCTTTACCAGATTCTAAAGTGCTCTGTATATTATTTTCTGTACTGGAATGAATATTCTTTCCCATTTTCTGGTCGAACATACTATATTGGCTGGTTAGTGATATACCATCTTCAATAACTACATGATCCGTTGGTTCTTAAGGATTCAATTAATGGCCGTCTCTTAGTCATCCATTACAATATCACAATTTCTTGAATTAATTTTCTTTGAGACTTCCAAATGAAAAATACATTGAATGCTTCAAAATTGAGGCATATGGTAGACCCAAAGTGACATTTTACCCTCTCAAAAAATGTACGAATTGAGCAATGAGGAGCGTGTGGCTTTATTATTTGGTGTTCTCTAGCTGCTAGTATGAAAACAAAATAGCTACCTTGCAAAAACATTTGTTTTCGAGAGAAACTAACCTATGGGAGGGAGGAACGCCGTGTCTTAGTACAGAGATAGCAAGCGTGTAGAACAGTTTAAATGAAGCAGCAGTAAATGTGACTCTTATTAAACACAAACAGTGCTTCAATGAAATTATTTCTGAACATCTTTGTTTTTAAGTAGAAATCATTCCATTTCTTAGAAAGCAACCAAGACTGTAGATCATTGATTCCTACAAATATGCAGAACATCTACTCTTCAGCTCAGTACAGCTGAGTGAGAAAATTAACCCATCAATAAACTTGAGTCTGCAGCAGTGAGGTCTGAAGGAAATTGCTCTTCCTGGAAATGAACCCTTCTGGTATCTATGCCACTAATAATTTGACTTTTGACAAATACAACTTGCATCTGAATCTCTTCCATGAGACAGAAACTCAACCTAAAAATGCGGGGTTTAAGTCACATGGACAGCATCTTCTGACTTGCAAGGTTCATCGTCATATTCTCTGGTCACCAGAAGGTACTGCCCCACTCCTTCCACCACTGCTAGCGTGGCTGGTTCAGGGGGACGGACCGCGCACGGGAGCTGGGGCACCAAGGGGACGGCCGCCAAGCAACAGCCAGGCTGTCTTTCTGGTGACAGCTGTCTTGAGTGGGGCAGGAAAGGCATCTTCACCGACACTGTCTTCCCCTGCAAGAATGCACCTGCTCACTGAGGTGGGGCCATGGAAACGAGAGAGCCAAATCTGGCAGGGGTTTTTTTTTAATTCTTATGTTAATCCCCATACATTACATCTCTGGCAGGTGTTTTAACAGCCTCCTGACTTCAACTCCAAATCCGGCCTGCATGATTTAACCAGAGTAGCAGACGAGTGCTTCCACAGAGAATGATCTATGGGAACATTATCTGTGGACCCACAAATGATCAGATTTTAGAGAGAACGTCCTCATCCCCAAGCACCGCCGGGGATGTCTTGCAGTTCTTACCGATGCAGGTGGGCTGTGTTCCACTCCATGTGCCGTCGGCCTGGCAGGTTCTTCTGGAGGACCCCACCAGTAGGAAGGGAGATTTGCACTGGAAGAAGACTTCCGCCTTATAGGTAAAGCTTTTGCCACTCAGTCGCCCCTCCGCAGGGGTGCCTGGGTCTCCGCAGAACACAGCTGTGGAAGACAACAAGCAGTCAGCTCACAGTATGCGCCACTGGGTCAGATTAACTTATTCAACTTGTGTCACGAGCATCTGCAAAATCTTTGGGTGTAACTATTAGACCCATCAATGACTGAGGGGCAGAATCTGCTGTGAGCAGGGCGGCCTCGAATGTGAGCCTCTGCATCCTATAGCATGGCTAGCAGCAAGGGGAGAGCGGAGCACGCTCGCGTGGGTCCAGCGCAGTGGGACCCCGGGAAGGAGCATTGCTGGAGGACTTACGCAGACACTGGGGGACCTCTCCTTTCCACACGCCGTGGCCTTCGCAGGAGAGAATGGCGGAGTGGGAGGGCTGGAAGCCATCCACGCAGCTGTAACTTATGCTGGCGCCCCAGTGGAAATCCGCTCCCTCCACTTTTCCATGCGGCACTTGAGGTGGCTGACCGCACATGAGAGCTGTTTCCAAAGAACAGACAAGACTGAACGTCCAGGGCCCCACCCCAGTTGTAACACTCAGATGGCCTACATTTTAACTCCACCCGAATTACAAAGGGCATCCACATAGGGTTGCTTTCCTTTAATAAAAGGATTATTGAGGAAGACAGCAGATCAAAATAATAAAACTTTTCTCCAATATTTCTTCATTAATATAGATCACAACACATCACACTGTAAAAGAAAGCAGGATTGAACATGACATCCTCAATAGGAACAAGGCCAAGAAAGGAAGAGATACTCATATTCAATGTCTGTCTTTTCATGGTGGTTCCCAAGGACAAATCACTCATATGACATGAGCACAACCTTCTGGATGTATGTGTACAGATGGTAAACTATCTGCATTTTTTACATTTAAAGATAGCATATAATATCTAGAAGACATGGACTGTTGAACCATTTGCTGAATCATTAAAAACCAGGCAGACGCATGGTTACAAAGGTTCTGTGAGATACTCCCGGTCCGTGTCTTATAGCATCCCTGAGCCCGACGTTTATGTGGTGTAGAGCTGCAGAGCATGAACACAGTTCTCAAGGATGGCCAGCCCTCGGTGCTGGCCCCCCATGGCCCCTCCAGTCTGGCCATTACACCAAAGTGCAGGGGGCTGGGGAGCATTGTGGACACATCTTCCTGGGAGAGCCAAGAGCTTTCTGGATTTCCCAGCTTGGAGCAGGTTTGCCAGTGACAGAAGGCAGCAGGAGAAGGAACTTACCCGTATATTCGTCCTCACCTGGGTTTTCTCCTGCCTGCTCACACTCACACATTCTCATATGAAGAAGACACAGTCACACGCATAATCCCACGTGCACACACAGCAGCTGGAAATGGGCCTTTCTACTGCCCTTCATCTTAGGCATGTTTCCAACCAATATTTCTGAGAATGCACATGGGAGGGGGCGGGGAACGAGTGCTCTGGACAGGAAAAGCAAGTGGACAGTCCTCCAGGCGGGAGCAGTAATGAGCCACGTGGTTCCACACAGGACGTGAGGAGGGGTCGAGCCTGAGACCAGTTCAAAAGGGGAGAGTGGTCTCATCTGGAAAGGCCTGGTTGGCCACAGAGGCAATAACCACTGCACTGACTATTAAAAAAGGAACCAGAAGTTGACAAAAACACGTGACGTCCCAGAGGCCAGACCATTTTATTTTATTTATTTATTTATTTATTTATTAAAGATTTTATTTATTTATTTGAGACAGAGAGAATGAGAGAGACAGAGAGCACATGAGAGGGGGGAGGGTCAGAGGGAGAAGCAGGCTCCCTGCCGAGCAGGGAGCCCGATGTGGGACTCGATCCCGGGACTCCAGGATCATGACCTGAGCCGAAGGCAGTCGCTTAACCAACTGAGCCACCCAGGCGCCCGTGGCCAGACCATTTTATTGGCCACTGTCATCAACATGCTCAGATGACTAGACCCCTACTGACACTACTTTGTGAGTTTGTCAACATTATCTAATGCCCACTTTGCAGCAGGTGCAGCGTTAATGATAGCAGGTGGAGGAACAGGAGACCCGGTGATCCTTACCCCCTGGTGGGAGGGAAACACAGTCCCAGAACATGCCCGCGTCAGAAGGGAGAGGAAGCCGTGAGCTTGAGCACCAGGCTCTCACTGAGGCCTCCCAACAAGCTCCGCCCATGTGAGACCCAAGCCCCGTCTGTCTCTCAGAGCCCACTGAAGACGACATCTTCCTCACTACCACCGCCCATAGTCCAGAGTGGAACTCCCACAGAACTGTCTGTGATCCTAGGCTAATAAGGAGCAGGCACCGCATTTTTATGTTTGGGGCCAGCCATGCTCGTGCCCCAGCTGTCTCCGTGGCCCTCCTGCCCTGCTCCGGCCCGGCTGAGAAGGAAGCCTGCGTGTGCTCCCTGCAGTCCTGGCGGAGGGGTCCTAACCATGCAGACCCCTGCTTTTGGACGACTTCTACCAGCCCCATCCTCTCTCACCGTCAGAGCCCACCCCGCCACTCCTTCACTCAGGCCGCTAGACGGGCCTCAGCCTGCCCCGCTCTCCCTGGAAAGCCCAACAGCATGGATCATAAACGTTTTCATACCACCTCCATATTCCTGTGGTGGCTTCGGTCCCAGCAGCTGGACCCCCCAGAACATCATGGTACCAAGGTTCTCTGCCATTATTGGATGATTGGCTCCTCTCTCTGACTTGGAAGTCCTATAATTACACTTTCCCACCATATCTGCTGTAAGCCTTAATATAGCTGGGGTTAACAGGTGTATCGAGAGAGGAATGTGTTGGCATTTAAAACACAGACTTAGGGGCGCCGGGCTGGTTCAGTCAGTTAAGCATCTGCCTTCAGCTCAGGTCCTGGGATCAAGCCCCATGTCGGGCTCCCTGCTCAGTGGAGAGCCTGCTTCTCTGTCCCCTGAGCATGTTCTCTCCCTCACTCTCTCTCTCTCTCTCTCAGATAAATAAATATAATCTTAAAAAACAAACAAACAAACAAACACACAGACTTAGAGGTAGCATGCCTGTCATCTGAGTCTCAATGTCTCTTGTTCCTGATTTGTGTCCTGAGCCATTTACTAACTCTCTCTGTGAGTCGGTTTCCCCATCTATAAAACTGAGATTAAGGTATTAAGAAAATAAAGTGATTTTTATTTGCAAATTAGTTTACAAGAATTCCTAGCACACAGAAGGACTACATAAATGCTTGCGAATGCAGTAAAACATAACTCAATAAACACTTCTGTGTCCATGAATAAGACCAAAAAAGTATTGACACATACCTTTGCAGACTGGTTTGCTGTTATTCCACGTACTGTCTTTGGTACAACGGATGGTGGATGATGTGATGGGCTCCATGAGATAGCCAGGATCGCACTGATAGCTCACGGTCTTATTGAAGGTGAAATCCGTCCCAAACTGGATGCCATTTGCCAGGGTACCTGGGTCCCCACAGCTTATAACTAACAAGCAGGAGACAACAACAACAAAAAAAATAGAAAAATACAAAATTACCATTAAATGAATTAGTCACGGTTTCTGTTCAAGTTACTCCCCTTAAGCTGCTATTCCAAGTGATTAAGTAGAAAATTGTTACAGCAACACCGTCCTCAGACGACACTACTGACCGGCTGTCAGGAACAGTGTGTTTGGAATGTGATCAGAGAATTAAACATTTGTCTTATTTTCCTGCAAAATAATGATCTACAGAGAGAACGAACCTTAACTTTCTTTGGATCCAGCTTTACAATGACCAACTGAACTGGCCACTGAAAACAGTTTCAACCATATAAATTACAGAGTGGGGGCGCCTGGGTGGCTCAGTCGTTGGGCGTCTGCCTTCGGCTCAGGTCCTGATCCCAGGGTCCTGGGACCGAGCCCCGCATCGGGCTCTCTGCTCAGCGGGAAGCCTGTTTCTCCCTCTCCCACTCCCCCTGCTTGTGCTCACTCTCTCTCTGTCAAATAAATAAAGAAAATCTTAAAAAAAAAAAGAAAAAATTCAGGGTGCCTGGGTGGCTCAGTCATTAAGCGTCTGCCTTCAGCTCAGGTCATGATCCCAGGGTCCTGGGATCGAGTCCCGCATCAGGCTCCCTGCTCGGCGGGAAGCCTGCTTCTCCCTCTGACCCTCCCCCCTCTCATGCTCTATCTCATTCTCTCAAATAAATAAAATCTTAAAAAAAAAAAAAAGAATGCACAATTTTCTGAAGGCATGCTATACTTCTATTAAAAGTTTCTTTTTAGGGAGC
>NC_138370.1:1857941-1876425 GCF_054177405.1 Leptonychotes weddellii
GTCAGCAAAGCAAGGTACGTGGCTGCTGGGTGTGTATCACGGTGATGATTTTAACCCAGAATAAGGGGTTTTTTGCCTTTTGTACTTGAGTCCGTTTATCACAGAATGTTAAGTTTTTCTCTCTAGCCCTCCCACACGATGCGCCGCCAGCAAACATAGAAAGAATGTGACCTTTGGCTGGATTTTAGTAACAGGAATGTATCCTGAGACCATTTCTGAGGATGACCGAAATATTTACAAATGCTCTTGCCTCTTTAGTTGTTCCACTCTCAAACCTAGCCTTGAGAACAAAGATAGACTCCTCTTAAAAGTCAGAAGAAAACAGACGACAAAATGTGCATAGCAGAGAACAGCCACTATAGCAGACGTTTAGGGAGTCACCTATCATACCATGCTGAAAAATGCGCTGACCCTCAGGTTGGACTAGATCATGTCTGCCAAACACAAAGCATGCGTGTGGGTGCTTCTTCAGCTGTGCCCACGACACACATAACCACTCGATCACAACCCTTTTTCCCTGATGGATCTGCTGTGAACTTACAATCCCTTCTCACACAGATGGTTCAGCAGTTTTCTGGCTGTCATGTGAGATGATATCTATTTACTGATCGTGAAGCAGATGACACTTCACATCCCCTAAAGCTCAGAAGTTCTGTTATGGTTGTGGTATCAATTAAAATGTCATATTCCAAAAAACACCAAGAGGTTGGACTCGGCGAGGTAATTATTCATTCAACAAACACTGATTCATCATTTAGTATGTGACGGTTATTGTGTAGATGTACTAATGGAAAGCCTGACATAGAAGAGAAATGTATTGATTTAATTCATAATTTAGCAAACCAACAAGACAACCATGTTCTTGTATTTTATTCTAATCATATCTGTTATTAAAATCTGTGTAGCGATTTTTTAAAAGTCACCTGTGAAGGATAATGCTAAAGTGAGACAAGAGATTGGTGAAGATATTCAGCTTAATTTATAGACAGGTACGTTGGCAGTAAGGGGATATCCATCATGATAATGCCATCCTAATGTTTAGAAAGTCCCTCAAATACTGTATTCTACAAAATCAAATTCATGGTTAACTTTTTTTTTTTCCTGATAGGGACACTTTCACTGATGGTTATGCTCATGAAGACTAGAAATTAGCCTCAATATGTCCGTGTTCATATCAATGCCATCATGATATAGGAGGACCTCCTAAAGGAAAACAGGAGCTTCCATTTATAGTCAGCAGAAGGGAAATAAGATTTTCTATAAGTAAGAAGTTAAAACTCTTTAAATACTTCTTTTGTTCTCATGTACATTTGGTTAACGTGACTCCTTTCAGTAAAAGATCATTTTCTTTTACTTAATTTATAATAAAAGAGCATTATACTTATGCCAAATACACTTATTGAGTTAAATAATTTTGGGTTTGAATCTTGGCTCACACAACTTAAGTAAACGTGAATGATCAAATCAAGTCCTTGATATGTAGTGTCTTCACTGTAAAATGGGTATAATAAAGTAACGTGAATGATCAAATCAAGTCCTTGATATGTAGTGTTTTCACTGTAAAATGGGTATAATAAAGGTAAATGCTCTTGGTTGTTGTAAGATTAAACATGCTGCGTGCAAAATGCCTAGAACGAATCTGGCATCTTAGCGGTAGTAAGGGTATACATGGTAGCTGATGCGTTGTCATTTTTGTTATAATCACTGTCATCACACATCTATTACCTGGATACAATGTAGGCTTTATCATAATCTCATGGGAAAGAGGATTAAGTGTTGCCTAAGGCAACTAAAACCAATGATGTAGTTATATTTAAGCAGCTTCCTAAGATAGATCCATTTGAAAGGTTCAGTCAGTGAGTCTATAATTAAAAGACTGGATTGCTAACAAAGAAAACATGATCTGAAATCATGGAAATATATTAGAAATATAACTTCTTTGACGTTTAAGAGTTTTTAAAATATTTTTATGTTTTTTATTTTGTGTTTTATGAACTCTTCTTTTTCTTTTTACCATTTATTCAAATGTCCCATCAGGATCTAAGGCTTTTGATAGATTCAAAAAAGGTAATTCATCAGGAAGGAGATACTCTCAGTAGACTGAATACATAATCATGGTTAACACTGGTGGAAATGCAAAAGTCACTGGTAACCCCCCTTTCTATAGAGAATATGTGTCCCAAAGATCCAGACCTATGATAACAAGAGAAAAAAAAATTGAAAGATACAGATTTTCCAAAAAGTTTTAAACATGTATGTTGTGGCGGGGGGGGCAGGGGTTAGGATTAGGCATATATTCCTTCCCATCATTTGTTGTTACAGCGAGAGTAAATTATACTATTATTACTCAACTTCCCATGATTTCTATACAATGCAGGTTTGGAGGTAGTCAATTTTGGGGAATAGCATATTTGAGAAATACTTGCCATATTGAAATATTTCTGCTTCTTTCTGTACACAGATTTTAATGGTCAAGTTTCTAAGGATTTTATAAGAAACACTTGAATTTCTAACTTTAGATAAACCAAATGCTATTCTAAAAATACTTGTATAGTCTAAGTTAGGTGTATTATGAAGTGAAATCCAATTAAGCTCTCCTAATCAAATAAATGAATTCATTTATGTTTTGCTGGAATAGAACTCACAGTGTTATATCACAGCACCAAAGTGAGATTTCTATGGAAAAACATCACTCGCTCTCAACTGTTTTAAATTTTTTTCACCTTTTAAATGTGCAAAGTAAAGTGCTTTTTATATCAGAAACCTGATACAGAAGTACAGACCCAAGTGAATGACCATTTATAATAGAATATAAATGTATTTAAATGAGGTTTGTTCTGCTTTTGGGAGCTATGTTTTCCCAACAAATTTGGTAAACTTTTTTTTTTGTGGTGGGGCGGGGGAGTGGTGGGGCAGAGGGAGAGGGAGAGAGAGAATCCTAAGCAGGCTCCCAGCATGGAGCACAACACGGGGCTTAAGCTCACAACCTTGAGATCATGTCCTGAGACGAAATCAAGAGTTGGCTGCTTAACCAATTGAGCCACCAGGCTCCCTAATTTGGTTAACTTTTAACCAGTAATTTTTCAACCATTTCTCTGCTCCATTCTTTCTCTGTTCTTTTTCTTCTAGAACTCCAATTACAAGTATGTTAAACTACTTGATATTATCCCATAGGATATTATTTTTTTTTCCTTTTTCCTTTGTTTTCAGATTGAATAATTTTCATTGATCTGTCTTCATGTTAACTGACCCTTCTGCCATTTTTAATCTGCTAAGCTCATCTAGAAAAGTTTTTATATCAGATATGGTATTTTTCAATTCCAGAGTTTCCATCTGATTGTGTTTTTATTATTTTCATTTCTCGGTTGAGATTTCCTATCTATTTATGACTCTAACTCTAAGTCTGTGAAGATATTTTAAATAGCTGCTTCAAGTCCTTGTGCATTATTTTCAACATTTGGGGCATCTCAGGATCAGGATCTCAGGATCAGATTCTAATTCTATGGTTTTGTTTGTTTGTTTGTTTGACTATGGGTCATATTGTTCTGAGGTCTGCATATGTAGTAATTCTTTATTGTATGCTGGACATTGTCAACAAAAAGTTGCCTGGATTATGTCATTCCTTCAAAAGATGCTGGGATTTGTTCTGGTGGACTTTTAAATTGGTTGTAGATCTTCTGGGTCCTGCCATCAGTTTCATTCTCTGTGAGAGGAGATCTATTCAGACTTAGTCCTAACATGTTTTTGCTCTTAGTTCTAGCATGTTCCTCTTATTTTAGGGAGTGGTACATATTCATAATGCATGGAGTTCTCTGCATCTGTGAAATGTCCTAGGTACACAGTGAGAGCTCTGACTGGCCAGATGTCCAGTGTTTCTCAGTAGGGTATGACATCTAATATCGCAGGTCCACTCTCAACTCTGCAGCCAAAGGTCATTGCATCACTGGTCTCACTCATGCTTGTCTGTCTGGCCCTCAGTCAGTGAATGCTCACCAGACTTATGGGGCTGTCCCATTCTCAGCTGGCCCTGTTCTGCAAGTTCTATTTCAGTAGCCTAGAATAATTTCTACCACATCACCTTACCAAGCCACCCTACCACCTGGGTTCCACTTTCCAACAGAATGGTAAGAAAAATATACAGAATGATGGGGTGATTATGGGCTCACCTCCCTGATTTCTCCTACAGAACATTGTCATGCACTGTCTGTTGTTTAATAAGATAATTGTCTCATATGTTTTGTTGTTTTATGGTTGTCCTCAGTAAGAAGGCTAGCCTATTGTCATTCAACATGTCATGGAGTGAAGTGGAACTCTTATTTAATTTTCATAATGTTTAAATATATTCTGGACCAACAATTCCCTTGTGTAGTACAGAGGGAAAAGATTAGATGGGGTGTAAATGTAGGTTACAAAATGCAGGTACAAAATGTATGTATAACTTTGAGGTACCATACTATAGAATAGAAAACACTCTGTTTTTAGTGAGAAAGAGATGCTATCATGCAAATTTTAATATTCAAACTCTACAGAAGGGGAGGGAATTGAGAAAATTGTGTCTGAGTAAGAAAAAGTACTAATTTAGAGTCCCATATTTCAGTCAATAAAAAGGTATCATTCTGCAGCTCACAGTGGCAGGTAGCATCCCACCACTACCATTCAGTCATGTTTGATTTAAGTCAACTTCTTTAGGGCCTAAACTTAAGATTTACACTAACTTGATTGTAAGGAGGTGACTCAGAGTCCAAAATTACCTTGGATTATTATATATACGTATATCTTTATCTAGGTGTAGATATATCCAAGATAATTTTCTACTCAGATGAGAATATATACAAACATATATATGCATGCACATGTATAAGATATGTATATATATTTTCATATATATATATGATTATATTATTTATATATGATTTTATGAGATTACAAATAAGGTAGTCTGATTGCATACAATATAGTTAGATTATATACATATATTATTTTCTATTGTTCTATATAATACATATAATAAAGTGAGAGATAGGTACGAGTAGAGATGGCGCAGTAGAGAAAATGAAGATTAAGAAAACGATTTATATTTCTGGTATTGATATTGCATGAGGTTATTCAAGTCGGTCAACTTGTATAGAAACTGTTTCAGACATGTAAAAATGGATATTTATTTTGTGTAAGCTTTTTGGACTCAAACATTAAGTAGTTGAGAAGTTTGTTTGCTAAACATTTTTAACATTTAAGTCTTACCTGTCTGAATTCTAAATCAGTTCCTTTTTGGACTCTAAACAAATTTGTGGTATCTCATCACACCTTTGCTTAAGGCAAGCATTGCCAATACATGACACGGTAAGTATTCATGGTCTTTTACTGTTATTACTGAGCTATCCCACCATGTCCTCTTAGGCCTCTCAAATATTAAAATAAAATATATTCACTCCAAAATATTATACAGACAATCACCCTAAGTTCTTTGGCAATGCAGTGTTTTGGACAAGGGCCACCAATAGACTGGAAATAACATGGGAAGTGAAGCCTCTCCCAGCCTGCAAGAATTCCCATCAGCATTTACACCGCTTCTCCTCACTGTTCCTTTTTCTCAGTTATTCACTACCAGCAACCACAAAACACCACCAAATCGCATAGAGATTATTATTAGATTAGAAACCTCTTCTAGGTTATAAGCATTCAAAAGGTAAGGATCTGTTAGATAACCTTTTGAATAGTCAGTATATCTCCATGTACCCAGTCATGAGTTTTGATGATTCTCTTATACATTTGGGGGAAAGTAGTTTAATGATACAAAGCTTCAGTCTCTAGGATTTCTGTGGAATGGTACCAGTCATTTTAGAATGAAATACATGGTTCCAATTGTAAAGGTTGACTTTATGACTTGAATGTACTCACCTTCACACACAGGCTGCAATCCTGACCACGAGCCATTGAGCAAACATGTCCGCTCAGGAGAGCCCCTCAGCTGGTAACCCATTTCACAGGAGAAGCGGAGAAGGCTCTTGGCCTTGAGTTCATCTCCAAGCCGGGACCCATGTGCTGGGGTCCCGGGATCACCACAAAATCCAGGGTCATTTCCTATTGAACAGAAACAAATATGGTGAAACATAATGTTGTTAGACAAGTTTATAACAGAGCTGTTATGTTCAAAGAGAACGAAGGCTATTTATTTATTTATTTATTTTTATTTATGTTAGAGAGAGAGAACTCGTGAGTGCACAAGTGGGTAGGGGGTGGGCTGGAGGGGCAGAGGAAGAGAATCTTCAAACAGACTCCCTGCTAAGCACAGAGCCCAATGAGGGGCTCTTGGTAGGGCCTGTTCCCATGACCCATGAGACCTGAGTGAGAACCAAGAGTCAGCCACTCAATCGACTGAGCCACCCAGACACCCCAGAATGAAAAGTTATTTAAATGTGTTATAGTCATACTGCATTCTGGAAATCTTGTGAGAAAGACTTTCTTCATCTGCAAAGGTGAAAATCATGAAGAAATTGTTCCTGTATAACTAAACACAAACAAGCTTATCAAAATATGTGGATGACAAAAAATTGATACTCTGGAAGAAATAAAATTCTAGGAATAATGAACACAGGGTTTGTCCACTGCGTCAGTATGGATAATAAAAGCGAAACAGGATTAAAGTGTATTGGGTAATGAACAATCAAATGAGAGGTTTGATTCTTCTCAGTTATGTCCAGAGTTGTTAATTCACTGAGTTTTATTTAAGAACTATTCATGAAAAAATTAAGATTTTTTTTTCAAAGGGCATCAATGTAATGATCAATTCCTGAGACAGGAAAGATGTGGAAGAATTAAGAGGAAGCACGGACAAGGAATCAGGAACGGACAGGGACAAACTGAGCGAAGGGAGGCAGGCCTCTTGGCCAGGGTGACGAAGAACTCCAAGAACTCCCACAAGAGGAAGTGTGAAGTGACTGGCGCTCGAAGTTATTGATGAGGATGAAGATGACCATATAGAACACCGGCGCATTCCTTCAAATAACTGTACTGTTACACAACCTTTCAAGTCCCTAACTAATGGTATCATTCCTTACCTGTACAGTGGGGTGGCGTTCCGCTCCAGTGACTGTCCTCTTGACAAACTCGAGTGCTGTTGCCTACAAGATCCCGGCTCCCTTTGCACGCATACTGAACTATGGCACCGAACGTAAACAGTTCTCCAGTTAGGATAGCATTGGCAGGAACCCCTGGATGGCCACATGATATTGCTGAAGGAAAAATTAAAGTAAATGAGTACATCAGTCCTGTTGAACTGCTTTACCTTGGTAGGTCTCCCACACAGACACCCATACAAACATCCCCTATTAATGAAAAGCAGCTAAACATACTGGCAAATTCCTGCAGTTCCCTGTGGATAACCAATATCATTTTCCAGGTGACACTCCCCCACCTTTGATATTCATGTACTACTAAAGACAAGAAGAGGGTCTGTCGACATTTGTTTTTGTTTCATTTTGTTTTATCTTGAGGTAGTTTTGCTTAAGAGAGAAATTTACAGCTAGGCTTTCAACGAGAAAGTTACTCTATCTACATCTTTTCCATTTGTCCTTAACTATAATCCAAAAAAGCAGTATGATACAAAAAGCTAGAAATTACATAGATTCATGAAAACTATTTCCATTATCTCTTCAGCTAATATGATAACTATATACTTGCTTGGCTCAGAACTCTGTCTTATCTCCTTATTCTTTCAGGTCATGGATCTACGGTGACACTTCTAACAATTTTTCTTTGAACAGGTGGCAGTTTAAAATGTTTAAGTAATAATAATAATAATAAAGAAGAAGAATAAATTAATGATTAAATTTTTCCTCAAGTTACTCTATAAAATAATCTCAGTATTCCCATTCATTTCTTTAAAATCATACCAAATCAGGCCTATAATCTAATCATAAATTATCTTTCAAAGAGGAAAACTCTGGAATCCAGATTAATGTAGGACACTGAAGACTTCTCTCTCCTTTTCTATAAAGTCCCAAATTAACAATGGACTTAATGCATTTGGCCAGACATGGAATAAGAACTTCAAATAACTGTACTGTTATACAACCTTTCAAGTCCCTAACTAATGGTATCATTCCTCACCTGTACAGTGGGGTAGCGTTAACAATGGGTTAACAATGGGTTAACAATGGACCAATATTGCTGTACATGCAAACAGCTGATTGGACTCAGGCTACCAACAAATTATTCAAAGGCCACTGATTTAACAGCCTAGACTACTTGCATTTGATCACTGTTAACCCAAAAGTGATCTCAACTGAAGAGGTTGGGTTAGAAGGTGAAAAGGCATTGAGCATCCCCATGAGTCACATTAGCCCTTACACTGATCCGGTCTTACACTGACATCCATTCACTGGTGAATGAGATTTTACCTAGACAGAGTCCTAAAAAGGAAGCTAATTAGAGCCAAGTCAGGAAGCAGTTGGTAAATGACAGTTCCAGGTGAAATTAAGAGAGAAAAAAAGATCAGTGAAACCATAACAGCAAAACTGCTCTTGGCCACCGCTCTAAAGCATGTACAAGGAAACAGCTCCTCTGAGAACCTGTATTCCCAGACACATGGTAATTCCAACTGTTAATGACAGCAAGTGGTGGGAACCAGCCACTCAGGAGAATGAGAGTCACTTACAACCTAGTTCCTGGAGATTTGGAGCACACTGGCATCATTACAAAAACTAATGGAAGACTCACATCAGCCTGGGAAGACGCAAAAGAAATGTTTGGGGAGACAAAGAAAGAAAAACTAATTTCTCTGAAAAATTCCCATGTGTGAAGGCCTAGAAAATCAGAAAGCAGGTAAAATTTGATGAAGATTCTAATACATTTACAGATGCATTTTTGATCATATGAGGCTGTGCATTTCTTTTGAAAGAAGTCACTCTTTCTCCATAGAAATTAATTATATTGTTATAATTTGAGACAAGGTTCTATATAGATTGGGAGGGGTTATGAGGGACACTGAATCACAGGGGAAAAAAAATTTGTCCAGGACTAATTTATTCTGAAAATGTACCAAAAACGCTGCAATTCTAAGGGGTAAGATAGATTATCACTTTTTTTTCCAGTAAATTCAATTTAAGATGTAATTGTCATTTCCCACATTCTTTATGCACACAAAATGAATACAAAGAAGATAACATTTCGATTTTAAGGATTGTTTTGTTTCTGAATGATTTTTAAAAGACCAAGGAGAGTCACCCCTTTTCCTAAACCGTCAGACTGTTGTAATAAGATGAAGTCTTTAAGCTAAAGGACAATATGCTTTTTCAAGTTAAAAGAAGGTAAGACTATACCCACTTGGGGAAAAGTGTATTCTTGTTAGTCTCCATGGTATAAAATACTGATCATGTTTTGAGGGAGGCCAGAGTGAGGATCTGTAATTTGTCTGCCCAGAATACTGCCCCCATTCTTTTAGGACAATCTGCGTTCCTCTTATTTAATCAGATGGGTCAGGAAAGAGAGACTATCAGATACTATCTTTTCTATTGTATTAACTCTTGGTGCCAGAACTGCTCATGAGACCTATATTAGGTCCATCAGGTTACTTGGCCCTTCTGGCCATAGAGCGTAGGTCAACAGATAGATACTCCCTACCAGAGCCCTTTGCCAACATTTCTGAATCTGGGTCCAGACAAAGTGAAGCTGAGAGGTGCAAGGTGTTGAGGTCACTAGCCACCATGTTTGAGCCATGTAGGATAAGCGTGTCTGCTGGGTTCAAGTAGAAGACAAGCAGTAATAAGTAGAGACAAGCACAGAATGAGTCCAAGTGCTGTCCAATACACTCAGGTCCATTTATCCCTGAGGCCAGGTATGAGAACACACCAGTGTCCCCTCTCCTTTTTGACCCTTAAACTAGTTTGAATTGTAGTTTGTGCTTTCTGGCCAGTCAATAAAGGTATCATATAACTTATACAATTTATAAAGACTTAAAATGTTGTTGTTATTGTTCTCTTGGTGGTCTTACGGGCTCTGAGGCACAAGAATCCAAAATAACCCTCACTTACCCAAACACTTGGGTAAAGAACGATCCCATAGGCCATTAGCCATGCAGGTTAAGGCAGAAGATCCCAACAGGTAAAATCCCTTCTTGCAATGATACATGACACTCATTCCATATTCAAAACTCTCGGGGAAATTCTGTTGCCCGTGACGAATGGCATTTTCCACAAAGCCTGGATCTGAGCAGTTCACCACTAGGGGTAAAAAAAAAAAAGGTAGACATCATTTAGATACACTTAGAAGTAAAAGAGAGCTGCAAAGAGGGGGCACGCTCCTCGACAACATCACGCGGGCAGCTCGTCATCACGCTGTCCTTCACTTCCTGCTTTGGGCCATTATGCTTCAAAAACTGTCAAGCGATCGATGTGCTACTCTGGCAATTTTAACGATGTGAGGCTAATTTCCTTTATTTATTTCCTAAGAAGAGACTTCAATGTGAAGTCTGAAAATAGTTTTCCTGGTTACGTTTTTATGTTATGAAAATGTTAAAATAGGGGCGCCTGGGTGGCTCAGTCATTAAGCATCTGCCTTCGGCTCAGGTCATGATCCCAGGGTCCTGGGATCGAGTCCCACATTGGGCTCCCTGCTCAGCAGGAAGCCTGCTTCTCCCTCTCCCACTCCCCCTGCTTGTGTTCCTGCTCTCGCTATCTCTGTCTCTGTCAAATAAATAAATAAAATCCTTAAAAAAAGAAAGTGTTAAAATAGAACCCGCTCAAGTTAGTTTCATTTAAATATTTTCACTCGGATGTAGTATTTTAGGGCTGTCTGTGGCACAGTCATTAATCACCCCCATGGCCACCTACATGTATTAATTAATGCTTCAGTATGTGTGCCTAAAGTCCCGTTTCTGCTGCATGTGGAATGCAAATAAAAATGACGATTCTTCCATCAACACTTAATAGAAATGTAAATCAAGCCCGCCTCTGATTGAAGACTCTTCCTCCTTTTCCTCCTTTAGAAACAGCCCCGCAGAGAACAGTCCGCTGGGGCACACAGGACAGGCTCTGGTTAATCTGAATGGCACTCTATTAGCCTGAATGCCTGTTGGCTTCTGGGAGGGAATTAGCAATGCGCTTCCGCAGGTGCAGAGGAAAAGAAAGCACCCCTGATTGTCTCATGCTTTGACCCCCACACCAGTGAATGAGACAGCTGCTGTGAAAACTGCACTCTCTCCAGATATTTCTGGCTCAGAAAGGGGCCCTGCAACTAATTCTCGGGCAGTCACTGCAAGTCACGGGTCCCAGCGGCTGGGGGCAAACCCTTTACTCTTATCTGTGCATTTGATGTCCTCTCTGTAGTGAGGAGGAAGGTGTAGGGCAGAAGAGAGGACTACAGAGACCCCTTTCAGTGCCACAAAATAGTATTCTATGCTTTTTAGAACAACCCTGAGCTTATAGAAGAAAGACTCAAGTTCTTCTGAGCCAAAACAAAATGTTTATGGAGCACAGACAGATCATTGTAAGGCTCCATAACGCACTACATCCACAATAAAACTATCACCAAACCCACTGAAGTAGCGGGAATTACCCACCTGGAGAATGTCTAATATACTTGAAAGATTAATTATTTTTTATAATGTGAAAAACAACTGCATAGGTACATTCTGGCATTTGGAGTCATGCATGCAGCCCAGGAGATAGAAATAGGTCCCTGGTCTTATACCTCTATCGGCAGCAAAGCGTTTCCTTGGCCTGCGTGCTGAAGACATTGTGTGCTCGTGTCTGTGCTGATGCTCTTCTTGGGAGACCGTCCACAGCACAGTATCAGAGTCTCCGGCCGTGAGGGTGGAGGCGCCCTACACGGACGGACGACACTGAGCCAGCTCTCGGACGCTTCTGCAGGGACGCCCGACAGATCCCAGTGCTCACAGGACTCTGCCTGCCCCCGCTGAGCTCCTGCATTTCTCTGTTTATACTTTCATGGTGTGTCCCAGCTCTCCTTAGTAGAGGCGGATCGTGTGGTGGATGAGAAGGCGGAGCTGTACGAAGCTAGGGCCATCATGGATTTGGAGCTCGAAAGAAGGATCCAGCTGGAGATGACAGTACGAAGAATAGGGAGTGTGCTGCAGAGAGGTAGTTATTGCTGCAAGATGGATGAGATCCTGCTGCATCCCTCTCTCTGCAGGGTTGAGAATACTTGGTTTCCTGCCTGACGGCTCTGAAACCCCAGGCTGGGCTTCTCTCCGGTGGCCGCTGTTGCCCATGGTGGAGGACAGGTGCGTCGCGGACACGGATGCCCTCAATACGGCGGCCACTCTGGTATCTTAGGTCGCACAGAGCCTCCTGGAAGGAACACTGGAGCTCTGGGTCCCAGGCATCTCCAGCACCCTTAAATTAGTGAGCAGTGACGATGCTTGACAATCATAAAGAGTCCCTGAGCACAGTGGGGAAAACTGAACTGTTCCTTATGTTGGAAGAGTTGTGTCTACACATCTCCTAAATCTGCCCCTATTTTTTTTTTTCCAATCTTATCCTATCAAATCGGTCCTGTCCAGTTTCGGTCAGACCCATCCACTCTTCTATCCCTTCTGGTTTATTTTGGAGGCTCCACTAGGAGATTCAGCTGTATCTCTCTGCCGGGGGCAGGGATAACTTGACTTATTTGCCCACAATGGAGGGAGGGTGTTCTGAAACGGTCCCTGTCATGGTTGTGTGCGAGTGCACTCTGCCTCACGGGAAGTAGGCTGCCTTCCAGAGGAGTTCGTGGGCACCCACTCGACCCCCACAAACAGCTCCTCCATCTGCTTCCTTCCTCCCGTTTTGTGTGGGATCCCCGTCTCAGGATCTGGTGGGCCGAGGCTCGTGTGACTGGCATTCCTGAGCTGCCAGCAAAGTTTAAGGACCAAGTTCCTTCAACTTTCTGGTCATGAGTGAAATCACCAATGAGGTTAATGAAGACAAGTCAGACCTGCTGAGAAAACCTGACAGTCTACTTTGCCACGTGGTGCCCAGCAGAGCGTAATGCATGGGAGAGACATTGATACCTCTTTGTGGAGCTCTTCACCTGCATCAACATCCCACCACCCCACACACTACGAGCCAGCACTTGCACTTGAGGTCCAGGTAGAAACACCTGGTGCAGAGCTGAATTCCATCAGCTAGAAAGAATGAGAAATATGGATATCATAGATATTTGGCTGAGCCTGGAGAAGTTCCAGAGAGTGCACAGAATGTGTTCCATGGGGACCTTTGGGTATGTCAGAGGGGAAGGAAGGACATTACTATAATGATCAGTAACATGCCTGAGGTCACAAAGACAGTTACTCTGGAACTAGGTAAGGAATACCCTCCTGTACCTGTCCAGTACAGCGTATTTGTAAAAATGGACGAGTATTTCTTGGTGACATGAATCCCAAAGGGATCTCCCTCCACTTTTTTTTCTCTTTTTTTGAGTGTACCTGCCGTAAGTCTTAGCTTCCAATAATATTTTATAGGCTATGTACTGAACCTCTTCTCTACATACACTCCTTACTCTTGGAGAAGTTTTTTTTAAAACACTCAAGCTAGGGGCGCCTGGGTGGCTCAGTCGGTTAAGCGTCTGCCTTTGGCTCAGGTCATGATCCCAGGGTCCTGGGATCAAGCCCTGCATGGGGCTCCCTGCTCGTGGGGAGCTGGCTTCTCCCTCTCCTCCCCACTTGTGCTCTCTATCTCTCTCTCTCAAATAAGCAAATAAAATGTTTAAAAAAATACTTGAGCTAACATATAGAGATAAAAACATTGCACATCCTATGACTTACACTTTTAAAAATATATTCCCTTTTAAACTTTTCTGAGTACTAACTGTCCTTTTTACCTAATATTGGCTTAAATCTGCTTGTGCATTTTTTTCAGGCCTGTCCTACTGAATTATTCCCACACAGCTGCAGTCAGACACAGTTTATCCAATAATGCCCTAGTCTGATTATTGAGCGTGTGGATAACCTGACTAATGAAACATTAGAACGCCAGTTTTGAAACATGATTTGCTAATTATTGGATCTGATTTACTTTACCCTCAGTCTCTATGAGTGATTCAGTTTCCCTTGGCATGCTGCACACCATGGGGGGCCGCCAAGCACTCAGACTCTGAGCCCCGTTCCCCCATCTGGCTTGGTCATCTGTCTGTGCAACATCTCATTAGACACCAACGTCATTAACTGCCTCTAGTTCGTCCTGTTCTGTACCCTCATCAGTTACTGGAATCAGCATCTGCCCCAGGTCCTTGATTCTGCGCATGACCCAAAGCAATAACCAAGTCTTCCTGGAAAAACTCTCTGATGACAAGGGTACATGACAGATTTCAGTCCCAGATATTTGCTCTAGCTGTTCAAAAATAGAAATTAGATGACTCCTTTCTTCTAGGTTATGTAAATATAAAGTAAAAAACATAACAGAATACTCAGGAGAGCTTGCCACAGTCACTAATAGCGTGGACCTGGGGTCATCTGGACAGTGAAACTCCTACAGTACTTTCATAGGTTTGTTGTGGATTTGATTCCATCTTATTATTTGGGACAATCTGAAAATTTCAATTGCTTCTGAACTGACTAAAGCAATTCTGAGTTTCATCTCTGGTTCTCAGAAAC
This sequence comes from Leptonychotes weddellii, assembly GCF_054177405.1. Taxonomy (NCBI): domain Eukaryota; kingdom Metazoa; phylum Chordata; class Mammalia; order Carnivora; family Phocidae; genus Leptonychotes; species Leptonychotes weddellii. The sequence continues at coordinate 1,872,532 of NC_138370.1, forward strand.
AATTTTCATAATGATTTCTTACATTCAACACAATACATTTCCTTGCATACTTTTTACATCCTTTACCCACTTATTAAAGTGTATTAATTCATCATCAATAAAAAGTTTGTAAGGTTTTCCTTGGCAGGTCTGTGAGATGATGATTATAGAACCATGTGATTTAACTTGTAATCCAGAATCTGGTTGGAAATCAGAAATCCAAAACGGAATCCAAAGTGCTTTTCAATCTTTGATGTCAACACTCATTCCGACAAGTCTAGTGTTCTTACTTGTAACCACTTTACGGAAGGACGGCTGACATGTAAGAAGCTGCACATATCTAACGTATGCAACTGTATGATTTGGGGATAAGTGAACATCTGTGAGACCCTCACTGCCAACAAGGCCACAAACATCCATCTCCTCCCAAAGTCTGGTTTTTGAAAAAAGTAGAAATAAGTAGTACTGACTTCTTAGCTAACGGCTTCATTTCGTGGAAGATACATATATTTTTTAATTTCAACATAATTCTTCAGAAAATCTGTGCTTCTATTTCTTTTTGGTCTTTACTCCTGCTTCTTCCATTTTCTTTTACAACTCATAAAAACCCGACCGTGAGCAGGAAAATAAGAAAATGATGCTTCATAACCTATGAATAGCCAATTTAATTTTGTTGGTGGTGGGAAAAAAGGAGTAAGAATTAGTTCACTACATTTTTTTTAAAGCACTCATAATTGATTAGAGTTCTGCGTAGTATGTTTTTACAATGTTTTCAATAGGGGCGCCTAGGTGGCTCAGTTGGTTGAGCGTCCTACTCTCCGTTTCAGCTCAGGTCATGATCTCAGGATCATGGGATGGAGTCCCGAGTCAGGCCCTGCCTTCAGTGGGGAGTCTGCTTGGGATTCTCTCTCTCCCTCTGCCCTTTGCCACATTCTCTGTCTTTCAAATAAATAAATCTTTTAAAAAAATGAAATGTTTTCTTTTTTAAAATTTTATTATGTTATGTTAGTCACCATACAGTACATCATTAGTTTTTGATGTAGTGATCCATGATTCATTGTTTGTTTATAACACCCAGTGCTCCATGCAGAACGTGCCCTCTTTAATATCCATCACCAGGCTAACCCATCCCCCCACTCCCCTCCCCTCTAGAACCCTCAGTTTGTTTCTCAGAGTCCATAGTCTCTTATGGTTCAACTCTCCCTCCGATTCCCCCCCTTCATTTTTCCCTTCCTTCTCCTAATGTGCTCCATGCTATTCCTTGTGTTCCACAAATGAGTGAAACCATATGATAATTGACTTTCTCTGCTTAGCTTATTTCACTTAACATAATCTCCTCCAGTCCCATCCATGTTGATGTAAAAGTTGGGTATTCATCCTTTCTGATGGCTGAGTAATTTTCCACTGTATATATGGATTACATCTTCTTTATCCATTCATCCGTTGAAGGGCATCTCAGCTCTTTCCACAGTTTGGCTATTGCGGACTTTGCTGCTATGAACATTGGGGTGCATATGGCCCTTCTTTTCACTACATCTGTGTCTTTGGGGTAAATACCCAGTAGTGCAATTGCTGGGTCATAGGGTAGCTCTATTTTTAATTTTCTGAGGAACCTCCACGCTGTCTTCCAAAGTGGCTGTACCAACTTGCATTCCCACCAACAGTGTAAGAGGGTTCCCCTTTCTCCACATCCTCTCCAGCATTTGTTGTTTCTTGCCCCATTCATTTTTCCATTCTAACTGGTATAAGGTGGCATCTCAATGTGGTTTTGATTTGAATTTCCCTGATGGCAAATGATGATGAACATTTTTTCATGTGTCTGTTAGCCATTTGTATGTCTTCTTTGGAGAAGTGTCTTTTCATGTGTTTTCAACAGAAAGAATTACACAAAGTTTAGAAGACAAGGGTAAAATAACTATGAAATATTCAATGTATTTCACAGTATAAACATTTTTGGACTTGTTTATTAACTGGATGAATCAACATTTTAAAAATGGAATTACTGGCCACAGAGGGAAAAAAAGCAAAAAAGCAACAGCCATTTTGGACTGCTTTTCAAATACATGTGAGTTATATTTTCATTTTTATCAATACCTGATAAAGTAAGTTTTAGCTGCAATTCAGACATTCAGGTTTGATAAAAGATAAACACTCTAATTAATGATCATGGATTATAATTGATTGCCTGACTTTCCTGAGCAAATAGAAATTTCAGAGGCATGTGGACATGGCGGGAGGACTGAGGACCTACTGGGCGCCAGGAACTTTGTGGAGAATTTCACAAACACTGGCTTATCTAGACCTCCAGAAACATGTGAGGAGGGTGTATTTCCTTAAGTATTCATGTAAGGAAACTGCTGTGAAGCGGATCATTGACCATAGACCCTGCATAGAGTTCTACACGATGAGTGAGTTGGATAGATCAGCCCCACGGCACCGTGTCTGCACAGAGCAATCCTGTGTTGCACACTGAAAAACCTAAAGGGTAGACATCGATCCCCTTCTGCCCCTGGAAATACTCTTCAAGTAGGGATTTAAGGGCAGCTTCTGGAAGCTGCCAGCCCCAATGCTCTTCCTGCTCTTGGAGAGAGCCTGCTATTCATTTCCAGGGACACCATATTGAACAGCGACTCCTGACTGCCGTTTATCTGTAGACCCAACAAAGACTTGTGCTAAATAAAGCCACAAACATGGAATTGGTTCTTATGTTTCCCTTAATTTCAAAAGTTTACCATTTTAAATTTTGGATAATATGAGATAATATGATATGATACTATGATAATGCATATGCTTTTTCATAGACCTACAAATGCAATCATATGCATAGTGCTTCTTCAGTGAGGGTTTTTTTTATTGTTTCCTTTTTTATTCCTCTCTAACCATAACTGAAACTTCACTAACCCCACATTTTCTTAATTTTGTTTATATTCATATGTATAGTCACATGGGGACATATATTTTACATCTCCGAATTTAAACACCCAATCCTACAAAACTACAGATAAGAATGGGAAAACTATCTAAGGTTTGTATGCCATACAAAAATTATTACATTAAGAAAGGAAATATCAAGTCAATTATCCTAAAACTTTGTCAGGCCTGGCATTCTCACTGAACTGACTGGACCTTTGAGCTTATTGACACATATTTTGGAACTTAGGAAATGAAGGTTCAAAGAAAGCTTCTATATAGAAACACGGGCCTCCAGGATGGTGTACATAATCTGATTCTTAAAACAGATATGAGACACTTATTTTCATTCCTTTTCATGAAATCTGCAACCATATCATTTATTATACATTTCTTCAAGAGAGCTATAACTACTAACAAAAAACATACCTTCTTTTACTTTCCTAATCCTCTTTGCAAAGATAGTGTTAGCGGCTGAGTATAAAGCATTATAGCTAGCATCCTGGGTGTGAGCCTTCTGACTGATCACAGATGCTGCAGGCTCAGGTAGAGTTTCTTCCTGTTAAGGGCTGAGAACAATGAGGTGGCCCCTGAGCGGAGACAGACTTTGTAGAAATCTCTGTGTAATCTGTCCTCACTTCAGCACAGATTTATTTGGAGTTCCATTCCAAAGTTCTGGGTGGAGTTTCTCTTTCACATCATGAACTAACTAAATGTTGTAGGATTACCCCAAATTCCACAATTCATTGACCTACCCAAATCAGACATTTCTCAAATGTGATCAAGATATGATCAAGAATTTGGGAGAAGAAATCAAGCACAACAGCATGCTTGCATAAGACATGACATCCTAAAACTTCTGTGGAATTATTCCAGGAACCACATAAGATAACAATCAGGTTGTACTGCAATACGCATTACAAATCCCTGGTAATTTTGTTTAAAAAGTAGCTATTTTTCGAAGTAAGTCAATCAGAGAAAGACATGTATCATATGACCTCACTG
>NC_138370.1:1876925-1892204 GCF_054177405.1 Leptonychotes weddellii
ATTTCTGTGCATTGATTTTGTATCCTGCCACATTACTGAATTGCTGTATGAGTTCTAGTAATTTGGGGGTGGAGTCTTTTGGGTTTTCCACATAAAGTATCATGTCATCTGGGAAGAGAGAGAGTTTGACTTCTTTGCCAATTTGAATACCTTTTATTTCTTTTTGTTGTCTGATTGCTGTTGCTAGGACTTCTAGTACTATGTTGAACAATAGTGGCGAGAGTGGGCATCCTTGATGTGTTCCTGATCTTAAGGGAAAGGCTCTCAGCTTTTCCCCATTGAGGATGATATTTATTTCCCATAAATTCTGATGAAGATTCAATAAAACTGAAAAATGCATTGTACATTTTTCATTATCAATAAATAATTTCATTCAAATTATTATATCCAATAAGGCATCTAGGTAATTTTTTTGCTATGGTGGTATCCACTAGCTACTTTTTCAAGTATCTGTGCCAGATTAAGGACTGGAGCCTCTATTCCCTTGATCTGTCTGACTATTTTAGGATTTTCTCTAGCACTGACTTTACTTCTGTTCTCCTGTTCACCTTAGCTGTGTTTCTATGGGTCCCATGAACATATGTTCTTACTGAGTTATACCATGTTACCTATACATTGGCATTCCATTACTCAGGAAAAGAGATACCTTTCATTGCCATATTCCATGCACAGGCACACCTCATTCCATTGTGCTTTGCAGATATTGCATGGTTACAAAATGAAGGTTTATGACAACCCGGCTTTACGCAAGTACATTGAAGCCATTTTTCCAACAGAATTTGCTCACTTCAGGTGCCTGGGTGGCTCAGTGGGTTAAAGGTCTGCCTTGGGCTCGTGTCATGATCCCAGGGTCCTGGGATCGAGTCCCGCATCGGGATCCCTGCTCAGCGGGGAGTCTGCTTCTCCCTCTCCCTCTGCTGCTCCCCCTCCTTGTACTCTCTCTCCCTCCCTCTCTCGCTTTCTCTCAAATAAATAAAATCTTAAAAAAAAGAAAAAGAATTTGCTCACTTCATGTCTCCATGTCTCATTTTAGTAATTCTGACAATATTTCAAAACTTTTCATTAGGATTATATTTGTTATGGTGATCTGTGATCAGTGATCTTTGCTGTAACTCTTGTCGTTGGTTTGGAGCACCACCAACCCCGCCCATGTGCGATGGTGAACTTCACTGACATGCATGTGTTCTGACTGCACTCCTGACCGGCCATCCCCCATCTTGCTCCCTCTCCTCCAGCTGCCCTAGCCCCTCAGACACAACAGTATTAAAATTAGGCTAATAATAACTCTGCGATAAGCTCTAAATGTTCAAGTGAAAGAGTCACACATCTCTCACTTTAAATCAAAACCTAGAAATGTTTAAGCTTACTGAGGAAGGCATGTGGAAAGCCTTGATAGGCCAAAAGCAAGGCCTCTTGTGCCAAACAGTTTGCCAAATTGTGAATGCAAATGAAAAACCCTTGAAAAAATTAAAAATGCAACTCCAATGAGCACACAAATAATAATAATAAAGTGAAACAGCCTTGTTATGCTGATATGGAGAAAGTTCTAGTGGTCTGGACAGAAGAAAAAACCAGCCACAATGTTCCCTTAAGCCAAAACCTAATCCATAACAAGGCCTGAATTCTTAGTTCTATGAAGGCTGAAAGAGGTAAGGAAGCGGCAGAAGAAAAGTACGAAGCTAGCAGAGGTTGGTAGGTGAGCATTAAGGAAAGAAGCCATCTCCATAACATGAAAGGACAAGGTGAGGCAGCAGGTGTTGAAGGAGAAGCTGCAGCAAGTCATCCAGAAGATCTAGCTCAGAGAATTCAGGAAAGTGGCTACACCCAACAACAGATTTTCAGTGTAGACAAAATAGCCTTCTGTTGGAAGAAGATGCCATCTAGGACTTTCGTAGCCGGAGAGACGTCAATGCCTGGCTTCAAAGCTTCAAAGGACAGCCTGACTCTCTCGTGAGGGGCTGATGCAGCTGGTGACTCTAAGTGGAAGCCAATGCCCATGAACCATTCTGAAAATCCTAGGGTGCTTCAGAATCATGCTTAATCTGCTCTGCCTGTGCCCTGTAAATGGAACAACACAGCCTGGATGACAACACAACTGTCTACAACATGGTTTACTGAATATTATAAACCCACTGTTGAGATCAAATGCTCAGAGAAAAATTCCCTTCAAAATATTGCTGCTCACTGACAATGCACCTGGTCACCCAAGAGTTCTGATGGAGACGGACAATGAGATTAATGTGGTTTTCAGGCCTGTTAATGCAGCATCCATACTGTAGCCCATGATCAAGGAATCATTTCAACTCTCAAGTCTCATTATTAAAGAAATGCGTTTCATAAGGCTATACCTGCCTTAAATGGTGATTCCTCCCATGGATCTGGGCAAAGTAAATTGAAAACCCTCCAGAAAGGATTCACCATTCTAGATGCCATGAAGAACATTTGTGATTCATGGGAAAGGGTCAAAATATCAATACAAATGGGAGTTTGGAAGAAGTGGATTCCAGCCCCCATGGATGACTTTAAGGGTTCAAGATTTCATGCAGGAAGTAACCACAGATGGGGTGGAAGGAGCCAGAGAATGAGAATCAGAAGTGGAGCCTGACGATGGGACTGCACTGCTGTGCTCTCAGGATCAAACTTGAACAGATGAGGAGTTGCTTCTTGTGGATGAGCAAAGAAAGTGGTTTCTTGGGATGGAATCCATTCCTGGTGAAGATGCTTTAAGACTGTTGAAATGACAACAAAGGATTTGGATCATTACATAAACTGAGTTGATAAAGCAGCAGCAGGGTTTGAGAAGGCTGACTCCAACGTGAAAGAAGTTCTACGGGGGCTAAAATGCTATCAAACAGTACTGCATGCTACAGAGAAACTTTTTGTGAAAGAAGAGTCAATCAATGCAGCAAACTTCAATGTTGTCTTATTTAAAAAAAAATTGCCAAGGCATCCCAACTTAAGCAACCACCACCCTGATCAGCCAGCAACCACCAACACTGAAGCAAGACCCTCCACGAGCAAAAAGATTACAACTCACTGAAAGCTCAGGTGGTGGTTAGCATTTTTGAGCAGTAAAGTATTTTTTAATTAAGGTATATACATTTTTTAGATAATGCTATTGTACATTAATAGACTACAGTATAGTGTAAACATAACTTTTATATGCACTGGGAAACCAAAAATTCACTGGACTCACTTTATTGTGATATTTGCTTTATCGTGGTGGTCTGGAACCAAATCCACAATATCTCCAAGGTAGGTGTATATTATGAATTAAATTTTCAAGTCTTAGTAGTAGTTGTGAAACCATATATACTGACTTCTGAAATCTTTATACTAAATTTATTACCCATTCTTTACTCATTGGTTTATAAACATATGTGGCTGTGTCATATCTAATACTCTTCTACTAGTTTTTCTTTAAGATTCTTTGCTCTTCCAATTTCATTATTCCTTATATTCCAGATCCAGGTTCTAGAACACTAATGTTTTATACATTATTGTCCAGATGTACTTACTCTTTTTTTTTTTTAAAGATTTTATTTATTTATTTGACAGAGAGAGACACGGCGAGAGAGGGAACACAAGCAGGGGGAGTGGGAGAGGGAGAAGCAGGCTCCCCGCCGAGCAGGGAGCCCGATGCGGGACTCGATCCAGGGACTCCAGGATCATGACCAGAGCCGAAGGCAGGCGCTTAACGACTGAGCCACCCAGGTGCCCCAGATGTACTTACTCTTTATTTTCAGTTTAAATTCCTTCTGAGCACTCACTCTCCCAGAAGCTTCTGAGACATACTGCATCACACTGAAGCCACACTTTTGGGCACCTTGGCCCCGCCAGCCATGCAATATGTTGCTCAGTCTTTCTATTTCAAAGTCCTACCTTCAGTCAGAAGATACCACAGAAAAGGTGAAGGCTTATTCGGGATCAGTAAGACTCCAGCAGACCCCATGATAGAACAGTTTCAGAAAATGGACGTGCCCCTCAAACTCCCTGAGGCCACAATAGCCCTCTTACCTAATGAGGTTTTAGTCAGCAATACAGCCCTAATAAAATGTAAATCCTCACTGCTTTCCATCATCACAATCATAGCACAGATGTAAATTTCTTAGATCACCTGATTCCCCTCTACGGTGCTGATGTCACTGATGAGAACCGAGAAGACCTACCCCAATGCAGAGCTGCCTTAAGGAGGGTGCTATTCAATGACCAGACACCCCATAAGAACGTTTCGGATGGACAATCTCAGAAGCACCAGCGACTCTCAACGCAAAGCACCACACATAGTCCAAGGAAGTTTTGCGGTCTATGGAAAACCGTACTAACCACACCCAACGAGAATATATGCGTATACACAAAGTAGTATGCTAGCAGCTTTCATGTAGGGATGACAGTGATTTCAAGAAAGCAGGTGCCATTTTATGGATAAGAGTGAGAAACTCCTTTTGCTGGTTGATTTTCTCTGGAATTACTACTTTCAAGTTTCACTCTCTCTCTGTTCCCCCCTGCCCAATTCTCCTGAGTATTTCTTCAAATTACCTCAAGTAAAAAGAACAGATTTTCCTATTCAAAATTTACTGGTCCTGGCTTCAGTCCTGAAGTGATTTCCAGCCCACAGAGAGTCAGAGGCTTAAACTTTCCACCTTCTATAGCCTTTGAGTGATTACTAAATTACTGAGATCCCAGAAAGAAGTCAAAAGGGCAAAAAGCAGTTAACGTATTTTACAAGTTACTTGGAGACCTACAGGAGCATTATAAATCAGTATACTTTAAGCTGCCTATTCAACAATTTCCTTATGTTTATTCACAAAAGATCTTTTAAATGAAAAAATTTTCAACTCAATTTTTTTTAAAATTAGCATGCAGAAAAATTTCACCTTGGGGCAAAAGAAGAACAAGTTATTGTATGTGCGTTCCATTTGAAATAATTCATTGTATTTACGTTGATTGATCTTACTTCCACTTACTGACACAATTTTTAAAGTTTTAAAAGATAAAGTGCGTCATATTTTTGAATATCATGTTTGTGTGTCCTAAAATCCTGATGACATTAAGTGCGGTGATATCCTCAGCACTCTGCAAAATAGTGTTTAAGTCACTTAAGGCAATAAGTGACTTTTGTTTATTGGTCAAATTAAAAAAAAAAAAAAGCCTTTTAGCTACTTACAGAAGAAGTCCCAGTGTGAAGGGGAGTGCTGAAGCCTGAGGGAGGATTTAGTGCTCTGTGGGAGCATTTATAGCAAGAAGTGTTAGGCTTTGTCCAACCGTACTGTATTTTTAAGGCTTATGTGAACAAAAGAAGTGCCAGATGATAGATGAATTTACCCAGACATCGTGTTTCCGTGCCACTCCAGAGTCCGTTGGCTAAGCATTCTCTGACGTGAGACCCCACAAGGGTGTAGCCCGTGTTGCATGTAAATATGGCCGTGGCCCCATAGACTGTCAGCGTACCAATCTTGTTACCATTTGGGGGAAAGGAGAGGGTTCCACAGGAGATCACTGGAAGGAAAACAGAAAGCGAATATTATTTCAAGTCCACGGATTATTCTTTTGCTCAAAAATGACAAAATCTTCAGTCCCAATGTTTATTAGGGACAGGGATGTCTGCTTAGAGTTGGGTAGGTCAACCACATAGGAAGCTTAATTTTCCTTCTCTTACACCCTTGAAATGAAAATGTGAGCATTTAGAGCAGATTATAAAACTGTGCAGTGTATAGACATCCCACAAGCAGGCTGGTCAAACGCGTGGGCTGCCTGCCCGCCCTCCTGTGTGCAGCAGCCGGGAGAACCACATGGCAGGGACTGGACAAGGGTGTGGCCTGCGGGAATTAAGGAACGAGAGTGATCTTCCACAAGTCAATTAACTGCCGCACAAAACTGAGGATGCTCGCTCCAATGGAAGGCTTGAGTTCACCGTTTCTTTCGTTGACTTGCATGATTTGTTGGGATTGAGTTGCGTAAAAATGCTGACTATGCGGCCATGTGGAGCCTTTCTTTCTTTCCTTTTTTTTTTTTTTTTTAAGATTTTATTTATTTATTTGACACAGAGAGAGAGACAGAGATCATGAGAGGGGAGGAGGGTCAGAGGAGAAGCCGGGTCCCCGCTGAGCAGGGAGCCTGATGTGGGACTCTGGAATCATGACCTGAGCCAAAGGCAGACGCTTAACTCACTGAGCCACCCAGGTGCCCCCAAGCCTTTCTGAAAATTAAAAAACATACAAAATTCAGACCTTCAGTCATTGTAGCTGGAGTGACTGTGCACCCCCATGTACACCTATTTTCCCAGCATGATCATTAACAGGGTCCACTTTCAACAAGATGACTCCAGTTGGGGAGACAGAGTTAATGATCACTTTCGTTATTGATCCTTATTGTACCACCCAACTCTCCACACTCCAAACGCAGAAACGTTTGAGCACAAAAGGTCAGTGGAATCTGACGGGAAGAAGAAACCACAAAGTCATCAAGGCCAACTGCGCCACAGAGGCTTCTGTGTGTCCCCCCCACATAAGAACCAAGGGTTTGAAGGCCACTCTAAGAAGAGCACAAGGGAGTTCCGGCTGCACTGAGCTGTTCGCAAGGGGCTTAGGGCAAAGGTGGCAAGTAGCTACCAATATCGAGTCGCTATTAATAGTAAACTGATCAGAGGCAGTAAGACAGCAATTCAGAACACAGATCTGGCTGCAGGTTATTCAGGTTCAACGCTGCCTTTTGCCATTGCCTCCTCCAAGTCCCTGGGCTCTCATTAGCTCCTCTCTCAAGGGTTGAGAGCAGTGCCTGCCACACGGAATTGTGCACTGGATTCAAAGAGGGGACACATGCAAACAGCAAAGCCATGCCTTGCATGGGACCAGGGCCCAGTCAGGGTTAACTAGCGCAAAGCAGACCTGGGACCCATTCTGTGAACTGACTCAGTATGAACACCTTGACTGATAGTTTGAGTGAAGACAGATTTATGGGCGTGCTGTTTAGACCAGTCTTTTGCACTGGGGCCGATCTTACTCTGAGGTGTCATGACTGTGGTACGTTTTCAAGCAGACACAGCCAGGTGGTATGTGTTCTAGGGGGATTGCTCACCGAGAATTCGGACAGTTCAGCTCCAGAGGAGGTCGTGATCAGAACGTTACTGTTGCAGATTTACTAGTTTCTGGGGTCCCTAAACTCTTATTGGGTTACATCTCATGCATTTAGTAATATTGTTAACATGTCTGCTGTACCAAATGTTAATGAATTCCAAGTGTTTATTTTATTTTTTTTTACGATTTATTATGAACTTTCAATTAAGCCTTTCCCTAACACACTATGAACTTCACCTTGAGTTATGGTATTTAAAGATCCATGCGTAGCCATTTAGGATAATTGGACCGTGTTCTGAAACTTCTGCATGGGTCAGAAAAGTGTTAACCAGCAATGAATTCTGAGCACATGTCCTCAGAGGTGTTGACACACCTTCGGTGGAAAGACTAGCAGAAAGGCTCACGCTGCTTTGCTTCTGCCCCATTCTTTCAGCCTCTGTTAAAAATACCCAGGGAATGAATATATTTTAGGTCTGTCCTCCACTAAGGTTCACTAGACTGTAAAGAAGAGCTAATGGAGCAAACTTTTAGCTTTTCAGCAGCTGGATAATGGGGCCTCAGATGGTAGAGTTTCAGTTGGCAGGAAACCCAATACATTAATGAAAATAGCAGCACTAATTTGGAAAAGCTACCTTAAATGAAAGGGAGAACTCCCCAACACAGTCTCACTCACACACACACACACACACACACACACACACACACATATGCTTTGTCAAACACCCAAGGTAAAGCCTCATTTCCATGTTCTTTTCTCCCTTCAAGTTTTCAAAATGAATTATTTGCCTCTTTCCCTTCCATTAAAGACACATTCTTTAAGGAGCCATGGTCCAGAATTCAGGCTGTGTTTCTGAATATCTACAACATAACGAAAGCCCCGTGTAGCACTCTCTGTCTGTGAGTTGCGTGTAAATTTAAAATGCAAAGATGTTTTCTTTTTGGTTCAAGGATTTCTGTGATAACTATTTTTCTTTTTTTTTTATAAATATTTTTCTTACTTTTTAAAGCAGTAAGTCAAACAATAAAGAAATGTAACAAGAAGAAAGCAATAGCCTCCCACTTTGATGTAGTTCTTGTGCTAGGGAGATATATGGACACCCGGGAGATGGAACTTTAATCTGGTGTTCTTGTCTCTTTAGGGATAACCATTGGAAGTTGGTTCTTCTGAAAGAGAGTGACTGCAAAGCTCACAGTTTCAAGGTGGGAGTAGGTCTCCTGTCCTCTTCACCTGGGTTTGGTCTCAGGAACCTGGAGTTAGGATAACACAAACCCTTCAAAAAGTATTCTGCTTCCAGGATTCATATCGGGTTTTTCTGAGTGTATGTTGGCAAGGTGGGGAAATAGGAGATAAATGTAATTTAAACATATTTTAAATATAAAATAAAATGAAAATGTGTTATAGCAAGAATGAACTAAAACATACCTTTATTTTTATTTTCTTATAGAACCCATAAAATATCGTATGCATGTTAAGGCTCTAAATTTTTTTCACTTTATTTTTGATAATAATTAGTCATTACTGTTTACTGAAAAATGGTATCATGGTAAGGTGTAATTATCTTATTATTATTTTAAATAAATAATGATTTTTCCATTTAAATTTAAATGAATTAATATAAACACATTAAAATAATTCCTGATTTGAATTTATGTTAAAAATCTTAAAAAGGTCTTTGGGATCTAGCAGCCAGCAGAGTTCAAAGATAGTACCCTAAGATTTCTGCTCCCTGGTGTAAAATCCTCTCCCCTTGGTGTAGGCAGAACCATGATGAGGTTATGAATGTTTTCTTTGAGCTAATCAACATGGGATTATCTGTTGGGACTGACCCAGTGAAGGAGCCCTTAAAGGAACTGAGTCCTTCCTGGAGCCAGAGATTTGAATCACCGGAGGGCCTGGAGGGATGGGCAGTGCATTGGAAAGAGCTACACATGGCCTCCTGGGGCTGAGGGCATTTCCTAGTCCACAATCAGCAACAGTGTGAGGACTCAGCCCTAAATTGCATGGACACAAATTCCATCAACAAACAGTGTGGCCCATCTTCCCCCAGTTGGGGCTCCAGATAAGGACACAGCCAATACCTTGATCTCAACCTTCAGCAGAAGACCCAGCTAAAAAGTGGCAAACATCTGCCCCCAGAAACTCTGACATAACAAATCTGTGTTGTTCTACATTGTGTTTTAATGATTCTATAGCAACAGAGAATGAAGACAGGTCCTCAACAGTGTTTAACATTATGAGATGCCTAGGATGAATGACCTTGAGAACCACTACTGTCCAAGAGGCTGAGGTATATGTCCCATAGAGGTTTATCATAGGTGAGGGGGTTTCTAGGCTTGTGCTCTCTGGAATCACTTCCAAAACATTTCAACCAAAGAGAGGACTGGGGAGGGGGCGGTGAAGACTGCTGAGTTTTCAGATCACACCACAATTTGAACACAATGTTAGACATTGTGATATCTCACTGACACATCAATGTTCTGAAACAAGAACATCTTTGATACTCTCTTTAGTTAGTGCAAAACTTAAAAAAAAATCAGTAGAGATATAAATTAATCAAAAATATCCATATCAAGTCTTTTGGGGGAAAGGAAACAGAACAATTTCAGTTTGGTCACAAAAATAAGGATAGGCTTGGTGTCAGCTTTCTCTACCCACCGATAACATGAACAACATGATGCATACCCTTGGGCACACAAGTGGGTCTCTAACACCATTTTCCACTAAAAGGGCTCCTTGGAGAATGGCTGATTCCATGTTTAGGCCAGGAAAAAAAAAAACAAAAAACCCTCAGGATGAGCATAAAACAACCTGTCTTTATGAGAAAACAGGGACAACTTCAAAGACATTAGAAGGACAAGATGGAGTCAGGTAGAAGGGACTCTCTCTGGCCACACTGTGATGATGTGAACCACCAAACTTGATAAAAAATAAATAAAATAAAATAAAAACACACACAAATAGCAAGCAATGACTTCATGGACCCCCCTGACTCTGGACAAGGCCACATGTCCATGATGACATTCAAGAGAGACAAGTAACAAAGTGTGATATAACAACTCATGCCAAGCAAGGCGAGTCAATGAACAGCTGACAATTTACGAAATCCATCTGCGTGCTAAGTTGGTGGGAGATATCCCCACACACATGGATTTCTGGTTGTTGTTCCTAGACCATACTCAGTATTGCAATCACCAGATTGAAGTCTATTAGAGTCAGAAGGACAGACTTGCTAGAATTTCAGAAGGATGGAGACAAAAATACAATTTGTGGATGGTAGAACCCCAGTGTTGCTTTCTTCCCCCAAAAAGAAGGTGGAAACTTGCTGCTAAGGAGGTTGGTTCAACAATCAGGAAGGCCTGGTTTTGTAAACACTCTTCTAAATATGAGTCTTCTTATAAGTGTCAGTTCTGGAATGGAGATTTGAGCCTTTAGTATAAAGGGTGGGGCATAGCAAATATCCACTTGACATGATCCTCCCCTGGTGCCCCAGACAGCTAGAGAGATGAGCAAAAACTAGACTACACTGTTGCATCCACAGAAGTGAACTTCCCACTCCCAAGAACTTAATGTGTGCCTATTTTTAAGACTCTGATTCGGTTCGAAACTGACAAAAAGGGTGTTGGCTAGAAAAGTCTGAGATAGGCAAAAGGTAGAGGCTCCCAAATCTTTCTCCTTCACTCTCCTTGCTGACCTTAATGACTGAGTCTCTGAATCACAGCGCTGAGCTTCACGGTGGGTACCTTTGAGGATGACAGGCGTGGGTGTGGGAAGGGGGGATGCACTAACTCAGATGGAGCAGAACACAGAGGAAATGCACTATGAGTTCAGTGACCAGATAATGAGTCAAACCAGGACACTTGTGAGAATGAACAGCAACCATTAATAATTACTCTGGAAAACACGCTTCAGGCAGTTTGGGGATCTAGGGGTGCTGTCCACCTTGACTATGAGTGAGCCCCTGAAGTTCACCGACCCTCCCTAATTTATCTTTGTGTTCTTGGTGAAGAGCTTAATATATGTTTATTACCATTGGTTCTATTAAAAGTTGAATTAGAATGACCATATCAAAGGCAGCAAAGCATTAATTCTTTGGTCCTTTTTCTGATTTTATTCTGGTTTATTCTTACAAAGCTGTGTGTTTTATACATTTGACACTGGTCTAACTACTTGATTTGTGCATGATAATTTCCTGTGAACAACCTGCTAAGAGTGTATGTTAAATATATCAGAATCAAATAATGCTCTGAACAACACTAATATTGTCTTATTTTTCTATTTATTCATATTTATTATGAAACCCACTCAAAGGCTTAACAGCTTATCTTGTACCTATGAGAATAATAATCTCCCTTTTCAAGACAGTCATTATTTGAGCATGCAATATCTTCAGTATAAATACTATTTCCCACGATCCTAATTAGAAGTTTTGAATAGTCAGTGCATGGAATAAGAGTTATCTTTTTAAACATAGGCCTGGATCTGTTTTTGAGCTGATATGAATATTTGAATATTCTAATATTTTAAAGTATATAAAATGCATCATTAATAAGGAAAAGACAACATTCAACATTTAATCCAGCAGTCAGGTTCTAAGCATGTCACATAAAAATCCATATTCATCATTATAATGACAAGAAATACCATTTTGTTATATTATTAATCTACAGGGCTTACAGGGGTGGGTTAAAAGGTGGTTGCCAGTGATGCCAATCATTCAGAATGGCTACGTTATCTGGGAAGGGTACCCGCCACTCACCTCGACATCTGGGCCTCTCTTCGCCTATGCTCCAAGTTCCGTTAGCTTGGCACTGTACCAGCCTCTGGCCCTCTAGGGAATAACCAGGACTGCAGCTGAGCACTACCTGAGCTCCATACTCATTCAACGATCCTGAAACCAGTCTCCAGGTGACGTGATCTGAGAGCTGAGCTTCAATGCTGGGACAAGTTACCGCTAGAAAAGAAACATACTTAACATCACCATTTTTTTTTCTCAAGGGATCAGATCATGTTTGCTTTTAATGGTAAGACCCTTCTATACGAAACTGATCTTGCTGTGCAAAACAGAAGCCATTACCTATTATTTCAGGTACTTTTCTCTACTACCTACATAGTCACAGAGAGACGATCATGGATATAAAATGGCCTCGACAGCCTCACTTGCAGTGACACTGTGATGTAAAGGGCGAAATCACCCACACCAACTTGTACAGTGCATTTGGGTGGAAAATCTTCATCAGGTAAATGAGCACATGCACAGAAAAATCTTACATATAATTTGTCTCCATTTCCTCTGAGAAACTTGGAATAGAATTGAGTAATTGAAAACCAGCTTGGACACATCAGAAAATCGGATGCCCTCATTCCCTTCCTCCCAAACACACCTATATAATACATTCTGTATGTTACTGGATTTATAGGCACACAGTTTTATATGCACACTGCATTAATACTGCACAGATAAATGTTTAATAGATCTCAAAGGAGACAATCTTTTCCTGCTCTTAGGAGAAAGCCTAGAGTTACAGTAACTACTTAATAAAGGGCAGTAGCTACAAATATAACAATGTGGGAAGGGGGGCCTCCTGGGATAACAGTAAAGGTGGTAGTCTTGCCGTTTTCCTGGAGTGGGCTTCAAGGGATCGCAAATATGCTGAAAATAGATGCAAAATTTAATGTTTGTGAGTATACATTTTCTGAAAGGAACAGTAATATTTGAAATGAGTTTTACAAAGTTAGAACTCCACTTCTTCAAATATGAACATCCACCACAGTAAACCACCTTCAGAACTGACCCCACAGATTAATTTATTGAGCCTGGAAGATGTAGCTAGAGAAACCATAGCTTTTTCAGAATGATATTAATAAATAATTTTATTTATTTAAAAGTAAATTAAATTGAAAAGTAAATTCTATACAAGTTTATTATAATTGAATTAGGCATATCTAAATGTTACAAAAATCTCATTGCATCTTCTATCAGTTATTTACCAATACCATGAGCGAATAAACTGAAAAAAGGACTTTTGTATTAGGATGATAATATCAATGAGGTTTAAAATGTGAAAAGGATTTGCTAATTTAAAAGTAATCCTTAGATCTATTTCTCTTAAATATTTTTGAATAAAATGATTATCCCAAATTTATATGGATTCAAAATGGATATTCAAAAGTCCTACATGTGAGACCTAAAACCATAAAAATCCTAGAAGAAAAGACAGTCAATAATTTCTTTGACATTGGCTGTGGAAACATTTTTCTAGATACGTCTCCTTCGGCAAGAGAAGCAAAAGCAAAATTAAACTATTGGGACTGCACCAAAATAAAAAACCTTCTGCACAGCAGAGGAAACCATCAACAAAACAAAAAGACAACCTACTGATTGGGAGAATATATTTGCAAAAGATACACCCACTAAGACATTAATATCCAAACTATATAAAGAACTTATATGACTGAACACCAAATAACCCAATTAAAAAATGGGCAGGATGACCTGAATAGACACTATTCCAATGAAGATATAGAGGGCCAACAGACACACGAAAAGATGCTCAACATCACTTACCATCAGGGAAATACAAGTCAAAACCACCATGAAATACCACATCACACCTGTCAGAATGGCTAGAATCAAAAACTCAAGAAACAACAAATGTCAATCAGGCTGTGGAGGAAGGGGAACCCTCATGCACTGTTGATGGGAATGCAGACTTCAGCCACTCTGGAAAACAGCATGGAGTTTCCTCAAAAAGTCAAAAATAGAATTACCATTTGTTCCAGTAATTCCACTACTGGGTATTTAACCAAAGAAAACAAAAACACTAATTTGAAAAGATACATGCTCCCCTATCTTTACTGCAGAATTATTTACTGTAGCCAAGAATCTGGAAGCAGCCCAAGTGTCCATCAATAGATGAACGAATAAAGATGCGGTGTGTACACACACACACACACACACACACACACACTGGAATAGTATTCAGCCATAAAAAAGAATAAAATCTTGCCCATTGCAATGACATGGATGGAACTAGAGGGTATTATGCTAAGTGAAATAAGTCAGTCAGAGAAAGACAAATAGCATCTGATTTCACTCATATGTGGAATTTAGGAAACAAAACCAATGAACAAAGAAAAAAGAGACAACCACACTCTTACATATAGAAACAAAGTGGGTGGTCGTCAGAGGGCAGGTGGGTGGAAGATGGGGGAGAATGGGTGAAGGGGATTAAGGGCACACTTATCGTGATGAGTACTGAGTAAGGTATAGAATTGTTGAATCACTATATTGTACACCTGCAACTAATATAACACTGTATGTTAACTATCACTGAATAAAAAAAACAACAAAATTTATATGGATATTCAAGCATTTTACCTACCGATACAAGTAAGAATTTTCTCTAACTGGAATACCTTTAGAATTCCAGGCAGGATAGCTATTTCTGAAAAGTCTTCAGTGCCTATAACCTTGTAAATCCGTAACTCAGCTTCAATCCCAATGCCTATTTCAAATAAAATTCATTTCATTTCACCAAGAAGGGTGCTTCTAAAATGGATTTGATTGTTTTCAGTTGCCTGAACTAACTCTTACAAGCTCTGCTTCAGCCCGGAAGGATCTGATGGGGCATGCCCAGTGGAATCGGTCGTTTTCTTGGAGCTAATATTACCTATAGTGGTGATCTGCAAATTCTGGATGATTAACTCTTCCTTTGTGAAAATGCTATTTGGTTTGCTTTGCAATTATTTGATTCTGGTTTAATCGTTGGTGTGAATCTCTTTCTCCCTGGCAGGATACAAGCTCTTGCACTGTAAACACTGTCTTTTCACATTTTTTCCTTGAGTATAATGTCTGCCCTTAAACAGGTGCTGATGACATATTTATAAATGTGTGTGTGTGTGTGTGTGCACTTCTGCTTTGGAAAATAATGTACTAAGAAGATGTAGAAGAAAACAAAAAACAAAAAACAAACAAAAAAACCCAAAGAAGTGGAGGTGATAACCGCATGGGGATGGAACCTGAGTAAAGAGAGAAGTGAGACTGGAATAGATATTTAATGTGGAAGTCCACCTGGCCTTTTGTTCTCCAAAGAGGGGGCAGGGGGAGGTTCTCAGAAATTGCTGAGAAAGTCAATTATCATATGGTTTCATTTATTTGTGGAACATAAGGAATAGCATGGAGGACATTAGGAGAAGGAAGGG
>NC_138370.1:1892704-1904893 GCF_054177405.1 Leptonychotes weddellii
GATGTTTCAGTGGGGCAGTTGGACCTTTACATCTGGAGCTCAGAAGAAAGGATGGAGGACAAGCATAGAGAAAGAGGTATTTCTAGTACCTATTGCAATCTCCGTAATACACTCCCTGAATCATTCTAGATTCACTTCAAACCACAGATTGCGTGACCAGACTATAAACTGAACTCAGTATCCTATAATCTATTAGCAACGTTTAAGGAATAACAAATTTTTATTTTTCATTCAGTCTTTCTGGTGAAAAGATTTGCCACTATTTATTTACTGATTCATAATTTATTGAAACAGTACCATGGAACTAATTTGTTGGAAGAATAAAATATATCAGCACATTATAGATGCAGACCTTCTGAAAGAAAACAGAATAGCTTTCCTCAGATATCTGGAGAATTGATTTCTCCCACAAAGATAACTTCATAAATTTATGTTAGGTTCTACTTTAAAGTTTTATCAAAAGTAAAGTTTTATCAAAATATATATATCAAAAATATATATTTAAAAAATATATATGTAAATTATTATCCTATGAATTATTTGAGTTATAAAATTATCATATAATTTGGGGAAGGCAAAAAAAATATTATTCCCATTTGATAGATAATGGTGCTATTTTCTTCCTGAATGTCATAGGTGTTTAACATAACTGGCCAGAATCATACTTTTCTTTTGCAAGAAGATTCCTTTAGAAATAAAACCTCAAGTGACATCTAAACCTCAAGTGTGCTAGAGCAGAATTGCTCCCTGCAAAGATGCAAGATTGGAGCGTTGGCGTAAACAGTGATATTAGTGGTTTCAGTGGCTATTAATTTCTGTCCTGAAATCTCTTACATTTGGCAAATATTTTTAAATATACTTTTTAGGATTTTTATTTATTTGTTAGAAAGAGAGAGAGCAGGAGTAGGAGGGGCAGAAGGAGAAGCAGACTCCCCACTGAGCAGCGAGCCAGACAGGGGACTTGATCCCAGGACCCCGGGATCATGACCTGAGCCGAAAGCAGACACTTAACCAACTAAGCCACCCAGGTGCCCCAAGGCAAATATTTTAATAGTTATTCTGTCTTGGCTTAAGAACTCTCATCTGTAAATGAAGAAGTTTATCTAGGTTATCTGTATAGTTTCATCTTTAAAAGTTTACAACTCTACCCAAAAACATCCTCATCACATTCAAG
The DNA here is from genome assembly GCF_054177405.1 of Leptonychotes weddellii. Classification (NCBI taxonomy): domain Eukaryota; kingdom Metazoa; phylum Chordata; class Mammalia; order Carnivora; family Phocidae; genus Leptonychotes; species Leptonychotes weddellii. Next base: position 1,893,879 of record NC_138370.1, read on the forward strand.
AGAAATGTGTCTGCCATGTCATCCACTTCCTCCTGCCACACTGTTGTAAAGTATCTTTTCCCAAGTTATCACCATATGAAATATGGAAGAGGAAAGTAAAGGCAGATATCTAACTCCTCTTATAGGCACATTTGGGGATTTGCCTGGGAGTGCTCTAAGCATGGCCAGGATGGTCTCTGACTCCTAATACTCCACTACTTGATTTTTAAAAGTCAATATAAAATTATTTTGTGTAACAAATAATTTAAAACACAGTGAAATGTCTGCATAGCTATCAGTTTCTATAATCTTGTACTTGGGTCCAGGTCTCCACTAGCTTACAATGGTCAAGCATCTCTTCAGCTTTCCCGTGAGGAAAATCGAGTTTTTTGTGTGGCCAGGATCTTCAAACTATGGACATTCCAGTAATCACCCAAGCAAATACATGATGACTTTTTCATGACAGCTTGATGAGGACTGCCAGCAAAAAATGGCATTTGAGTATATTTCAGCTGGAGAGTGTGTCTTTGTAATAAACACTTGACTACCTCAGCAATTTCTTCAGGACCTCCCACATGACTCATACCAGCCAGGAACAGTGTTGGGTTTAATCAGGGAGGCTTGCGTACCTTGGTTGATGGATGAGAGGTGATCACATCCTCAGCTATATGAGCTTACAGGCATGGATGCTGCTAGCTGGTGTATGAGCATTTTGAGCTTGATTAACAGTTATTTGATCTTAACTTTCCCCATCAACTCGTGCCACACAGCCAAATGCATAAACAAATTCACCTTTAAAACAACATTTAACAAGGGGTAAAATATGGCTAAGAATTCCTGCATCGAGAAGTATCTATCAACAGTGCCAATATCTTCTAAATGAAATGTCACCACCATTTCAGTCTGTTGAAAAATGTAACACAATGAGATTATAAGAAGGAGAGGATGATCCCTCTACCATTAACTTTTATTTCAGGCAGTAAGTCCAGGAAAACCTTTCAGTGCAAGCTGAGCATTTTTAGCTTTGGGGGGTGTACTTTTGGAAGACAAAGCAAATCTAGCTATCCTGTGTCTTTGAGCCATGTCTTTGCTTCATGCCTGTCACCCAAACGTGGGTGTTGCTGTGGGCACATTATCATAAGTGCATGTATAAATGTGGAGTTAAAGCTTTGTGTGATGATTTCATATTGACTTCTCATTAAATATCTGTAGGAAAAAGGATGGAATTTTTGAAAGAACATGGATTCAGAGATAGGGAAGTCTGAGTCTGTTGTTTATTTATGACTTAGAAAATTTACCTAATTCACAGAAGCGTTTGATTCCTTATCTGTGAAATAAGAATCATCACACCTCCTTATCAGGGTAACCTTAGCAGAATGTATAATCTAATGCACACAGCAAAACATCTGGTAAATATTAGACTCTAAGCAAACAGTAAATTTTATTATTTCATCATCATAAAAATAATCTTTCTTCAGATTTAATATAAAGGAAAGTATTCCTCAACTCTTTAGCATCAACTAAAGCTGAAATAGGTATGGAAGAGTATTTTTCCTTTCATCTTGGGTACCAAGGAAACAAGTGATGGTTAATCTCTCAGATGCGGTATGCCCCCATCAGTAGAGATTAGGTGGTACTGGGCTGCAAGTGGAGAAGTGGAAGTTTAGCACTGGCCATGCTAGGAGCCATCAGTGTCTCCCCAAGAGCCAAAGCAGGGCTCCAGATCCCCGAGAACTAGTACAGATCCAGATACACTAAAACCAATGAGCACAGGGGGCACCTGGTGGCTCAGTAGGTTAAGAGTATGCCTTTGGCTCAGGTCATGATCTCAGGGTCCTGGGATTGAGTCCCTGCTCAGCAGGGAGTTGCTTCTCCCTCTCCTTTTGCCCCTCCCCTGGCTCCTGTGCACTCTCTCTCTCAAAAAAAATAAATAAAATATTTAAAGGAAAAAAAAAAAGCACTGAGCACAGGATGCAGATGATCACAAGCACAATGAGGTGGTAGAGATAGATGACGTTATTAAGAAATGTCTAACTTCAAACATCATCTCCCTTTTTAGTATAATATCTGGCATCATCCACTCCTGAGGGCCTGAACAGAACAAAAAGGCAGAGGAAGATTGAATTTGCTCTCTTTGCTAACGCCGGGACACCTGCCTTCTCCTGCCCTCCAACAGGGTCTCTACCGGTTCTCCTGCCTTCGGATTCTGACCGGGACTTAAACACCACTGCCCTCACTCCCTCCTCCACTGTTTTCCCTGGTTTTAGGTCTTTGGACTTGGACTGAATTATACCATGGGTTTTCCCGGTTCTCCAGCTTTGCAGACAGCAGATACTGGGCTTCTTTGCCTCCATCATCATGCAAGCCAATTCCTCTAATAAATCCCCTGTGAAGTATATCTATATGTATCATGTCAGTTCTGCTCACCTAGAGAGCCCTGACTGGGAAGTGAGCATTGGACATGTTATGCAAATTGCCCAGATTTGATAACAAGTCAATGGCTCTGTTGGGGCTGGGATCTCAGAGTAGCTGAAGCCAAAGTATGCCTCTCAGTTATTGCCCTATTGTCGCTGAGGGGCCACCTGCTATATTTCACTATAGTCATATTTTCTATGTCATGTCTGACCACCAGCAATGAACAAATATATCCATAAATTAGTTAGAAATGCATTTTCAAAATATGATTCTGAAAATACAAAGGCCACATTGAATTTGAACATTGATGGTCATATTTCTGGACCTTTTATTATTATTATTATTTTAATTCTCCTTGTCTTCTCTGATTTCCCAAGTACTTCTTAGAACAACTGGATACGAAGCAATACCCACTTGATGCTTAGCCAGCACCCAATATGCCATTGACACCATGCTGGAGGTTGAGATAAATAATAATGGTGAGAGAACAGGTAAAATACTAGAATGATCACGAGGCTATGGGACCTAACACATCTTACTGCCTTCATCCATTCCCTAGGGACAGGGGCAATGTCAGACACTTAAGAGAGAGCAATACTAGCATCAAAAATATCCTTCCCTTTGTTTTGAGGGACAAAGAAGAGTGTTTCTGAAAATGAGGGCAGACAGGGGGAAGCAATGACTTGTATCCGCAGACCTTAAAAGCAAAAAGACGGACAAAGTAAAATAAATAAATAAATAAATAAATAAATAAATAAATGGCAGTTCTGAACTGAGAAATACAGGATAACAGGATTCAGCTGATAAGTATCTTGAGCTATTCTAACCCTCTTGAACATATTTAGCACCTCATGGCACAAGGAAGGAAGAAAAAAAGCACTTATTAATTTGAAGCAAATAAAAAAGCTGTGGAAGGAAGATGACCCAGTAGGTCAGCATATAAATGGCTAATTATACGGAAAGGCTCTGATTTGGCAAGCAAGGCTGGCTTAGGGGCAAACCCAGGGCTTACAGCTTACATCAGGCTGTAGAAAGTAACTGACTTCTGCCCATCTGCTTCTAGAAAGTTGTAGGAAGGCACAGGGCAGATGTTATAAAGAACCAAGAAGGGGGGTTTTTTCTTAGGAATATAAAAAAAGTTTCATGCAGTAAAAGGCAAGTACGTAGAGAGAGAAAGCTGAAGGAAAGAAAGCACCATTCAGGTGTGCTATACGCCAAGTCTGAGCCAATTCCTGCCACCGCACCACAGAACTCAGTCTCCCACATTTGCAGGTGACCTTACCAAGCTTTCAATCCGGCATCAGAGGAATTCATGCAAGGACCAGATGCACTTTACTTAGGGCTGGTTTTCATGGGAATCGGTACTTTGGGGGCTATCTTTATCTAGTCTGGTGAGTAGGAAGATGTCATGAGAAGATCATGTTCTAACACTAATCAACACAGATACACATGCTGGTTCTGATCATGGACAATTCACTTTACCGATTTCAGCCCGAGATTTACCACCAACTGCCAATAAGACTAATAAAATCTCTTCTATGGTTGCCTGGCCATCAGGTAAGGTTAGTTAGGGTGCAGTAAGTGTGGCTGCAAATAAACCACTCAGCACTGGTTAGTTGTCCTCTCTCCTTTACAAGTGAGGAAACAGAGCAGCAAAGACAGACCAGTTTGCTTAGTGAAAGACACAGAAAATTAAATGTGTTTCTTGCAAAACAAGTGCTGTGTGTCTAATAAATCCTCAAAATTGCTGACTGAAATTTTGGCTATGTTTTATTTAAAAAAATTAAAAACACAGAAAATAAAGAAGAAATAAACCTGGGATATAAATAAGGAAGGCTGTTAGGAGCAACAGGGCAGAGCTAAGTGAAGAGGGAGCTCAGAGCAAGATGTCACCCTTACTTTCCCACTGTTGGAAATTCAAAACCATCCCACATTTCTGTAAGAAAAGTTTTATTGGTTCTTTCAGAAAATGTAATTACAATTTCTTAGAAATAGCCAACATGAAATTAAGCAACTGCTAATTTAAAATCTCAATAAAGTAGGCACTGAAGACAAATTAGGGTCTTCATCTCAAAATCAAGAACCAGAAAACTTTTCTTTTCTCTCTCTTTTTTTTCTTTTATGCCCAGGATATAAGCATGTAGAAGGGCAAAAATGAAAGAACAAAACCTTAAACACAAAACTCTAGTATATCCATGCTAGAAAACATTACTATAGATGTCTGCTCATGATTTTTTTTTCTCCAGTGACTTACACTAACCTTTTATTTAATGAGAGAATAAATAAATCAATGTGTCTAGGGCCAGAAGAATTTCCCTAGCACATCTAAAGAGGTAACAGACTCCAGGGGCGCCTGGGTGGCTCAGCTGGTTAAGAGGTAACAAATTCGGAATTTCTCAGTTCATAAAGCAAGCAAATAGTGTGTTTACCATTTCATGGGAAAAAAGAAAAAGTATAGATACATAGATATATGGATATAAGTGATAAAGAGATATAGAAAGATGATAGATAAATAGATGATAGATAGGTAGATAGATTGATAGATAGCCTACAAAATATCCCATAAAGATTTTCTCAAAATATGAAAGGAAAATTAAGAATGAACTAAAACTCATCAATAAATCACAAGTACTAATAAAGCTGAGAAACCAGATTCCTTGGCAATAGTAGGAAAGCAACAGAGATAACAGAATTTGAGTCTGAGGGACCATCATAAAGGAAAATGATTGAAGATTATAGTTTCTATGGGTTTAGAGGTTATCACCCACTACCTGGCCAAATCGTTTCTTCTAACACTAAATGAACTATGTGAATATTGCCAAATGACTGCTCAGCAATTTAAACTAAATTTTAATAATATCATGCAGACACTCTAGCCATATTTTTTTTTAAATGTTTTATTTATTTATTCATGAGAGTCAGAGAGAGAGAGAGGCAGAGGCAGAGGGAGAAGCAGGCCCCCCGCCGAGCAGGGAGCCCGATGCGGGACTCGATCCCAGGACCCTAGGATCATGACCTGAGCCGAAGGCAGACGCTTAACCATTTGAGCCACCCAGGCGCCCAACTAGCCATATTCTTGAAGGCTGATTACTAAAATCGCCCATAGGCAATGCAAAGATGAGCTGGATTGTAGAAAAGTGCCTCTTTTTCCAAGTGCTTCTGGTTCTAACTCTCCCATACAATTCTTGGGTGCTTAAACTTCATTTTCATTAATGGCACTACTACAACAGGTAATGAAATGAAGCATCCTAATATTTAGAAACTACCAATTAATTAAAAACTGGAATTTGAATATATTCCAATGAACAACTCCATGACAATCCAGACTTGTGGTTCACTTGAAGCTCAGCCTTGGTCAGAGGGAGAATGAGATGACACATAAGAAGATATAATGAATCAGTGACAAATCTAAAATTTAAATTCAGTTTTTGCTGACTTTTCCATAGGGAATTGAACCAAGTAAGAAGCCAGTACAAAGTCATTCTGGATGTAGGTGGGGTATAAATGAATCAACTAAATTTATAAAGTAGATTCTGGGAGCACTCAAATCCTTGATGAATGATGGCACTCTCCTGTTCTTTTGTTCTAATTTCTGGAGAAGTTCAAATAAAAACATCCAAGAATACGGTAGCTTTAGTAAAACAATAACCATCAGTTATTAAAAAATAGGACACCATTGTATCCATCATATGGTTCTGTAGATTGCATATGGATGGAAATCTGATCATAATTCCATCAGGGTTCTTTGACATTGGGTTCCAGGATAAAGAGGAGGATACTACCATTCTGATAACTGCATGGTAATTGAGGCTCCAGAGAGAACAGAAAACTGAGCCACACAACTGGAAACTCACATTTATATTTATTTCCCCCAAATGCCTCTGGCACCACAAATGCCTGGAATGAAGAGCCAGTCACTTACAATTGAGGTGAAATCATTACTTTCAATTTCTGTTGACAATCTCAGGAGGAGATGCTACTTAGGATGATTTGAGGGTGTCATTAGTTATTAACAAAAAGGTATAGACCAACAAAAGTCCACAAAGGTTTTCAGAGGTTGACTAATTTACCCCATCTCCTTCAATCTCTTCTCTTTTGCTCACCATGTGTCCAATGGTAAGCCTGGTGCCTGGCACAGAAAGAGCTCACTAAAAATCATCCAAGGAATGAATGGACTCTTTCCTTCTCTATGACATCTGTTCAAGCCTCAACTAGTCAATCAGCAAACAAGATATACAGCAACAGTATTTCCCCTTCTTGAACACATATAAGGAAGGACACATACTTGTCTTTCATCTTCAAGTTTAGAGAATTTTTGCCCAATTCCTTCATCCCCTGTGCCCCCCAAGCCCCCATTTTTTGATCTCAGTAACCCCCCATTCCAAGCCTAGTTGTGTATAATAGGCCACCGGAGCTTCCTCTTGGGCTCATTGATCTTTCAGGTTGAAAGAGATAATCCTTATTTTCTAAGTGAAAAATCAAGGCCCAGAGACACTGCATGAGGTTTTTACAGGTTCACACAAATATTGAAGAGTAACTTGAGAATCAGAATTTAAATCTCAATATGTCACTTTAAAATTAGTTCAAACATCCTCTTTTATATGTATAAATATATATACTAAGTTATTCTTGTATATGTATACAATATACTATAGCAATCAATGTTATATTACAGATTTTATTATATATGATTACTACAGTGAGAACTAGTTCACATCCTCACTTTAATAATATTAATGCAATGTCAATCAACATTCTTCACCTTGTATTACATCATAATACATTATAATTATGTTAACTCAATAAGTATATAACAAATATACTACTATGAATATACTGTTTTAATAATTACATAATCTTATATTAAAAGTCAATGTTTGATCATGTTTCTATATCATTTTGTATAGTTTTTCTTCTTCGTTCCATAGATTTAGGAACTACTAAATCACCTCATTGAATCCACATGCGTCCAAAAATAGTAATCATTTACTCGAAGGTCAGTTGGTAAGGGGCCAAGCCAACCCCCAGCATTAAATGTCTCACTCTGAAGTTTATGCTCCTTCAACTACATCCCAATGGCCTTTTGCACTGTGATAAATAACAAAATATTTGGGACTCCCTTTTCCCCAGTATTTCTTTCCAGGAAGAAAATCTCACAGCCTGTGTCACTAACATTTCCAGCTTTTCATAATTTGAGCACTACTGTCCCATTTTTTAAATTAATTAATTAATTTATTAGAAAGCAAGAGAGAGGGAAACAGCATGAGAGGGGAGAGGGTCAGGGGGAGAAGCAGGCTCCCTGCTGAGCTGGGAGCCCAATGTGGGACTCGCCCAGGACTCCGGGATCATGACCTGAGCCGAAGGCAGTCACTTAACCAACTGAGCCACCCAGGCGCCCCCCATTTTTTTTTATGCCATCAGCTTCAAAAAATCTCTCACTTTGTTGCCTAACATAATGCTTACTTGCTTTTTATAGAAAACCATAAGACCTTCAAGAAAACCATGTCTCTTAAAGACTTGCAGGATTCATAACAGAATATCCCCACTGTTGGCATCATGGAAGCTACAGAGTAGCCCATCATGGTGTGATTCCTATTGATGATCAATAGTGCTGATTTATACAGACAAATATATGTGTGTATGTATGCAATTTCCTCTTTGAAGATCATCAAAATATGTTTCTAACAAATTTCCAAAAATAAAAGTTCAGGCCAAACGTAAAACAATAATCTTCCATCTGAGATGGTATTATTTCTCAAAAATCCAAATTTAGAAATTAAAAAACAAACAAACAAACCTCACAATGCCCACTCCCTGTTTGAGTAGCTACATCTCCCTAGAAAATGAATGCTCACCTGCACCACCACCGGTCTATGGTACTGTGGGCACAGATATAGATGACATCAAAACAACCTCAATAGAGACACTCCATCTGAACTCTACTGCATGGGATTCATTGTAAATATGTTATTTCTTATATTTATAATGGCTGTCAAATCTGCTCTATTATGGAGGCAACATCTAACTCAAAATAGAGCACCACAGGCATGACATCATGGATTCCAGTTTCCCTTTCCTTTGATCTCCATTGTTTTCCTTCACATGACATTTGGAAGTAACTACTACAACAAATGAATGCCATTGTGTAAGCTACTAGTCTATTAGAAATTGGCATAGTAATTATTCTCAAGATGATACATTCTATGGCCAATGCTCTTATACATTATTTTTAAAAGAAAAACCCAATGATACCTAGCAGCAGAGTCAAGAATCCAAGTGAATTTCAGAGTCAAGGACCAATCCTTCAAAGACTAATCCTTCCCCATTCTATGTCTGCAAAACCAAGATCAATTTTTGCTGAGTCTGTTCCTGCAAATCCAAGCTGTTATAATTAGAGGTGAGAGGTTTTGCTTCTGAGCTTTTCCATGGAAGAGTCCAATTTAATAACGTTCTCTATTAATCTGACCCAACTAGGAATATGGAACCAGGCAATATATCAAACTAATCCACAAAACAAACACCCTACACTAAAATCCACAAAGGAGTTTTGACAGTTAATTACAACCGCCTAAAAAGGGAGAGCTAAGAATGAGCTTTTTAACATTAAAAAATCAATCACAGCACAAATTCATAAGCCAAGAATGCATTATTTTAAAGAAAAAATGCATTACTATGGGTTAGACAACGGTCAGCAAACTTTCTTTGCCGTGTCCAAAATGCATTTGAAGAACACAGTTCCTGGGGTGGGTCCTTATGTACGTGTGCCCAGAATTTTTCAGGCCAAATTGAAAAACTATTGGAATAACCTCAAATGTTTAATCTGTGGGTCTATTTCTAACACTGCCCTAGTTTTGATTGGGATCAGAAAGGCAGATGTGACAGAGAAAGGCAGCCAAGAATCTGACCTTTTATCTGCACTTGTAGTGAAGCCCTGAGGTTCTTCAGTTTCAATCCACATAATTACATTGTGGGCACAACTTTCTGAAGAGCTGTTACTTTCTATTTCTTTTTTTATAGTAAAAGAAAAGGGACAGAGGGTGGAATTGACAGGACTTGGTTATAGACTTGGAGGGTGGGAGGAGCCAACATCTGAGGAGTTGTGGAATGAAAAAGGAAGGGAATATTTTAGGGAATAGAGAGGTGGCCATGCATGTGGGTTTCTTCGGGCTGCCCTAACAGAGTGCTCCACACCTGGGAGCTTAACTAACAGAAATGTACAATCTCAAGGTTCTGGAAGGCAGAAGCTGGAGGTCAAGGTATTGGAAGGGTTGGTTCCTTCTGAGGGGCATGAGGAAGAATCTACTCCAGGCCAGTTCCCTTGGCTTGTACATGGCCATCTTTGACCTCTGTCTTTTTCACCCGGTCTTCCCTCTGTCCCAGTTTCCTCTTCTTAAAGGACAACAGTCATATTGGATTAAGAGCCCACCCTAATGACTTCACTTTAACTTGCTTACCTCTGTAAACACCGTTGATCCAAATACGGTCACATCATAAGGTATTGGGGATTAAGACTCCAACGTATCTTTCTTAGGGAGGGGCACAATTCAGGCCATAACACCTCATGGCAGTAAGAACACCCCTGAATTCCCACTGTCTAGTATCACACACCTAATCACAAAGCACATGGGCTATGTCTGCCATGCACAGAGATGCTCTGATTTGTAGAAACTATGCCTATAACCTCATTATTGCTATATTTGAAAGCTGAAGATAGCATCACCAGTGGCCTTATTTTGAGCTGGGCTTCTTTCCAACAACAGCATTTATGATAGAAACCTTACTAAGTAAGGCAATCAATGGGATGGTGAGACCATATTTATTTATTCATAAGTTTGTATCAATGACAATTATGATCTGGGATTGTGCAAAATTGTGCAAAATTCCAATATAAAACATCTCTCTCTATTTAGAATGGAGATTTTTAACACACAATCCTTCAATTCCTACACCAATTTCATCTAGCATGTTCCTAAAACTGCAGGTTCCAGACACTGTGGGTCCTGCTCAATCAGAGCCAGAGAACCAGAGAACAGGGAGGCTGGAAGTTAGGGTCTCCTTCTTTATTTTTATTTTTTTTTCTTGTTTCTTACTGTATTTTTTTTAAATTTTATTTTATTATGTTATGTTAGTCACCATACATCATAAGTTTTTGATGTAGTGATCCACAATTCATTGTTTTCGTATAACACCCAGTGCTCCATGCAGTATGTGCCCTCCTTAATACCCATCACCGTGCTAACCCATCCCCCCACCCTCTGCCCTCTAGAACCCTCAGTTCATTTCTCAGAGTCCATAGTCCCTCATGGTTCATCTCTCCCTCCGATGTCCCCCCCTTCATTTTTCCCTTTCTTCTCCTAATGTCCTGCATGCTATTCCTTATGTTCCACAAATAAGTGAAACCATATGATATTGACTTTCTCTGCTTGACTTATTTCACTTAGCATAATCTCCTCCAGTCCCAGCCATGTTGATGTAAAGGTCGGGTATCCATCCTTTCTGATGACTAACATTCCATTGTATATATGAACCACATCTTCTTTATCCATTCATCTGTTGAAGGGCATCTTGGCTCTTTCCACAGTTTGGCTATTGCTGACATTGCTGCTATGAACATTGGGGTG
>NC_138370.1:1904993-1917139 GCF_054177405.1 Leptonychotes weddellii
ATGAAAAAATGTTCATCATCATTAGCCATCAGGGAAATCCAACTCAAAACCACACTGAGATACCACCTTATACCAGTTAGAATGGCAAAAACGGACAGGGAAAGAAACAACCAATGTTGGAGAGGTTGTGGAGAAAGGGGAACCGTTCCTCTTACACTGTTGGTGGGAATGCAAGTTGGTACAGCCACTTTGGAAAACAGTGTGGAGGTTCCTCAAAAATTTAAAATTAGAGCTACCCTATGACCCAGCAATTGCACTCCTGGGTATTTACCCCAAAGACACAGATGTAGTGAAAAGGAGGGTCTCCTTCTTTAACAAGAACTCCAGATGATTCTTGTGAGCTTTGGAAGTTGAGAACCACTGGTCTAGGAGAAGAAGTTGACAGGCATACACAGACAAAACAAAGTGGGAAGTGCTGAGACATAGGCACAAAAGGATGCTATGAGACTCAAGGTAGGGGCCCCTAAGTCCCCCTGGAGACAGAGAGTGGCTTGCCGCAGGGAAGTAATGAGCAGCAGTGAAAAGATGACTCCATGTCCTGGCAGAGAACAGCTGAGGCAGAGACAGGTGCATGAGTACATGCACGTGAATTGCCCATGCCTGTCTTCAGCCTCAGAGCGGTTACTCAATCCACTTGCCACGGCCTTTGGTAAGATGGCCCCTCCTGTCCGTCACACTGAAACTCTCCAGCACTTACCACCCCCTTTCTTTGAGATGTTTACTCTGCTTCCACTTTTCAACTATCTCTACTTGCGGAATTTAGAAAGCCAGCTGCTTTGGGAACCTGCATCTCATCCCCGCGAGCCCCTGGGGTCCTCCTGGCAGTGGCCCTGCATCGACTTGGGGCCCACCTCCCTGCCTGGGCAGCTCCACTCCCTGCCAGGGATGGCCGCTTTCACACTGTCGATTTTGCAGGAACGGCTTGTCAACTCACCGTGACTCTCTCATGAGAGACCATAACCTACTCTTCAGTGTCAGTCGGTAACTTGAACATCACACAGGGCATTTTACAATCTCCACTCCTCTTTGCCTTTAAGTGATTCAGGAGACATCGTTTTCAACCTGCCGCATCCCAGAAGGGAAAGTTCTACATGGACTGCTCCCTCTCTGCTGTCAGTGCCGTCCTCCCTGCTATGATGCTCCAGTTGTGAGGGAACACACAGTCCTATCTGCTGGTTTTTGCAAACATTCCACGTCAGAATTGTTTCCCAGTGTTAAGGGCAAAAACTACATCACAGGCATTTCCTTGAATGCAAGACACACAGTTGACCTCGATTAGGTACTCTCATCAATACAACTCCAGATGCTCTTAGGAAAACTTCTTGTGTATTTTGTAGTTTCTGGCCCAGGAAGGTCAAGAGCCTCATATAACAACTGCTATTATACAAAATTACCCTATATTTGCACTCACTACTGCTTTATTAATAACATATTCCAGACTCAGACAGAAAACATGGAATTGGATGATAGCACGTGCCAGGCATGAACAGAGAAAAATGCGTTCTTTATTTGGTGAATAAACATGCTGGGTTTTGTACATGATAGAGAATAATTCTACATCTTCCATAAAATGAGATACAATTTGCAAACTCTAGAAGATAACTCATATTGGCTGAATTATAATCTGCATTCTGGTCTGATCCTGGCACATCATTTAGGTCAGAGGTCAGCAGACCATGACCCGAGGGTCAAAACCACCCTGCTGAGTTTTTGTATAGCTCACCAACTAAAAATGGCTTAACTAAAAGGATTGTGAAAAATTTACAAATGAAGAATATGTGACAGAAACTCTAAATGACTCAGAAAGACTGAAGTATTTATTACCTGGCTCTGTACAGAAAAAGTTTGCTGGTGCCTCATTTCGATTATCATGAAAAATAAGAGAAATCTATCACCAGCTTAGTTAAATATTATTGACTTTAATTAGACATTCATAAAATTTCTGTGTGAAAGCAAGTGGACAAGTACTTAATGAAAACACTGATGGATGGAAATGTTTGTATCGTGAAAGAGTTCCTTTTTTATTAGGTGCCTCTTAGTACCTGGTTATATGGTAAAGTTTTCATGTCAAGTTTTTCTCTTACTTCTTCAAATAAGGCAGCAGAGGAGTATTCTGGTTCCCATGTCCAGATGAGGAAACTAAACCTCACTGGAACCAAATTTCCTGCCCAGCATCACACTGGTCAACAAATGTTGGAGATGGGTGGGACCCACATCTAAATTTAGGAGATTGGGTGAAATATCCAAAATCCAATCACTCAAATTCCATAAAGAGATCAGGGGTAAATGTGTGGGATTTGGCAAATTTTGGCTATATGAACTATGTGGCTTTATGACCTAAGAACTTAGAATATAGCTGGAATAATGACCATAAACTATATTCATATATACACATATTTTCTTTTCTTTTTTTAATAAAGATTTTATTTATTTATTTGACAGAGAGACAGCGAGAGAGGGAACACAAGCAGGGGGAATGGGAGAGGGAGAAGCAGGCTTCCCGCCGAGAAGGGAGCCTGATGCAGGGCTCGATCCCAGGACCCTGGAATCATGACCTGAGCCGAAGGCAGACGCTTAATGACTGAGTCACCCAGGCACCCCTATATACATATTTTCTTATATAATGTAACATGTGATTTGATATTTTAAAAACATATTAAATTTCTAGAAACCTTATATTATTGACATGACACATACAAGCTTGATCATTTCATAGAAGCAAATAAATATGCATATGAAAAAAATCAAGCCAAGAGTTATAATTACCTACGCATTTTATGCTCATAAGTAAAAGTTATTAAGATTTACAAAATAACTCAAGTTTAATGCCAGGACACCAAACATATCCTCCTGATTTTTGATAATGCTGCTACTTATAAAAATTAAAAAAAAAAGAATAGTTCCTTCTGAAAGATGCTCTTTTAGGGGGCAGCAATAATGTGTTGGGGGTACATGCATGATATAATGGAAATAAGTAGGTTTTTGCATCTGAAACACATGGGTTCAAATCCCATCTCAGAGGTTAGTCTTTGTGCTGCTTGGGAATGTCACCTTTGAGGACTGGAATCTGTTAAGGAGTGAGGAAGACAAACATGCAGCTCACACTTGACTCCCAGAAGACCCCCACACACCATTCTCCTCATCCACCCATCTCCTGCTCCACTCATAACCTTCACATCAGCAGATGCAGCATTATTAGCAGCTACACGCATCTAGGCATCTAGGTCTCAATCATGTAATTTGTGAGAAAGATCATGTTTCCTACTCTTCTTTGCCTGCAAAATGCAAGCAAAGCATAAACAATGGTCAATGTCAATTCCAAGCTAAAGCTACAGCTTACAAAAGACTCTGAGAATCCAAGCTTGAAAAAGAAAGAGAGAGAGAGGCAAACCAAGAAACAGATTCTTAAGGATAGGGAACAAGCTGAGGGTTGCTGGAGCGGAGATGGACAGGGGGATGGGGGAAATGGGGGATGGGCATTAAGGAAGGCACTTGTGATGAGCACCAGGTGTAAATGATAAATCACTAAATTCTACAACTGAAACTAATACTACACTATATGTTAACTAACTAGAATTTAAATAAAACCTGGAGACAAACAAAAAGAATTACAATAAAATTTACATTTTATAAAAAAAAAAAAGGATAAAATGAATAGCTTCTGGGAACTGCTGTCTCTTCAACACGGGAAGGTGGAAAGCGGGGTGCTGTCTTGCACCCATTTACCTGGGTCTTTGAGATAATACAGAAAATTTCAGTTCTAATTCAGCCTTCTCTTCAAGATGAATGAGATCAGTGTATTGATAATGGAAACAGCTGCTTGGCAGAGTTTCTTGCTTTAAGGCAGGAAATGAAGCCTGAAGGACAGAAGATATGCCTGGCTTTATCGGGGAGGATATGAACCAATACAGATTTCTGAGAAAAATAATTTAAAAGGTCAAGCAAAGGGAGAAAAAAAACAACCTGTAGTTCCTTGAAACCAATAACTACTTCTCTCTTCCTACATTTTTTCACTCACAGAGAATCCCTACTGTTTGTTTAATCCTGCCCAAGATTTTCTAAATGCTAATTACAAGCCATCCTGTTATCCTGGAAAAAGCCTTGCTCTGGGAGCGGGTGGTCTAGTGTTGTGGTATTAGCTCTGCCTCTTGGGAGCCACAGGATTCTGGCTAAGTTTGGAGAAGGTCTTACAAACCCTCCTCCAGACCCAACAAGAAGCACTGGCGCTAACATTAAGTTTTGAAGATTTATTTTTTAAATTTTTATTGTTATGTTAATCACCATACATTACATCATTAGTTTTTGATGTAGTGTTCCATGATTCATTGTTTGTGCATAACACCCAGTGCTCCATGCAGATTTATTCTAAGTTATTTCTTCAGTCCTCTCAACAATCCTGAGAGCGAGGCATCGAAATGCCTGCTTTACATCGCAGGCTTAGAGAGATGTTTACAGAGATGAGGAGTCCCTCACCATCAGCAGCTCCTTTTCTCTCAAAATTCGGTGCTTCTGACATGCCACTGGCAAAAAGTCAAGTCAATGAAAACAATAGAAAACGAAACAGATTCTGCCAGAAGATGACCATTTTTAAAGGAAAAGAATAAATCATTCTCAAATACATATCTTATAAGGTCATATATTTATGGAGTATTTGCATTTAAAATATTTACCAAATGCCATGGGTGACGGGGTATCTGGCTGGGTGTCCTGGGAATCACAGCACAGATACAGTGCTTGGGCTCAGGAGCTGGGAACCTAGAAGGCAAATGATCTCAACACCCCAGGTTTTGACCTTGCTTATTTGTTAAAAAGTAAGTGTTATATTTTCAGTAAACATATCAAAGTATTATTACAGACAATTAAAAAGAAAAGAAATCAATATCCAAATGAAGTTAGAAAAGGTATAAATTGTATTTGTTCTTCTGTAAGATTAAAAGGAGTGGTGCTCAAATCATTGAGAAAACATAATTGCAGCTCAAGAAGGATCACTGAAATCTGACAAAGTATGTTGAAATATTAAATATACACCAAATAAATATTAAGTACTGGGCTGCCAGGGCCACCAAGAGAAATGTGTTTATTTATTTATTCATTCATTTATTTATCCCAGTTTTCAAGTCTTCTGTTTTCAAATAAAAATAATTATAATAACTACAGTAATCTCTGAGTTTGGTAAAAGTCTTAAAATATTTCAACATTTGCATCAATAATGAAATTCCCAATGATCTCCAAGACCTTTGAGAGAATGGACTACAGGATTTATTGACTGTTTTGGACCAAATGTGCTCTGCTGTCAAATGTCTCAGATAGTCCCTATTCTGTGGTAGAGCCATTTAGTTTGAAATTTATCCCAGCACACACATTTTTTAATCATAATTTTATTCATTTGATTTGGTCCTTACAGAGCCTACAAAGTCATATCGCCTCTCATGAAAAACAAACAACGATGTACCATATCTTGAACGAATTCAATGGCAGCGCCCTTACTAATAAGTCTGACACTCTGACTTCTCTGAGCACCAGCATCTGCTGGACACAGCCTGCCCACGGCGACCTGGAGGGAGGCACATCAGACTGGCCCCGGGAGCCTCTCCCCGTCATGGAGCCCACACGCAGTGAGCCATACCATAATCCTACCAGCAAAGGAAACTAAAGTACATGTGCTCACTGACCGTGCTCCCGTTCTTACCCTTTACATGCGATCACAAGGCCTTTTGATGCTATTTCCTAAATGTGTCCAGTATCTGTTTTCTCACAAACCTATGTGCACTGTATTTTCAAGGACTCTGTCCCTGCTCCAGCATACTTTCCTGAGCTTCTAAGTACCCCAGTGTTCCAGACAAGACTCTGTCCCACTATCTGCCATGATGCTACAAGATCTTTCTAAAATGTAAGGTATGATCATAGCCCATAGCTCTTTGATACACTGGCATCAACCACAGGACAAGATGCGACAGCTACATAAACTTGCAGTTAAGGTCCTCCATGAGAGGCCCCTGTCTACTGCTCCAAGCCCATCTTTCATCACTCCTTCCCCACCATGCAAATTCCAACCCAGGTGTCCCATGATGGCAAAAATATCCCTGACCGTCTCTGCTATCTCTACTTAATGTGTATCTACTCTCACTGAATGTCACAGTGAATTGTATTTACTGACTCCTAAATCTGTCTCTCCCACTGGACCTTCAGAGATTTAAGGGTTGGGAATATGTCTTGGTACCTGCCGCGCCTAATTCAGAGGTAAGTTTGGGTTGAAATCAAAGTAGGTGTATGGTCCTCAACATATGCATTAGGTTTTACAACTATTAACTACAGCCCTGATCCACAAATATAGTCATGATTGTCACTTTGCTTCTCTATCAAAACAAGTATGTCAAGAATTGCACAGCATACACCCTCTCCATAAACATAGAGCCTGTATCTACTTCAATTTATAAAAGTGTGTTTGAAAGGTCTATAGGTTTTGTAGGTAAAAACATGTACCTTTACTCAGATAGAAGTGCTGCATGGAAATTCTCATTTCTCAGTTTTATGTCTAATGTAAATACAATATCTCAGGGAAAAAAAATAAAATCCTAAAAGACATGTGTGCTGGCTTGAGTGGGAACAGTGTAATGTTATATGCATTTAGCCGACATTGTTGTGAGTTTTTTTCCTTTATATAATGCAGAGCATTTTAAAGAAAGAGCTCACCCAAACTTTAATTTCATGATCTAGAATTACAATCTTTCAGCAATTCAGACTCCTTAGATGGCGATAATCCACCTCTATATATTAACTCTCTTTGGACTACAATACTCATAATAAAACTTGAAATTATCCTCAATTATCTTAAAACTAAAATTGAACATTTCTCTAAATAGAATATCTTCCATTGTAAATTTAAATTATAAATCAAGATACCAACAGCCAAATAGGAAATAGGTTTCCCTTAAAATTTGTATTTTAACACTGAAGGAAAATCACAATAAATATATGATAATCCTGCCTTCTTTTTTAAATGTTTTCAAATTTAGCCTAAAAAATCTTTTTGACATTACAATTTTTGCTAAGTTTTCTCTGATCCTATTGTTTTAAAGACATTCATCTAAAAAGAGTTCTATATGCACCTGAAGGAAGATGCTCTTTAGTTAATGAGATACATATAAATTAGTTCATGATATCCATGATGCTCACTGCCATAATTTATAAATCTTTTTTCATGATTAGGTGGTGATTTTCTTGAAGGGAGGAAACAGGTCTCATTCATTTTGTTTCCTTACAGCCGAGTACATACACTCAACACATTTATGAATTGACAGGGGAATCCTCCTCGCCTGATACAGAACACAGAGTAGATGATTTAATATAAGAAAGGAACTAAAATGACATTTCAGATAAAGGGCTGGTATCCAAGATCTATAAAGAACTTCTCAAACTCAACACCCAAAAAACAAATAATCCAGTCAAGAAATGGGCAGAAGACATGAACAGACACTTCTCCAAAGAAGACATACAAATGGCCAACAGAAACATGAAAAAATGTTGAACATCACTAGCCATCAGGGAAATACAAATCAAAAGCACACCGAGATACCACCTCATACCAGTCAGAATGGCTAAAATTAACAAGTCAGGAAACGATAGATGCTGGCGAGAGTGTGGAGAAAGGGGAACCCTCTTACACTGTTGGTGGGAATGCAAGCTGGTGCAGCCACTCTGGAAAACAGTATAGAGGTTCCTCAAGACATTAAAAATAGAGCTATCCTATGACCCAGCAATTGCACTACTGGGTGTTTACCCCAAAGATACAAAGGTATTGATCCAATGGGGCACCTGCACCCCAATGTTTATAGCAGCAATGTCCACAATAGCCAAACTGTGGAAAGAGTCGAGATGCCCTTCAACAGATGAATGGATAAAGAAGATGTGATTCATATATACAATGGAATATTACTCAGCCATCAGAAAAGATCAATATCTACCATTTACATCGACATGGATGGAACTGGAGGGGGTTATGCTAAGTGAAATAAGTCAAGCAGAGAAAGACAATTATCATAGGGTTTTACTCATATGTGGAACATAAGGAATAGCTCAGATCACAGGGGAAGGAAGGGAAAACTGAATGGGAAGAAATCAGAGAGGGAGACAAACCACGAGAGATTCTGGATTCCAGGAACCAAACTGAGGGTTACAGAAGGGAGGGGGTAGGGGGATGGGGTAGCTGGGTGATAGGTATTAAGGAGAGCACATGTTGTGATGATCACTAGGTGTTATAGGCAACTAATGGATCATTGAACACTACATCAAAAACTAATGATGTACTGTATGTTGGCTAACTGAACATAATAAAAAAATAAATTAAATAAATAAAAATTGGGGGTGCCTGAGTGGTCAGTCATTGAGCATCTGCCTTCGGCTCAGGTCATGATCCCAGGGTCCTAGGATCGAGCCCCACATCGGGCTCCCTGCTCAGTAGAAAGCCTGCTTCTCCCTCTCCCACTCCCCCTGCTTGTGTTCCTGCTCTCACTATCTCTCTCTCTGTCAAATAAATAAATAAAATCTTAAAAATAAATAAATAAATAAATAAAATAAATAAAAATTTAAAAATAAAAAATAAAAGAAAGGAACTGATAATCCACAAAGCCTCCACCTGACTGTATCAATTGAGGCCAATGGCTTTCTATAAGTCAAATGTTTATATTACATAAAAGCTTTACATTCTATAAGCAACAAAGGAAAGTGAATAATTAATGCTGAACACATCAAATTTCCCCCTATTAACTACTATAGCAATCACACATTTATATCTCATATTAAATTCACCTGAATCAAAAAATAAATAAATACATACATACATAAATATATACATACATAAATTCACCTGAATCAACTCTAATGACACTTTAATCACGAGTAAAAGACCCTTAGGGTATAAAGTGTCAATATATGTTATAGAACTTACTCTATTTAAGTGTAGGATACTTTTCTCAATGGCCTTCATCTATTTGTGTGGTTACTTCTACTTATTTTAAAAGATAATAATTTTATTTTTAAATGACAAAAATGCTTATGTAATTGTACCACATTTTTAAAGTGACTTTAGAAGCTTACTTTCTACCATGGTTTTTATTTTTAAACATTATAGCCTCACATATGATGAAATATTTTGCATATTATTATAATTAAAATGCTATTTTATACAAATTGTAAATACCTATGACTGAAAGACAAAAGACTTTTCCACAGTAAATGAATTTAAATACTGAAAATACAGATTATCTCCAGAATTGGTGCCTGCAAGATTTTTTTTATGAGTAGAATTCCTTTTGGCAGAAAACGATTTGATTCAAACACTGAAGTGCAGGCAGAAGGTCTGGATTCTAGGTCAACATGTTTATGATTATTGATAAGTCACTTTAACTTTTACGGGTTTCAGTTCCAGATACTTGAAAACAAGTAAACTGAACTAGATGATTCTTAAGTGCCCTCCAGGTTTTATAAGCTGTAGTTTATGAAGAAAGAACACAATCCTATGGACTGCCTGGTTATCAGAATAGTTAACAAAACGGGTTGAACACTGTGGGTTTGTTGTAGGAAGATGGTGCTTCTGGGGCACATGATCATTTGAGAATGCAATCATGTAGGTTGTTTATCTCCCAGAAGAAATCTGAAGGAAGAGAGTCTAATTTTCAACGCAAAGTGTTTTGCGTGATTCCAACACGCCGCGTCCACAGCGTCACTGCTTCTCGGTTATGCGCTCAACACAAAGAACAGACATGCATCACACTCACTCAGATTCCTCAACCCAAACTGCACAGACTCCCTGAGGGTCTGGGTTTTGGTGCACTGTTTCTGAGTCATTTACTTCAGCTTTAAATAGTTCTGCTAAGGGAGGAAATGGGAGCAGGAGAGAAAGGTCACAACGTATCAGAAAAACACCCTGCAGACCTTGTCTTATTCCTTTCAGCCATTCGCAGGAAGAGCAAGCCATGTCTCCAGCTCCATAAGGGTTTCCAGAATTCCTCCTGATACAGGAAGATGCACGGGCACATGCCTGGATTGTGGCTCCTCCCATGTCCCTCCCATCAGCCCCAGGTCTCTCCCCCTGCCTTCTAGTGCCTTCTATTCTGAGAGTACCTTCCACCTGGGCTCTACTTTGTGACTCAGGCTCTAGAGGTCCTGATTCTGGGAACTTCTGCCAATGCTGCTCCACCCCCAATCCCCACACCCCGCCCTTGTCCAGTTTGAGGTTTCATCATTATTACTGCCATCAGCATTCTGTCCCCAGGGCACAGGACACACAGCCCCCAGGGCTACTCTCTGAGCAATAGAGTCTATGTCCTAGATGGAGTAACAGAACATTTAAAGAAAATGAGAATCATGTCTTCTTTTAAAGAACAAAACCATCATTCCAAATGAAAAAAGCTTTTGGATCTTTATATTTGTCTTATATTTAAGAAGAATTTCTGGAGCTGGAACATAAATAATGCAAGCTAAGTATCTGATTAACTTCTGGTGGTTAAAGACCCATATAGTTACTAGGATAAATATCCATTATTGTCTCAGAGAGCAATACCAGACAATCTAATATCTATGAAAAAAGAGAAAAACAGGAAACCAATAGGAGGCTCCATTCATAAGTCATAATTAGCTTTCAAAGACCAATATATTTTATTATGAATATAAATCTCAATAAGGCAAAACTATGAAAATTTCATGACTCCAAAGCCTTCAATTAAAATTAAAATGCCTTATTTGAAAATTTGATTTTTATGCATATGACAGATAAAATACCCCAAAAAAGCATGAAATACTGAAATCAACTTTAACAAGCCCTAGGTTTAAATGACCAAAGGAAAATGAAATATATAGCAGATGGCTCAAAGAATGAGGTTTTTTTTTTTTTTTTAAGATTTTATTTATTTATTTGAAAGAGAAAAAGAGACAGCCAGAGAGGGAACACAAGCAGGGGGAGTGGGAAAGAGAGAAGCAGCCTTCCCACCAAGCAGAGAGCCCGATGCGGGGCTCGATCCCAGGACCCTGAGACCATGACCTGAGACAAAGGCAGTCGCTTAACCAACTGAGCCACCCAGGCGCCCCAAAGAATGAGTTTTTAATCTAAATTTTAAAAAGGGGGTTTTAGTAAATTGATTTTTTAATTAATACAACTGTCAGGAAAAATTCCTTTGAATCTACATCAAATAATGTATTTTTTACTTCAAAATGAAATACAAGTAAGTATCAGGATAACTCTACTGGCATCTAGTGAACGTTCAACCATCCTCTGAATTCAGGCTATAAAGCTAAATCAAGCCTAGTGTAAATGTCAGAAATGTTTGCATGGCCGGTGGAAAGTTTAATTTGTACTTCTATAAACCCACATTCAATTTTTCCTTACCTTTTATCCATCACTGCTGCTTCAGTAATTCTCAATATGTGATTAAAATAAGAACAATAAATTTAATTCAAGTTTGGGGATGAAAAAGCACTTTTCTTACCCTGGCAGAGGGGAGCAAGAGAATCCCACTGATACATGCCTCCTGGATTCCGTCGACAGGTTGCATTGCTGTGGCCAATCATTCGATACCCAGGCTTACAAAAATAATGCACCTTACTTCCATGTGCCCCTGTTGTCCTGTTGAAGATACCACCATTCTTCGGGGTGTGGGTCAAGCTGCAGTAAGGGGCTATATGGACACACAAACACATACAGATGCAAATAAATAAACAGATAGAGACCGTGGCATTTCCCTTGGTAAAAGGGATATAAATGAAATATCTTTATCGTTTCAGTAGTGGGAAATCAGCACCAATATGTCAACTGGTTCTAAAAAGCATCCCCAAACACCAAAGGCTGGCAAGGATGTGGAATGAGAGGCATTCTGATGCACTGCTGGTGAGAACGCAACATGGTGCAGCCACGTTAGAAGACAGTGGCAGTTTCTTATAAAATTAAACATACTTTCACCCTACGATCCTGCAGTCATACCCTTGGTATTTGTTCAAAGGACTTAAAAATGTATGTCCATTCTTCCCCTCCCGCTACCTTCTTCTTCTTCTTTTTTTTTTTTTTTAAAGAATTTATTTATTTATTTTGAGAGAGAGAATGAGAGAGAGAGCTTGAGATGGGGGAGGGTCAGAGGGAGAAGCAGACTCCCCGC
>NC_138370.1:1917639-1984276 GCF_054177405.1 Leptonychotes weddellii
GGAGGATGGGTTGGCCTGGTGGTGGGTATTGAGGAGGGCACGTTCTGCATGGAGCACTGGGTGTTATGTACAAACAATGAATCATGGAACACTACATCTAAAACAAATGATGTAATGTATGGGGATTAACATAAGAATAAAAAATAAAAAATAAAAAATAAATAAATAAATAACAGTCTTACCTACACAGAATACAACATTCCAATGGCTAAAGACTCTGCATCTTATTTACACATTTAGAGAAACTCATTTTATTCTTACAAGAGCAGTTTCACTGCAGCAAACGATCCTATGAACCCCCTTCAGATAAATTAAAACAATAAAATAAAGTTGTGAAGGACTAGAAATGTGTATTTCCTTTTGAAAGAAGAGGTTTAAATGTACTACGTCTCTATGGGGGTTCCATAGACAAAGAACACATATACATGCTTAATGTTGAACCCCTTCTTAGAAATAAATTCAGAAGAAACCTTCTGAAGCTTCCATATCATAGCGTTGCCCAGAAGCAAAGTCTGTGTCTGGCCTTGGTTGTCAACCATGCTCCTATGAGAGCATCCTCAGAGAATATTCTCAGCTGGATGATCTTCTGAAATACCATTTCATTTTTTTTTAATGGACTGATTTTTCTTAAGTTAAATTTCACTAACTATTGTGAGAAACTTTTGATTCACTGCCCCGTTGGCTATGCCATTTTTTTATGTCCTTGTTCTAGACCAAATTTTGTAAGTTTTTAATGAACGAAAATATGTATTTTAGGGAAGGAATGGGTATAATCAGGCACCTTGGCTACCAACTGCAAAAACAAAACAAAACAGAAAGATGATTTATAGGAAGAAGGAGCAGACTGTAGATCTTACTCTAAAGGGACAGATAAGATTAAGTCTGAAACCGCCCTGGAAGGACAGAGAGACCACATAATTCATTGCATGTCACCCGTGATTTTTGTCATAGTTTAGTCTGTTAAGGGATATAATGTGCAGGACTGTCCAACTCTGGAGAGTCTGATCACTGTCCATTTTCTCTCCTATTTACTATGTTTTTTCTATCGCCAGGCTTTCAAGACACCTCTTCTTTCCTAACTCACCTAGAATGAGATATGGAAATAGAGCCCTGAGAACAAAAGGGAAAGATTAGAGCACGCAGCCCCACCTGTTTGATTCCTGGCTATAGTAAGAAATAAGAGGACCAATGCTCAGTCCTCAAACTCTGCAGGTAGTGCCCTAAAAAGCAGGGAGACATCCACTATGGGAGAAGCCTGGGTAAGTTAGAGATTCTAGAATTTCTGGATCTATGTCTGACCAACCTATATCTTTAACTGTCCCAATACAGAAGCTCACATGCTTCCTTTAGTATCAAAGGACCATTATTAACTCATACACTCAGCACAGTTTATTGCATTGACTAGAGCCACCTTTGGACAGCACTTGTTTTGTCTTTTTTGCTTTCAGTTTCAAATTATGTTGATCAATTATATCAATCCTATGTCCGGATGACCAGGATTTCATATATGGGGAAATATTAAAAGGAGGAGCAAGATATGCCATGTGGTCATATGATAGGCTAGAGCTCCCTCACCCACACTGCTATACATCAGAGACATGTTCATCTAATCACTGAGCTAAAACCACTGGTGATGAACTCCTAGCAGAGGTCACCGAATCACCGAATTTTAAATGAAAATCTGTTAAAAGGCAGAGGTAATCACTGACATAACAAAAATTTATAGCCTTCTTTGAAATTCTCCAATTTCCTACTCTCCCAACACAGTTTAACAAAGAAAATCTTCTTGTTCTATAATGAATTAAAATGTCCTTTGAAAGACAGAATTCAAGGTACAATCATATCACCAGGCTACTAAGTAATTTGCTGCAGATAGAAGGAGATCATTTAGGTTCACCATGATTTCCTCTGCAATGTCCATTTTTGCACATTGGAAATAAATTCAAACAATTCTAAAGGTCTCGGTATTTATTTTTCAAAACAAGGAACGTGATGAACACAAATCCAGTCATTGCCCTAATACTCTCCTAACTCAGTCTAATGGAAACAATTTCAACTGTGAGCTCTTTGTCAATAAGCATTCTGAATAACTACTTTGAGAGAAGGGGAGAGACATGATGGTCTGGGTGTATTTTATTAAACTTTATCAAGAAAGAATGACTGAATTTCATGCCCACCATCTACACATCTAGAGCCTTTTCAAAACCTTGATACCTTTTAATATTTTATGATGTCTACCAACCAGAGAGAGCTGAAATCTTATTCTTAAGGCTACTCTGCCTTTTTGCTGTTCCCTTTTCAGGATGTTCCTCAATACTGACCAAGTAAAACACCAACAGAGGAATTCACAATCCTCTGGTAAGCCACTGCTCAATTAAATGTAGCCAGTGGGCATCTTCCTTAGGGAAACCTGTCTCAGTCATCACCATGGGGTATCGTTGGGTGAGGTACTAAGAAAAGTATAGATTTTTTTTCTTAGTAATTAAAGTATGTGAGGAATTTAAGTTGCCTACTGTTTCTGTAGAACAGTATAAACATTAGGTGTGGGTCAGGGCATTTGGACAAATGTACACATGATCTAAAGTACATAAGTATATTGGCTGATTTAATTAATATAAATAACACTGGCAAAGAATAATTAAAATACACAGGAAAAAGACAAAATGATTTAAATGTTGATGAGGAAATATATATATGTAACATATTAATTTTGTATGCGTTTATACATGTGTATGTATATGTATATGTATATATATATATACGTAGTCTGCAAATATGAAGAGACATACAGATAATCAATAAAAAGACACTATTAATAGTAAGAGATTATCACTTATAAAATTAATAGCAAAATGAATCTCTCTTCCTGATTGTTTTCTTAGCATTTAAACCTACTCTAAAATTAGTTTATATTATATTACTTTATCTTTTAGAGGGAATGCCTTTGTTTTCCCGAAGTCAATTCCAAGTTTTATGATTTTAGCAATAATTATTAAAATATTAATCAACAAATGGTTTCTTTTCTCTGCTATAGGTTAGAGATCTCTTGCTCAGAGTAATTTCCCATCATATTATTTCTATGGGAATTAATTACTCATCCTTGGAAATTAGGTTTACATTACAAATCTCTATCTCAATTTTTTTTTATTTATTGCAGATCACTTGTATTAAAAACGTTTTTATGCTAAATCTAAACTTCACTTACTAACCTGTATATCGAATCTTGAATCCTTTTTTACTGGTTGCATGATCAGTGGACCAGCGGAGATACACCTGATTGCTCTGGCTTGTAAAATTTGATTGTTCAGTGTGGTTCCCACTTAAGACCACTAACAGAGGACTCTGACCAGAAGAACCTAAATAAAACAGAAAAACAAAACAAAACAATAGTTCAGATATGAGTTAGCACCTACATTATGCAGACCACTTTTAGCTTTTTATTACATTTAGGAGTCTAAATGCACAATAGATATTTCTTTCCAAAGTAGACAGTTCCAAATGAATAAAGCAACAAATATATCCCCTGACTAAAAAACAAACAAAAAAACAATAGTCAGTCAAAATAATTTCACATAAACATATAATACATAGATAATATGAAATAAATGAAACTAATCTTTATCATCATTAATATGGACAATATTGTAAGAGTATGGGGAAATACAGACTTTCATGTGGTACCGGTAGAAGGATAAATTAGTATAATCACTTTGGAGAGCAATTCAATAAATCCAGTACAACTGAGGGTTTCTTTTTTTTTTTTTTTAAAGATTTATTTATTTATTTGAGAGAGAGAGAGAGAAACAGCATGAGAGGGGATAGGGTCAGAGGGAGAAGCAGGCTCCCCGCCGAGCCGGGAGCCGGATGTGGGACTCGATCCCAAGACTCTGGGATCATTACCTGAGCCGAAGGCAGACGCTTAACGACTGAGCCACCCAGGCGCCCGCAACTGAGGGTTTCATTATATTTCTATAAACTTCAGCACATGTGCACCAGTGTTACTTATATAGCCAAATGTTTGCTCCAGCTTTGCTTTGGTACATCCAAACCTAGATCCTAACTAGTATTTTGGCATTTTAGAAAAGAATGGAAAGTGCCATGAAAAGGAATTCTATACACATTTTAAATTAATGAACTAGATAAACACTTATTGGCATAGATGACTCTTAAAACAGCATGTTGACCACTGAAGAAATCTAACTGCAGATAAATATGATAGCAATTGTGTAAAAGTTCAAAATTATGCCATATATAAATTATGTGTGTGTGTGCATGGATAGATAGGACATGATAGAGACAGAGATACATAGTTACATGATAAAGAGAGACAGATGGACAGACAGAGAGAGAAAAGGAACCATGAAACAAGTGGGACCCACCAAACCAGTCCCCTTCAGTACTATTTCCTTCTAGGAGAGGTCATGTGGTACTGCATATGGGTGGAGCCCCCAAATGTCTCGGTACTCCTTGCCTCTTTAAAAAACCAGAGCCTAAGGTAAATTGGACCAAATCCTAAAATTCACTACATCAAGTAATGAGTCCACATCTGTATTTTAAAATTTTTTCAACTTTTCGTACATTTGAAAATTTTAAAAACTCAAGGCACAAAGTCAACCTCGAATAGACAGTTCATAGGAGCAGGTGCAGCATGCCATCAACTGACATGACTTGTTGCCATGACTTGATGTCCCTTACTGAGGGGAACTGCTTTCTTGAACACAGAAGCTGCAGTCACCTTTCCTGGCTGTCATCCACAGCACCACTCTGCTGGTGAACTCAGCGCCACCTCACAGCCTGACGTCTTTGTGGCTTTTCCACATCATGCAGCTCCCTCCAGGGAAGCACATGATGGGGTGGGAGAATGTGGTCCTCACAGCTAGATGCAGTGCACATCTTATCGGCTTATGGGACTCGCTTTGAGAGTTGTATGTAGGATTTGTACTCATGCAAAGTGGCCGAGAAACCACAACTTCACTTATTGTGTAACCCCAATCAGAGCAGTTAAAACTATTTAAGAACAAAAACAAACCAAAATAACATGGAATTGTGTTACTACAAATGTATATGATGAAGTTATACCTGTCAGTACCTCAGAGTGTGACTGTATTTGGAGATAAGGTCTTTAAAGAGATAATTAAAGTTAAGCGAGGAACCTGGAATGAACCCTAATCCGGTAGGACTGGAGCCTTGCACAAAGAAGAGATCAGGACACAGACACACACTGAGGGGCAGCCACATAAGGATGTGAGGAGAGATGAGACTTCAGAGAATCCAGCCCTGCCCACACCTGCAACCCGGACTTCCCACCCCCGGGCCTGGGAGGAAATTCATTTCCATTGTTGAAGCCCCCCACCTTGGTACTTTGGGATGGCAGCCCTAGTCATCAAATACAAAAAAACTAGTACATTAGAGATGATCCAGGCAATGTTCAGTTTCGCTGGAGCAAAGTAGGATCAGATGAAATGCTACTTCTCAGTTTCCTGGAAGATGTCCCATAAAAGGATGACCGTATTTTATAATTAAAGAAGACTAAGTGTTTTGGGTGTGCGTTTTCTTGTTGTTGTTGTTGTCTAAAGAGATGATATATATTCTAAAATAAAATACCATAGGGAAATTAACCTGCACTTATGAAGTTTTAAAATGTCACTTTTCATGACAGAACTCAAGAGTAAAGCTTCAGGTATTCTTAATCCAGCAACTAATTCTTCATCACTTTCTATCTGTTCTTTTTGCCTAACATGTAACAAGCTTCCTCAAGGACTTTTCTTTAAAAATACACATCCAAAACAGCACGTGTAGAAGACTTAGAGAGCCTTAACAGAGAGTAGCCATTTCTACACCAACATGGAAACCATGAAGTATTTTACAAGTGAACACCACAATCTTTATGTTGACACCTTTCTCAATTGAGTTCTATAATGATTCAATTCTTTTGTTTACTTACTATTTTTTTTAATCAAGGAATATTCACTACTAGAGCTGCAGACAGGAATATACTCCTGGGATAATAAAGTTTAAAATCAATATTTTCAACATGGTTTTTGGCAACTCATGAGCTACAAAAGAACCACTATTTTACAGAAGACAGAGAGGTGCGATAAACATGACACTTCATGCAACAAAAATGCTGACTTAATAAAATATTCATGTAAAATTGTGCCCTTTCATTTTATAGACAAATCTTTGAGGCTAGAACAAAGCTAACCATGGATCTCTGGTAATTTTAACAGCAAGTGCTTTGATATTATCTCTATTACCTACTTTGTAGTAGATAATGGGTATGATCCACCCATATTTTTGGGAGATCAAACTGTAAGCACCTAGGAATAAATACTGGTAATGACTCTGCTGTGTAATTGGAAGTGGGAGAAACTGTCAGCTAAATTCCAATCTGACTAAGGTGAACCAAGGGAACATGAACACATTTACAGCAATTATGTAAATACATTTAATTACATACAGTGTGTATAGGAATATGTATGCACACACACACACACACACACACATAGCCCCAGAAGTGGGCTGCTCACCTACTTTAGTTTTGTATGTCATCTAATTGACCTCAGAATTGAGTTTAACTGGTTCCTCATTGACATAAGAATACCATTTTTGTACTTGGCTAATAAATTACTTCTTTCCATCCTAAAGACTACAGAAAAAGTCTTTAGCAGTCCATGCCTGCTTTAACATACACTTAAAAAAAAAAAAACACTCTGAAAATGAAAATATTGCTCCTCAGCCCTCTGTTTCTATGTCTATAAGTGTGAGTTTAATTTCCAATTTAGTAGCTCGTCATCTTAGGAAATACATAAATTGATTCATGTGGTGTCTATCCATATGAACAACTTGACTATTATGATTCATCAAGGAAGTAGAAGGCATAGAGACACACATAGAATCAATTACAGTAATTTTTTTTTACTGAGTTGATTATTTTACTGAACACAATGACAAGTCCATCAAAACATGCAAAAGCCTTATTATTATGTACAGCCATAATTGTATCTTGGTCTAATTTTCTGGGCTATGATAATGCTTCTATACAAAGAAAAATATTAACATCATCTACATTTCAAATTGACAATTCAACTACATACTACTTTTAAGCATGGCATTGTTCTAGTAATAAGTTTGTTAGAAATATGTAAAAATATATAAGACTAGAGTTGAAAACAGTACTAACATTCGGTAAGTGCATTGTACTATTTTTTAAAAGATTGCACGTTAAAGACTTCTGTAGCATTTATCATCCAGAAATCTCTGTGAGCCATTATTTTTATATAGTTCTAGTAAAATAATTGTTTAAATGATTAAAGTACCTTTAGCTCTCTTAAATTTCCTAAAATACCTTCTGAATCAATAGAATACTTAGAAAGGAAGAGCTGCATGAGGTCATCTATTCTAAATCCCCACATGAGAGAATTAAATAATGGTTCAAGTTAATTCAGGACATTTTCAGAATGCATTGCTAGCATATTAATCGCTTAAAAGTTGAAACATTAACAAAAGTATGTTCATGTTGCACAGACTCTTGAGACTACACAAGTGCAAGAATAATTCATTTTCTGTTTGGGGGAGATATAATTTATCTCAAGAATATATGAAAGTCCTTGTGTAACAAAAATGTCATGATGGTGTTTTTATTACACTATGTAGAGGTCACTGGTAGGTAAAAAAAAAAAGAAAGGAGTAAAGAAACTTACCATCAAACACTTCCAGTGCATCAAATTGCTTTTCACTTTGAAATGTATCCACAAAGATGGTGATGTTATAGTTTGGTTCCACTTTAATACTCCACGAGCATGTCTGGGAGTTAAAATAGTTGCCTGGGTAACCTGGACTGAGGATAATGCCAGAAGATTCTGTCCGGACTTCATTTGCGGGGCATTGTGCTAATGAGAAAAATACCGGTAAAAGTCTTCCTTAACAAAATGAACCTGACATCAATAGGAGAGTTTCTATCCCTGTATTTATAAGCCAATGGCGGTAAAGGGGGAACAATCCTACTGAACTATGACCAAATTTAATACAGGGTACAAACCCAGCAGAACAGCACTAAATAATAACGAGTCACATTTTACTACCACCCTATAATTTAAATGAGAATTACATACATATATATGTGTCGGTATTTAGGGTAACTAGATAGATAGATTGATTAATTTCATTTACTGCTAAGGAAACATAGGGTCAAAGAGATTATGTCACTGACACAACTCTAGGGTAGCCAAACCTGACAAAGCTGCCAAATCGAAAAGAAACCTGGAACCTGAAAGTCTTCTTCATCTGGAAAAGGTGGTGAAGCAATGCACTTGCCCCTGCTGATCCACCCATTGTGAGTGAAGTGGGAAGTACAGATATAGACTGGTTAAAACCATCACGTACCCTTCACTCTGTAGTAACTTTCTAGGACTGAATTGCCCTCACACCTTATTTTAGGGCAGGTACATTGCAGATTTGATCCTAGGATCCCATGTTTTCCCAACTCAACTATAAAGCAAGACCTCACCTTTTCAATGTAATATTACAACATTGTGCAATTATATACAGTAATAGAAACAATGCATTTATTTCTGCCTTTGATTATAGTTTTAATTATATTTAGGACAGTAAATTTTAAGTATTTGATTTGATTACTTGGGACTGTGATAAGAGATGAGCCAGAGAGACCTGGGCTGAAAGCCATATTGGACCTCTGCGTTCTTATAATGTCAAGTAAGAGTAGTGATTTCTAAAGGATGAATTTATCATAATGAATCATTTATCAATTTATCATTATGAATGAATCATTAAGATAGTGTGGACACACTGACATACTTTTTTCCCTCCTGCTTTCCTTTTTTTCTTTATTCAACTACTTCTAAGGTAATCAAAATAAAACTGATCTGCATAGGTATGAACATGCAAAAGAAAACCACCAGTCTCCTAATTAGTAATTTATTTCATTGATAATTTAATTATCTTTCAGAAATAATTTATTTATACAACTATTAAGAAAAAAATATATCATCTATTGATAATGATTCAAAATTTAACAGAGATATAGCAAAACTATTTTTAAATTTTAAAGTTAAATGATCAGCTTTTCCTTCATGGAAAAGGACTTTCGTTAGAGGAAATGTGTCTTATTTGTTGAATTGCCTCCTTTTAATTAATTAAATTTATATTATTAATACATACATTTTGAAATAATTTCCCAGATAGGCAAAGTTTATATAATATACAAAAGTTTTGATTCAAGTAACTACCTATTAAAAGGCAATTTTTCCTTTTTTTTTCTTTCATTTACCTTAGTGCTCTTATTCAGATGTACCTTAAAATTTAGAAAATGTTTAGGCATTAGATTACCAATGAGGAAACATTTCATAGAACCCTTTTAATAAAGAAGTATTTTAGGTAGATTTTTAAGAATATTTACAATGTTAATTAATGGTAAGTTATATAAAAAAATAATTCAAACCAAAACACTCAGACTAAAGCAATTTGTTTTAGAAAGTAATTTCTTCTGTGATGGGTGGTAAGATCACTCCATGAAATATATTATGCCCTTTCAAAAATGAACATATTGGCATTTTTTTAAGAGAACACAATAAAAGAAAATTAGCCTTTCTATCTGGATGCATATGTGCAGGGCCTGGGGTTTTAGAATGTCCACGGACCTGCCTTGACTTCGCAGTGAGAGCCAGAGCGTTTCTCTGCTCTGATGTAACCAGAGGGCAATAAAGCTACTTGTCAGGGTCATGATTAGATAAATATACACAAACACTTTCCTTCATTCGGAAGCACTATACGGGCAGCAGGTGCTTCAACACCTGCCATGCACTGACCACCTGCCTGCCTCCTCCTGACTCAAGATGCTGCTGCCCCAGCACATTTCATTCTGTGCTATTACACTTGAGAAATGTTTAGCCCAAATCTCCCCCGTCTGATTTCATCACGGCCACTATCGTTATTAAGCAACACTGGAAGTTCAGATCATCTAGAGACAGGAAACTGTCCGCTAAGTTGCTGAAATCCACCCGCAGTGCTGGAGTGCATGCCAGAGTTGGAAAGGTGTGAGTGGTGATGAATCAGAAGCAAAATCTCAAGCATGGCTATTTTTATTCCCTCTATTTTCCTCAAAATGCTGCTTCTGTTGCTTAGAGAAGATGCAATGAAAATATAAGTGAAATTATATGTTTCCTTTTTCTTACAACAAACACGTAATATTTTTTTTCCAGAGGTACATATTGTTTTAAAATGCACTTGAGTATGTCTCCCTGGGAGCTAACGTGTTTTTGATTCATTTGTGCCTCTTGCTCGTTCTTATGTGCCTATTCCTTCCGGTCCCTTTCCATAAACTGTTGCTAGGAGCAACACCCACCCTCAGTGGGAAGGTTTCGGAGACAGCAGGCTCTCCCAGAGCTGGGCTGTTCATTTCTCTATCAGCACTCACACTTTAAACACAGCTTGCGTCTCTGCAGGGGACACTGGATACCTCCCGCTATGGGAAGCATCTGTTTGAGGTTCCCATCAAAGACACCTCTGAAATGCCTCTCTCAGACATTCACCTGAGTTTTGAGTCACCACACCTCCACACAAAGCTATTCCTTTAGCTTATTTTTGAAGAAAAATGAAATGTGAGGCTTAAAACCAAAGCATATTATTTAATGCATCTTGCAGGGCTTCAGCAAAAGTAATGCAGTCAAACACTGGGATTTATAAATAATTAAAACTAATTCTTAAAAGCACCTATAGGTCCCAGAGAATTGTGAAAAGAGAACTCTAAAAACAGATGGGAAAACTGTCCCCTGGAGCCCTTGAGGTGTGTGTTACGGTCATGCTTGAGCTTTCCAAGAAGTGCTCATTATTTGAAGGGCACTGGTTGTCTTTGGTGTTCACTGAAAATGTATGTTTCTTATTTTTCTTAAGAAATTGATTGATTAGCTGTATAAAAATTCTTACACTCCAATTCCAGGGCCCAGAAGATCCGGTGCTGAAACCTCTTCCAGACCCTGTACCCTGTACCTCTTCATCTGACTGTTCATCTGCACCCCTTATATAATAAATGGTACAGATTAGAATTCGTTACAATACTATACTTACAATGTTAAATGTAAGTAAATGCTTCCCTACGTTACGTGAGCTCTTCTAGCATAGGATAAAATCCAAAGAGGGGACCATGAGTGCTCCTGATCTATAGCAGGTCAGTCAGAAGCACAAGTGACAACTGGCTTTGTGACTGGCCTCCGAAATGGGAGCCGTCTTTTAGGACTGAGCCCTTAACCTGTGGGGTCGGACACTATCTCCAGGTAGAGAGTGTCAGAATTGATTTCAACGGCAGGGCACTCAGCCCAGGTTTGGAGAGAATGGGAGAATTGCTTGGTGGTGTTGGAAGACATTCCAGACCCTCATTCAGTGTTTTCTAAATTAAGATGAGCATCCAACTAGGTATATTGGCATAGGATGCTAACTTTTAAGGAACAATTTGCTCTCATTGTTCCCAAGGAACAATCAATCACCCTAAAAATGGTGATAATTTTCAAAGCAGAACTTAGTAGGACTCATAACTCACATAATTTTCCAGCAGTAATTTATCAGGGGATTGCCCACTCCCTCCCCTTGAGCCCAACCAAATAATAGAAAGTACTGGAAGAAAGATTATCATTAAATGATTATTTGATAAAAGACATCTGAGCCCCTAGTTCCTTTTCTTAAAGAATGTATTTAGGGAATGGCAGCTAAGATGACTCTGTTTGACTTAAACATATTTACTCCTGAATGGAAACAGGAGAGAACTATGTTGTCCTCTGTAGTAACTGCTGGGAGTTCAGGAGGACATGGGAACCTTGGTCTGAGTAGAGAGAATGTGTCTTGTTAGCAGAATCCTCCCTGCAACCCTGTGTGAGAGCCAAGTAATTTAGAGAATGATGCTCATGTTGTGCTGATTTACTCTGTTCCCGGACTGTCATGAATTAATTTCATTTAAATAAAAACAAGGTTAATCTTGGGGATAGCCAACATAATAAAGTAATTTTCCCTCTCTTTGAAGTAGCATATTTAATAAATATGTATGCCTTTCTTCACTATTCAGCTAAGACCACCCTTGCCTGAAATCATCTATGCTGAGAAATTTAAGTCTCTGTTTGTTGGAATTAAGATGTGCCCTAAAAATGTGAAGTTTTACCTCGGGTAATTTTTATGTCAAATGGAAAAAGATGAACATTTTATATCCCCTTGCACCTTGAGGCAAAAAATCCACTGTAGATGGTTGTTGCTGATGTGACTTGGTACACACACACTGATTTTTCCAAAAAGGAATGACTCAGTCTCTTGACTTAGCACCCCGTGCGGTACCCCAGCTTTGAGTGAGGCAGGTGTGAGGCAGAGTGTCAGTGACTTCCAGAAATGCGTGGGTCCTGTGAGCAGTTAACGGAGCCAGCGGACCAAACGGGGTATACTCCTGAGAGGGTGGTCTTTGCCCACACCCATCTGCGCTCCCAGAGCTACAATTTGAAAGTAATGTTTCTTAGAATTAGTCTGAGTTATCACGGTTATTTAAGACTACTGCATTCCAGATATTCTTCAGATGTTGGAATTGTCTCCTTCTCCCCGGGTGACTAGGATTCTGCTTCATTCATAATGAGAATGCAGGAAGTGAGCACACATTCTAAACTAATCGATTCAAGGGTGGGAACACTTGCAAAGTCAATACTAGTGCAATACAAAGGAAGTTGCCTCTTAATAGGGCAGATAATCAACATTAGAAAACACATAGAATAATTCATTTAATATTCTCTGCATCTTTACAAAAGTCCCCTAAATAAGGTAGATCAACCACCCTCCTTACACTCGATGCCCAGGGGATTAATGATTTACCTGCGGTTACTTGGGAGTCTAGACTAAGTCTCTGGGTCTTCTCTTCCTAAATTTTGGGAACTTTTATGTGCTTCATGATCCCTGATGAATGATAATATTCAAATTCCTTGAAAGGGGGTGAAAAGAGGGTGGTCCCATTCTTTAAATGAATTGAATGTTTATTGTGATTTTGAAGTCACAAAATCAAAACTATTCTAATTTGGAAAACTTTGATTGACCAAACCATGACACTTCTGTCTTATATTGAGCCATTTTAGCTTATTTATATGTTTTCCAGCTTTTTTTTTCTCCCAATACTACTTGAGAGTGGAGACTTTCAAATATTTTTAAAGTGATCTAATTTTACTCCAATCAGTTGAATCAATAGATTCAATATCAAATCTTGTGCTATTGTATATTTTCTGTTATTGCATATGCTCTATGTATTTTAAAGACATGTGAATATATGAAATATGTGCATCTTATTGTATGCAACCTATGTGCATTTCAATGATAAATTTTACAGAAAAAATAGTAAACACTAGATAATTTTATGCATACTAATGTATTTAGAGGGAAGTGTAGTGATGCCTGTAATTTTCCTTGAAATGCATCAAAAGTAACAGATTACTGGATGGATGGAAAGATAACAGACACATGACTAAGGATATATATATATAGTAATTAACGGTGGAACCTAGGTGGTAGGTATTCAGATGGTTATTTCTAAATTATTTCAACTTAGACATATGTTTGAAAATTTCCTGGTAAAGTTTCGGGAAAAAAGAAAAAAAGACCTCTTATTTGATATACTTTTGATTTGTATTGTAGAGATAACTAAAGGAGAAAGGTTATTAGGTATTTCTGTTAGCAGGTAATCTTATTGCACAGATTCAATTCAGAGCTATACAAGAAACACATAGACCAACACGAGTCATACAATTTTCCATGATGAACAAGCATGTGTGTAGCACCAAGCTGTGCATACCTTCACACGTTGGGAGAGAACCTTCAAACTGCAACTGGGCACTGAGCTTGCAGGTCAGTGTGTCCATCCCAGACAGCGTGTACCCCGGATGGCACTGGTACTTCACAAAATCCCCTGAAAGAGCCAACACAGCACACCTGGGATGATGTTCCCATGACCCACAGAGTGTGTGAACGTAGGGAACGTAGAGATGACCACCTACCAAATGAAGTCAGTGAGCAAACCACTTCTGAACCCACATCGGTGTTCAACTTTAGTTTGTTTAATCAAAGGAGACTATTTTCACTTCTTGACTTATAAAAATGCTGTCTTCACTGATACCAGCACAGATTATGTGGCAGGTTTTTTCATAGACTGATGTGTCTATGGTCCCGCCCCTTCCCCCAGGATTACAATTCCAAAAAAGAAGGCAAATTGGGATTGCTTGGGATTTAAGGATGTAGCATAGAATGGCTTTAATGCACCCAGAGAGGGCTAACCTGTGACCTTGGCCTAGTTAGCACAATGTTCCCATTAACAGAGCCATTATGAGTAGAGCAGAAATTGGGTCATGTGGTTTGACCAGTGGTCTGAAACATGGGGTGAGAACAGAGCGCTGTATTTGTAGCCGAGACAGAAAAATCCCGGGTCAAGGTAATTATACCACAGACATATGCCCTGGCTAGTGCCTGATGATTATTTAATGAAACTCCCATTAATATAGAACAATAAAGCAGAATTTCTAAATATTATCATTACTTATACTCACCAATTACATCCCAGTTTCAATGAAAGGTCAAAGTTTTACTCATCATTATTTTAGCTACAAATGATTAAGTCCTTCTAGTGCATGAACATGCTTTTCTAACTAAACACAAATATCGGGGCGCCTGGGTGGCTCAGTCGTTAAGCGACTGCCTTCGGCTCAGGTCCTGATCCCAGGTCCTGGGGTTGAGTCTTGCATAGGGCTCCTTGCTCAGCAAGGAGCCTGCTTCTCCCTCTGCCTGCAGCTCCCCCTGCTTGTGCTCTCTCTCTCTCTCTCTGACAAATAAATAAATAAAAATCTTAAAAAAAAAAAAAAGTCTAGGGGCACCTGGGTGGCTCAGTTGTTAAGCGACTGCCTTCGGCTCGGGTCATGATCTCAGGGTCCTGGGATCGAGCCCCTCATCGGGCTCCCTGCTCGGCAGGAAGCCTGCTTCTCCCTCTCCCACTCCCCCTGCTTGTACTCCCTCTCTCACTGTCTCTCTCTCTGTCAAATAAATAAATAAAATCTTTTAAAAAAATAAAATAAACACAAATATCCATTTAAGTCTGTCCCTGAAAACTTTATTTAAAAGAAAAATACAAGCTAGCAAATGCTTGTGGGAGGGGGGCAGGGGTGGGTGAGGTGACGATGTGCTTAAAATGACAGAAGCAAAGCTCAAATGGCAAAAAACAAACATAATGGAGATGGAGGAAGAAAAACATATTTGTTTGATATACGAACTCCCTAGCAACGCTTTAGAATATTCTGAAAAATACTTATTTACTCATGTGAGTAACTACTGCAGTGAGGGGTGGGTGTTAAAAAAGTTGGGTTGAGCTAATGGTATTGTAACAAAGAACACATTACCTATTTCAAAATCCTCATCCTCCATAAGCATTTCTGCCTGTGGAACTGCGGGGGGAGGTTGGCATTTCTTCAGCTGAAATGCTAAAGGGTTTATGGAAAAAAAAAAAACTGCAATTACATTTGCTGAATAAACAAAATTATTACAAAAAACATTCTGCTTCTGTTGTTTTAATGCTTAGGTATACTGCAATGTCTCTATTTGTAAATCATTGTTTTATAAAATTCTCAAGCTTACAGGATTATTTCATGCCAAAGAATATATAAAGTCGAAGGGAAAAAGGGTACAGTCTTCAAAATTATGACATTTAAATAAAACCACTTGACATAGTTTGGGGATGCTGGAAGAGAAATGTTCAGCGTGGCCTGGTGCCAGGTCCATATTTACGTTTGCTGAGGTCCCTCCCTGCACCCCATGCTGAGGACTTCCATGGGTGCAGTCTTCAGGAGATAGAAGGGACTGATGCACTTTTCTCCAAATTATTGATTTTCAAAATCAATAATTCCATGGCATTTGCTATGTTGGCTCCTCTGGAGACAGACACAGGAAATCTGGGAAAGGTACTAAATTTATTTCCAGGGCCTCCATATTGGGGTTTCATTTGCAATAAACTTGTCCTGGAATGAGCGCAAGCACACAATCAAATGCCATTAGCAAAAGAGGAGCCTCGCAGGACGCAAGGAAGTCCCAGAAGGCTCTCGCCGGGCAGGAGGCGTATGTCAACACTACCAGGAGAACAAAAAGGAATTCTCCGCCTTAATCGACAAGGTGCGAATGCACTGACCGTGAAAGTTGAGAACAAAGAAGCCTCCATTTGAAAAGTCGCTGTGGAACTTGAGCAGGACTTGGTTGGTGGAGCTGTATGCCGTTTCCAGGGCTGTGTTGCCACTGAAAACTCCCAGCTGAGGTGAATTCTGATCAGGCCCGTCCCTAGAAAAAGAGAGAAGTTTGAGGAGAAAGTTCCTAATTACAGCTGAAACTAACAATCATTTTCTTCCGACACGTGGCTTCTATCCTGGCCCGAGCAGCGCGGTCCGAGGCCGGGCTCCAGGGGACCAAGCTGGTGCTCACACCTGGAGACGCGGGGCTGACTTCTACTCGCCCCACTGCAGACCTTTTCATAGCCATCACAGAGACACATTCATCCTGACTCTAGTGACTGTTCACCATGGATCAGCTGCCTTTCATACGTCCATGTTTGAAAGTCTAAATTCAATGGTGTCTCTTTAATTATGGGTGGAATTTATGGAGATCTTGCTACTGAAGTAAAAGGTTTTTAAGAATTTATTAAAAGGAAACGACAGTGCAAAGGTCGAGTCCTGGCCCCAGGATAGCAAAGCAAGACTTAGCTGCACTTTCAACCACTCTTGGAGGGGAAGTTTAAGCCACTCCTCGTTCAGAAATTTTCAGCATCAGTGAGGTCACATGGATGGTCTCCAGCTGAGCTGCCCCGCCCAACATGAGGTAATATGCATAATGAGACCACCTGCCCTCCCCCCTCAGGGAAGGTGACCTTGCCTGAACCAATCCTCTCTCCTGCTAATAACATCTTGCCCCACCCTGCTTCCTATAAAAACCTTCCATTGTGCATGTGGAACTCCTCAGAGTGTCTCTCTACTGGCCAGATGGAATGTTACCTGATTCATGAACCACTAAATAAAGCCAAAAAGATCTTCAAATTTACTCAGTTGAATTTTTGTGTTTTTAACAAACTGAATAAAATACTACCCTCTTGTGAACACTGCGTTTAGAAATATCAAGATGTTTAATGTCACAAAGTTGACAAGACTTTATGGTCTCTCTCTCCGTTAGTGTTCTGACAATAGACTACTTTGTTAATTATGAAGAGCTTTTGCTTCTGCCTGCTAAATCTATACATTAATCCAGGTGAAACGTCTCACAGTACAACGCTGTGGTTTCTGTTTTGCCTTTTGCTTTTGAAAGAGCAGCTTCAGGATCAATTTAATATTTCTCAAGTTCCCCATTCTTCCTCATTCCCTTCGGCCATTATCTCCTCCCTGCAAGAGTTATTTCTACAGCCTCAAAATCCAGCCTCCTTTCTTGCCCTCACTTGATACATTTCCCACAAAAACAAGACTGGGAATTCTTCAGCTAAGGTGATTCCCTTCCCTAAAACCCTAGTGAATCCTCATTGCTCTTAGAGCTAAGCCTGGGATCTTTCACATGATTTATAAGCTTCTGTATTCTCTGTCCCGCTCACCTGGACTCCCATAAGACCCATTCCTGACATCTTCCAATACCCTGAACTCACCCTGTCCCCTTGCTTTGCAGGCTTTCCAGTATCCAGAATGACCCTTAACCTTTACACCAACTTTCTACACCAACTTCTCAATATACACACACATGCATACCACATGGTTACCTGCCATTAGTCCATAGTTTTCATGGCAATTTATGCTGGCTGCACATCCTGATCTTCAAGCCTGAGTTAAGCTCACCTCCTCACACCCCATCGGTCCTCCCTCCTTCTCCCAACATAGTATCACAGAGGACTTGTCAATCTCTGTGTCCCCTATAACCTCTCACTTCCAAAAGCAAAGGTAGGATAGTCATTCCTATAGACATGAAAATGTAGCCAAGGATCATATAAGTAACTTACCCAAGGCCACATGACTCATTGGAAAGAGAACCAGAACCCAAATCCCCAGCCCTGATTGCTGGCTCAGTACTACTTCCTACACATCATATGGAAGGGCAGCCCTGCCACGTTTACAAAGGATGGCAGGAGGGCTGTGTGTAATTATCTCTTCAATATTTCCAGAAGCACCGAATTCTTATCTCGGCAAAGATTCCTGACCAATTTTTCTTTTAGAAAAAAAAGAAAAATCACACCTAAAAATGTAAAATACAATTATGTTGCAATAATCTACATTCAGAGTAGTCCCAAATTTGTCTACCACATAACAAAACTCAAACATGTCACATGACGTTTATTCTCTATACCGCTAGATTTCATTGGTAAATTTCCTTTCCAATATCTACCTAAAAACGTCACTTCTTAATATGTAATCTGACATAAAAGCCCCATGCCAGTGGGTTGCAAGAATGGTGTAGCACAATCAGATTAGTCTATATGGAAAGAGTCTCCTACCAAACAGCAATGTAATCATTCACAGCTTCTGTCTGTAGCAAGGTGAAGTTGATGTAGACCCCATGGCCAGGAGGGACGGTGATAAGCCAAATGCAGTCCTTCAAAATTGGGTACTCGTCTGGAAATCCAGGGGAATAAATGGTACCGTTCTGAGATGTTACATTATATCCACAAGGAGCTTAAAAGGAAGCAAAGAAAATTATGCCCTTTACAGTCAACTTTGGAAAGGACACAGTTAAATATTTCTAAGTCTCTAAAGTCCCTTTGCCAAAATTTTCCTTATGAGAAATAATTGTGAAATATTTCTCAGTTACTACTTTGTCAAAGTAATTCCCCTGAAGTCTTAAAACCTTAGAAGAATTATACTTCTAAACTAAGTTATCTAAGTTCCATTTAATACATTCTCCAAACACTCAAAATCCCTTCAAGATAAAGTCATTCCCATAAAAAAAAAAAAGGCCCTTACTCAGTCACTCAGTTATCTTATGTGACCAAGATGATAATGCATAGTACTCTGTGATATGAGGGATTATGTGGAAATTATGCACATATATCATGGAAATTTTCTTGTTGTTTTATGTGAGATTTCTAAAACCTATTTAAACTGCTAAAAGAGTAGCATCCAAGTCTTTTTGCCTAAAACAAAAATATTATCAATTCTTGGCAGATCTAAACCTGAAGAAATGAGATAAAATTATATATGTGGTGTTTTCTTGAAGCACTTCCTTGTCTCACCAGCTTTCAACTCTGCAAAGACTCACAATCCCTATTCAGCCTGTGTTTATTTTACTTAATGAACTGGTATTCTCTGTTGCCATGGCAATTATTTTGTCTTATCTATGGAAAAATGAAGAGACTATATATTAGCAGAATAATCTGAGATGCATTATTACACTCGGAGAGTGGGAGGATACAACAAAGTCATAAACGAGTAGGCTTTTTAATCAACCAAAATCTGATAGAGGTGGTCTGAGTGCCTGTTACTAGCATGAATCTTCTGGAGCTTTCAAAGACTTGTCATGAAAGGTGTCGAATTTAGGTAGAGAAAACAGGCCAAACTACACTGTAAAACAAGAGAAACAAACGTCTGAATACAAAATAGTGAGCGATGACATGCTATGAGGCGGTATATGGTACGCTGATGTGTTGATCATATAGATGCATACGTATTTCAAAGGAGGTAGAGAATGTTCCAGTGTAAAATAGATTGAACCCGGCCCAGGTTTTGGATAGAGTCATTAGAAGAAGGGGCTGTGGAGAACATTTTAGCAACGTTATGGAATGAGTATTGATAAGTGGGATTTGGAGGCTGCCAAACTTTGCTTTGTAAACTGGCAAAGCACAGGGGCAACTATAATCTGTAAAATGGGGCCATGATCTAGGCTGCAGTCACTGAGTTACTTGTGTGCCCGGAAGATGTCATACTTTCTCTCACCTCCAAACTTTACGCAAATATTCACTCTGCTTGAAAAGTTCAAAGGCTTTTCTCCTACCCTGCTGCCAGGGTGAGTTGATCCGTTTCTTCAAAACTCAACTCAAATGTTACCTCCCCCTTAAAGGCAGCTTGGCTCTGGATGGCCACGTTTGTTCACCTGTCTCATGGCTATAATTGGCTGCCAGCTATTCCCACCATTAGATGGTCAGCGGCTAGAAGTCAGGGACGGTGTTCCTTTTCACCTCTACCCACAACCCACTTTCACGCATCCCCAATGCCTAGCTCATATCACAATAAATAAGAGACAATAAGGAATTGATGAATTAAAAATGAGTAAGAGAGTCACCACAAAATATTTTAGTAATGAATGTACTGAAGCAAGTGGGCTGACACATCTTATGTGGACTTGAGGTTATTCATTTGCTATTGACTTATAATCTATAATCCCCAAGACTTCCCTTGTGCATTTTGACCTTTCAAGTTGAATCTTATAATTGTATAACCACATTATATATAGGAGCACCCTTCCCAATGGTGAAAAAACACAACAAAACAAACAAAAAGGATGGTACCCATCTCTTCAAGGGCAAAAGAAATGATACGGTGATTTTCTTTCGAGGACACATTGCTGGCTTCTGGTGTTCTTTATGTTACTTAATAGCTCTAGGACAGTAAGCATGGCAATCCTTGCCATGATTTATGTATGATATTCAAATAACAAGTCCACCATTTACTTATTCAAGGATTATTCATTGAGAGTCTATCATGGACCAGGACATGTGGGGTTAGAGTGGGAGACAGAGCAGAGAACCACAGAGACCTTTGGATGTTACTGTGTAGTGATGAGAAAGGTACCAAGCAAATGCTAAGTGAGTATAAAAGTCAACTTGTGTAAGTACGGTGAGGGAAAGAACAAACAGCACTGTCACACGAGCTAATAACATTCCACGAATGCACATAAAATTCTTCAAGGCAAATGTTGCTGTGCCGTCTAGAGAGGAGAAAAGAGGATCCTAAGAAAAATGAGAGGAAGTTTCCTTCACCACATCCCCTGACCTGTCTGTGATCCCAGAGAAGGCTTTTCCCTCATTGTTGTGGCCCCACAGGCATATTTAGATTTCCACGTCTGGGGGGAATGTCACTTGAAGTCCACAGAACCTGTGGATGTGGGATCTAACTTGGCATGACGTGGATCCTGAGGTGGAGATCAATCCTGAAGCTGCTCTGAGGGGCATCTAGTCGCAGGAGGATCCGTGCACCACAGCTGAGCGGGCACCTCGAGCTCCTCACTGTGTGCCTGGGAGCATGGTCACAGTGGGACAAGGAAGCCCACCAGCTGGACAGGACAGAGCCCATCAGCGTACAGTGCGCT
The DNA here is from genome assembly GCF_054177405.1 of Leptonychotes weddellii. Lineage (NCBI taxonomy): Eukaryota > Metazoa > Chordata > Mammalia > Carnivora > Phocidae > Leptonychotes > Leptonychotes weddellii. Next base: position 1,938,973 of record NC_138370.1, read on the forward strand.
ACACTTCAGAATCGGAAGGGACATGGGTGTCAGACCCTCCTCCACTTCAGGGAGCCAAAGAGTCAACAGACACATAGTCATTCATATATTCGTGAATGTACACTGTGATATTATGATTTATAATAAGAAATACATATTCGGTCTTCCTCCCTGTTCTTGGCACAGGGCTCGGGAAACCTTGGATAAAAGCTAAGTGATAAAAGAGATAAAGGTATCCTTTGTTATTCATAACAAGACCCTTTCTTTTTTTTTTTTTTTTAAAGATTTTATTTATTTATTTGAGAGAGAGAATGAGAGAGAGCACGAGAGGGAAGAGGGTCAGAGGGAGAAGCAGACCCCCCAGCTGAGCAGGGAGCCCGATGCGGGACTCAATCCCAGGACTCCAGGATCATGACCTGAGCCGAAGGCAGTTGCTTAACCAACTGAGCCACCCAGGCGCCCCCATAACAAGACCCTTTCAACCACACCTGAGCTTACCTTAATAAGGTGACTAGGAAAGCGTCCGAGGATGGGGCTGGTTGCCAGGGGAACCAAACAAGTAATCTAGGATTGGAAATTTCAGCCCCATCCTTAACCTCCAGGGAATGGGAGGAGCTGGAAGTCAACTTAATCACCACGGGCCAGAGATTTAATCATCATGCCTCTGTAATGAAGACTCCATAAAAACCCCAAAGGATGGGGTCTGGAGAACTTCTGGGTTGGTGAACGCTTGGGGAGCTGGGAGGATGGTTCACTTGGAGAGAATACGACTCTGCTCACCTTCCAACACACCTTGCCCTCTGCATCTCTTCCATCTGGCTGTTCCTGAGTTATATCCTCTGTACTGATCTGTAATCTTGTAAGTAAAATGTTTTCCTGGGTTCTGTGAGTTGCTCTAGTAAATTCATCCAGTAGGAGGAGGGAGTCATAGAGACTTCTGCTTTATAACCAGTCAATGAGGAGCACAAGTGACAATATGGACTTGGGATTGGCATCCAAATTAGGGCAGGGGCAGCCTTGTGAGACTGGGAGTTTCACCTGTGGGATCAGAAGCTCTCCTCGGGGAGACTCTCCAGCAGTGTCGCAGAACTGCTGTTGTAGGAGAAAGGCACCCACTGGTGGCTAGGAGGGTCAGAGTGAGTGTTGTCTGTAACTTTACACGGATGCATGTTAAGAATGGGTTGTGAGAAAGGACTGCTGTGTGAGGCACAATTAATGAGAAAACGTTCTCAGGTTATTTCTGTACGTGTTTCTCCAGAGAAAGATACATACGTGAAAATGATTAAGTTGTCCACTTCCATCAAATTCTAGAGCCAGCAATAGCTCTACTGAATATGATGGAGGTGCTGTCTTACCTTAATGTCTCATGCAATGTGAAGTTTATTCAGCACCTGTTTATATGTAAAAAGCCTTCCTCCCCATCCTCACTTCCTACCCCACTCCACCTGGTACCACTGCCTAGAAGATTCACTGTGGATTCTGTTCACTTCACCATAGTTTGAGAACATGAAACTTTTAGGTGGCTCATACAAAAAGTGATGGGTGTACCTCACCAATTCCTGCTCATGTGAAGCCAGAGCCAGAAGATACTGGAAGATGAGCTGGTGGGCAGAGTGGACATCAGCACAGGGAGGTGGAGACTCACTGTCACTTCATTCTACCTGGGGCTAGACTTGGAAAAATCAAGGGGCGCCCACACATGTCTTTATTGCGATTTGTCTCCATTTAAACATGTACAAAGTGACTGTCTCTGAATTGAGATGGATAGAAAGAGCGTAACTGATTTCAATCAGAAATTAAATTTTAAAAACCCTAAATATCCACTAGGACAGTTATAGATAATTTATAGATGGTTTTCTCCAGGATTATATTAAGATTTCTGCCTAACTTTTAAAAGGAGGGTAAAGAAAAAGCCTACAGTACTAAACAACCAATACCTACATTTGGCATGAATATTTATGAATTTTAAACTCTTGACTATCAGTGTAACCAGGAACTGAATGCCTTTTGTCACCGAATATGTGGAGCACTGTAGGTGTTTTAGACCTATTTTTTTTTCCTTCAATTACTTTGGTTTCCTTATGATGGTTTTAAGTTAGAGAGACATAGTGCACTCTATCTTAGGGACTGTTTGATAATGGAAATATTTAAAATAATATTTATAACATAAATATTATGTTTATATAAATATAAATCTTATATATAACATAATATATTATAATATTATATAAATACTATAAATATTTATAAATATAAGTAAAAAGAGTTGTATTCTTTAGGATGACATTTTTTTTTATTGTCAGTATTAGGTATTTATTACCAAGATACATATATAATGTAGTAAAGTACATACTTTTTTGGTGTGTTCATTCTGGTAACATCATCATAGACCCTGTTTCTAAGACTGAGGTATACAACAAGCTCCGTGGGTAATTAAAAGACTAATTTGGAGATACTTAGGTTACTACCAGAGATCTTAAAAAAATTTTTTTTTCTCATTTCAAGCCTATTTGTTTTTTAAAAAATTTTATTGTTATGTTAATCACCATACATTACATTAGTTTTTTATGTAGCGTTCCATGATTCATTGTTTGTGTATAACACCCAGTGCTCCATTCAATATATGCCCTCCTTAATACCCATCACCACGCTAACCCATCCCCCCACCCACCTCCCCTCTAGAACCCTCAGTTTGTGTCTCAGAGTCCATCGTCTCTCATGGTTCGTTTCCCCCTCCGATTTAGGATGTTATTTTTATTCTAAACTATTGGGAGAGAATATTTTCTGTATTCATCAATCAACTTGGTAAACCTTAATTTTAAAAATTATGTATATAATAACATATTCTTTGGCTGGTTGGATTTCTCGTGTCAATTATGTAATCAAATAATGTTCTGCTTACAAAAATCTGTCAATCTAAAAGAAGTTGCTAACACGTTAATTGCAACATATTATCTAGTAATTATCTCTATCCATATAGTTCCCCACCACAGATATTACTGCATTTTAAGTTGAGGAACACTAGGGCAGTGCTTAACTTAAAAAAAAAAAATCTTAAAAGTATATCTACATACATATTTCAGTGATAAAAGATTAGGTCAACAAAAAATCTAAAATTTTTAAACTGTATTTGTAAGTAGAGATGCATATTTAATTATCAAATTACATTTAGTAAACTAATAAACAAGTCCTTTTAACCATTTTTTAACAATTATAACCCAAATTTTTTAAACTGAGACTTCTATATAATTATGTTACTGGCAAAAATAATGTCTTGAATTTCTCAAGTCACTTGAGACCTATTTTTTCTTTTTTCTCTTAATAGATATACTTTTAGTCCAGATATTTTTCAAATGAATTTAGAATACACTAACTTTACATAATAAATCCTTATACAATAAACATATTAATACTGTCAGCATGTACACAGAAATTGGTTTAGTATATGCTTATGAAGATTGATGCCTTAAGATTTAGAATTCTTGAATCTTAGTTGTCTAAATTGTTCAATTTTTACTAAAGATGCCAGAAGTTGTTCAAAGTAGCTATGTTTTTGTTTTTGTTTTTTCACCCAAGTATCTCTGATCTATTCTGATATTCTTCTGAAGTTAACCGGGTTGGACCTTTGAAGATTGTTTTTCAGTACATTTGTTCTACACACCAGGAATAACTCTGAACTGAAAAACCACGCTGAATTAATAAAATACATTTCAGGTGAGCATTCTGGATAATCAGCAGAGTTTGCTGGTGTCTTGTGAGGAGCTTAACCATAGTGTAAGTGGACACTAATGGACATCTCAACAGCCCACCATTATCAGCAAACAAAGACTTTTTTTAAAAATATATATATCTTTTTGGGAATACAACCTTTCACAGATAAAATAACTTTTGTTATACAATAATAACCTCTGCTTATTTTTTTCTTGAGTTTAATCCAATATGGAAAGGATATTAAACACACATTGGATGGTGCCTAAAAAGTTCATTTTATGATATTTTATTTGAATTTTATGTTTTGTTTTTTTATTTTGTCTATGACATTATAGATATGAAGAGAGAGATAACGGTAAAAATATTTGTGTAGTAAAGAATTTGACCTTGTCTATAGAGAGGTCTAGCTCTCTATTCTGGGGGGCTGGCAGAGGGGATTAAGGACATACCTGATAGGAGTATCTTTGTTTCATGTGGGTGCTGGCCATACCTAATAGTTTTAGGATGGGGCTGACTGTGCCAGAAAGACCAGCCATGGAATTTAAGATGGGGCCTTTGAGTTACAGGATATCAGTTGGTCTGGAAGCTGACATCAACCACCAGGCAATCCATCAAGCAGTTATACCTACCTCACAGAGCCCCAGTTAAAAACTCTGGGCATTAAGACCCAGTGAGCTTCTCAGGTTGGCGATATTCTGGGCATATTGTCGCCCATTAGTTCTCTGAGAGTGATGCATCCTCCTAGACTGTAACCTAGGCATCTTTTCCCATGATTTTCATGTGTCTTTTCCTTGCTATAAACTACAACCAGAGTACAATAGCTTAGTGAGTTCTGTGGTCCTCTTAGTGAATCATCCAACCTCAGGGTCGTTTGGGGGCTACTCTCATACTTTCAGCTGGTGTCTGGAGGAATTTAGCTTCAGTCAGGCCAACTCTCGGTCGAATGACAGATCATGGTGTAATTATAAAAGGTGGCATCCCCTTTGAGCTACATCACAAACAATATATTTTGTTACTTTCATGCTCACAAAATAATTCTAAGCCAGCAGTTACTGCTATATTTGAAAACAGAGCTTAAAAAAAAGATGAAGCCTTTTTAAATATTTAACTCTACTTTTTAATATCAAGCCAAGAAGTCTCCCATGTGCATATGAATTCAAAGAACTCAGGTGAAAATTACAAATAAGAAAAGGGTTTCATCATGACAATTCAAAGTATTTTATAGATATGCAGATAAATGAATTTTTAAATGGAGAGTAATAAAAAAAAGGTTTTTAGGTGTTTTAATAAAAAGCACCAGATATGCGACTGCTATACTTAGTTTTATAAAGTAATTTTTTAAATGCTGTTTTACATGTTATTAAATTTGCATTAGACTAGGATTAATTTAACTTTTATTTCCTTTTTTTTAAGACAAGGAATTAAAAAAATACAGCTGAAGGTTTTTTTTTCATAGTTTTTTTACAATAATATAGAATGGAAAAATACAGGTGAAAAATATAATTTAAAAAGTCCACCAGTGGTTTTGTTTTGTTTTTACTTTTTCAGAAGAAATTCAAACACAGCTAGTTGCCTTTCCCTTTTGCCTGGTGGGATATAAATGTTTAGCGTTTCAAAGGACCACAGAGTTGATAATTTCAGTATTTTTTCACTCAATATAATGTTCTAATATTAGGCTTACAGGAACTTTTCTGTTTCATATGCTTTCCTCATAAGTACTTGATCTATTAATTTCAACTTGATATTACAAAAATTTCAAAATCATCAAAAAAATCAGGTAGTCATAGAGAAGCTTCAAAGAAGTGATTCCTGCTCAGACTAGGGATATTTGATGAATCCAGATTTCCCTCCATCACCATCTGATTCCCACATCTCCCGAGAAACCCTGATCATCACGCATCATTGAACTGCACTACTTAATTTTTTTCCTAAGACCATTTCTACGCCCTGTCTTTGTTTACACTATTTTTTCTACCCTGGATATTCCATCTCTGAATAGCAAAATAGTATATATACTTCAAGGCCCACTACAAAAATAAAATCAGTTTGCTGAAATACAAAAGCAATATATGATTATTGTAAAAGTTAAAGAATAAAAAAATGAAAAAAAAAATCCAGGGTAAAATTAATAAGCATCCGTTCCTCCACTAATCCCATAATTTGGTGGAATGACTGTAATTCTAAATACTACTACCATCATAAAGATTTCCCTGGTCACTTCCCAAGCAAACACCATCCTTCTCCACACAATTCATCAAAACACTTTCCTTGTGTCTGGTTTGTGTTATACATATTTGCGTTTATTATTTTGTTTTCTTTACAATTTCCTTGAGGGCAAGGCCTATTTATTCATATTTTTAACTTACTGGCATATGATATATTCCTGAAATAATAAGTAAAATGAGTTTAACATAATAGATTCCTAATAAATATCTGTTGAATAAATGAATGGATTTTTTATACGTCCATTTAATAATTAATGCACTACTATATACGTGAAAAATATAATTTGTTGCCAAGAACGATTAGCCTACCGTCACATCTTGGAAAGGGATAATTCCAGTTTCTGTTGATCCCGTGCTGACAGGTAAGGACTGGGTGGCCGATTAAAATGTACCCAGGGTAACACTCGAAAGAAATGGATTGTCCCACACTGTAGTCTGAGTTGATCATATAACCATTCTGAAAAGGAGGTGGGTCCGGGCAGTTCTGTAGTTCATAGGCTGAAACAGACAGAATCAAGCTCAACTATAAGAAGTTAAGTTAGTCTGGAATTCAGAAGGCTATGATCGCATACAGCTTCTTAAGACCAGCGTTTTCAGTAAGTTTTAAAACGTATCTTCTCCAAGTTGCCACTTACCATCCTAAGTAAAACAGTAATTATTAGTAGTAACAGAATCATAACAACTTCCAATTAATAAGTAGCTAACTGTGTGCTTTAGAAGTCGTAAAGCACATACCAACAATCTATTTGATGGTGTTTACCTTGGAAGAAAAGTAGATGGTGTGAGTTGACTTTTATAAAAAAGTAAAACAAATGATAATAAAAATTCCCTATAAAGAATGTCAGGCGAATGTGGACCTAATTTCCTTCTAATTTAAAAGAGAATTATACTAGCACTCCATTCTAAGTGTTATTGACTAAGAAATAATGTGGTTGTTATGTTTTGATTTTTTAATTAATTGTTCATTACAAATAAAATTTAAAAAATCCATTCCATTTTCCTATTTAAAAAAAAAAGTTCTGTAGAAGCATTGCACTAGCAATTACTATCAGTACAATCTTTTTAATAAGATATAGTTTATGCAATAAATCATATTTACATTTTCAATATAATAAAGATACAGCAGTTGGCACACAGTGTCTTTGCAAGTTCCCAAATTGTGAGATAAATTTTAAATTTTAACAGTATGGTTAAACCCTCACTGCTGTTAGCAGATTAAAAAATCCTTAATTTCACTTCATTACTTATTTTGATATTTGCAATCGTATGTCTCTGGCCAAGAGTCAGATAAACAGCTAAAGAGGGATTGCAAGCAGGAAGCAGAAATCAGAAGATGCATCAATACAAAGGTCTTTCAGCAGCTTCAGATAATTCCTGGCACTGGCTTCCCCAGGGTGAGGAACCAGGAAGAACCTGGAGGGAGACAAAGACCCCCAGGGGGCCATGCAGGAATTCCCCCTGCCTCACGCCTGCCCTCTGGTGTCCACTGGACTAGTGCAGGAGGGCTGTCTGCTCAACAAGATCGGATGGAGATCACATAGGGTGATTCATGCAAGCGGACTTTATAAACAGCAATGTGCTAAACATAAATTTATTCCATTTTATTTGTAGCACATTTGATTATTAGTAGGGAATTACATGCATGATATATGGATACTAAGAGAAAAAAGTTACTGGAGGATTCTTAACTCACTGTTCTGGCATGTAACCTTTAGAACTCAGTATGGAGAAAAACTTTCATCTATACAAAATCAAAAATTTACCAATAATATAATGAATTTTCTGGGGCTGCTTTTTGGTGAAGCCACATTATAACATGGAATTCCTAAGACAATGAGAAGGAGAAATTACCTATTTAAGGATTTCTTCCAGATCAATAAGCACCATAATCACAATTATTATTAATGAAATTCAAAGCTCTAATAAACATTTGCAAAAGAAAAAGTGCTTTTAACTCACAATTTTGGAATTAGCAATCTAGCATCAAGACAATAGCTGCACAGTCTACAAAGATGTTCTCCAATTTTATTTTTCTTCATCTTATAAGTACACTATTTGACTGTTGAAATCTCCTACAAAGTACCAGACTTCAAGGGAACAAATCTATAGTTGTCTAAAAGAAAAGAGTATTCAAACCTGTATGAAAGAAATGTCTTGAAGGAAAATACCTCACGGACTAGTGGCCTGTTTGTCATTATCAATTGCTTTTATAATATCACCTCCTATTTGAAAACTAGAAGCTTAGAAAACCATGCAATGCGTATAAAGATAGGGACCGTGAGAACAGAAAGCCAAGACAAATCAGTGTGTGTGTCTCTCTCTTTCTACTACATATGCATGAACACACACAGATGCACACACCAAACGTGCACAAACCACACACACACACATTTACACACGCACACAAGCGCCCCACACACGTACGCACACACACAGGCACATCCATACATGTTTACTCACACACGTGCACACACACACTCCTTTTCTTTATCCCCTTATTGTGCCCCTTCCTGGACCAACCTGGCAAACACACAGCAAGGCTGCCCACCTCTCCCAAGGGCCACCCCACACTGAAAGCCTTGCAAACAGCTTTTTCCTGAAATCCAGGGCCAAATGGCTTAGCAAATATCCACAGTGCATGGTATGCCTCCTTGTAATCTTTTTATTTGAGTCTAAATTTACTTTATAGACCCATGTTCACAAAAAGAACAGAACCGCATACTGTGTTTCAACTATCAACCAATTTCCTTCTTTATTATACTCCTTTAGAATGAAATCAGCAGTTTGTTCTCATTCTTGTTTTGCTTGAAATATAATAAACTCTGTTGGAGAAGTGAGTCTTCTAATATATCACATACAACCGCTAATAAAAACTCATATATATGTAAATATAAATATATATATATTTGGATGGCGGCTTCCATGTGAGAAGAATCAAATAAAACTGTGTTCAACATAGCATCCTCCTCTTGAAAGATTCCAGTCCCGTTTCAGCAGTGACTCTGGGGTATCAGCACAAGCATCGGTTATCACAACAAGTTATAAACAAGGTAACAGTTGATAGAGATTGCTAATGAACTGTCACGTGAAATAGCATTTAACACACAGACTCACACATGTTTACTCACAGCCTTGTTATAGGGAGGAGAGGTTGCAGATGAATCCATGTCTACACTGAATATGGCTTTGAAGCCTCCCTCAGGTGCTCGACTTCCCTCTCCACGAAAAAATCAAGCTGGGGGCCCAGGAGCATTAAGCCACAGCTGGTAATCCACAGAATTTCTGAAGTGCACCCATATATAAGCTCCCTGCTTCCCAGACTCGCTGCTATGATGGCTAAGATGGCAGATCTCTCTTCCTTTGCAACAAGGGAATGATCCTGGTTCTTACTTTTAAGTTAGATTATCCACCCCAATGTTCTTTATTGGTCATGCAAACTCCTTGATCCCAATGGCTACCAACGAAGCCAACCTGCACTGTTGCTAAGGTTGCAGCCAATCCCATGCTTTCTGGGCAGCCCAGAGCCTCGGCTGGGGGATGGCTAGCCAAGTTGCTTGCTCCCAATTGTGACTGTGGTTGTGTCTTGTGCTTTGAGCAACCGAGGAGGAATGATCAGTAGACTTTTTTCATGATGGCCTTTACATTGTGGAGAAAGTCTGATTTTAAACCAAAGGAACTGTTGGATTCTCAGGCGACACACTACACTGAGAATCCACTTCCTCCACTGCATCAGAAGCTTGGGGAGGACTGACTAGGGAGCATGCAGCAAATCTCAGCTGGGATGTGGGCATCACCTAGGAGACATAGCTGACATGCACTGTCCAGGTGTGTTTTTGGTGCAGAGGGATGAGTCTCTTAAGGGAGAAGCTGATTGAGATTGTTACCTCTACTTTAGGCCAACCCATAAAAGGAAAGGCAAATCCGTATGGTCTGCAGGGAGAGAGCGGGTCAGCTTGTAAGATGGACTACCACCGTCAGTGCTTTCTCCATCTTAAACTAGGATGCCCGAGAGGGATGAGAATTGATACAACTACTAGTTGTCCGCTGTTTTCAGCATTTTTATGTGAGATAGTCTTCCATATAAAGAGCTGCCTGTTGAGAACTTGATTCGCTCATGCAGATGGGTGAAAAGGATAGAGTAGACCCCCAACCTCGCTCTTCTCATTAACCCATGGTGGTTCAAAATATCACGGTGAAAGCAAAGAGAGCAACTCAGTTTTAGAGGCACACGGATTCCATGCAGAAATGTGTGGCTGGGTCGATAAGGAACAGTTAGTGTGCTCATACAATCAGCTAGAAGGTATCCTTCTGTTGTTCATTGCACATATAGGCAGTTTGATTGCTTTTGCTCCTAAAGGGGAAAAAATCTGTATCTACAAATGAATGCCTCTCTTCTCATAGATTCAATTCACTCAAATTCAACAGTTTTATGATTGAATAAATGAATAAGAAGATTTAACTTATCCCTTTAAAAAAAATAAAGGTGCTTAGTACACAGAGCAAAAGGAAAACGAGAAAGAGTGGATCTTTGAAGAAAGAAGGCATTTTTACTTCCTATAGCTAAAGAATTAAAATTACCTGTGAGTTCTTTTTTGGCATGGCATTATTACATTATAATGTAGGAAAGAGAGACAGAGAGAGGAATACTTAACTTCTCCAAATGTTGACTTACAAAAACCAAAAGCAAAAGAGAGTCACTAAAATTCTTAATGGCCCCAAATTTCACAAACATTATGAAAATCTAAGTACCAATAAGCCCATACCAATATTATAAGAGTAAAGGAACCCACTGAATTTTATCTTCCATAGGGCAATCATTTATTTGGATCTAGGAAAATATTATTCACATCTACCAATCTCAAGCAATATGGCATCAAGTGTTTAAATTATAGGTGTGTAATGTGACCGCCAATGGGATCATGTAGTCCTCTTTCTGATATCCACTATATTTTCCAATATCTAAAGAATTGATAAATATCTTCATGCTGCCCTTCGTTTTTCAGTCTTTGACTTAGAAATAGGGTACACAAACTCAATTTTATTCAACACGGCTCTTCACCTTCCATTTCTCAAGTTCTGGATAAGTCATTTAACTTCTGGACAGCTACATCCATGGTAACATTTTTGACCTTTATATGGCCATAAATAAATGACAAGGTTTAAGAATAAGGGGTATGACATAGACATCACTGAGAATGACAAGACTTATCTGCATGACTTAAGCATCTTATGAGTTATTAATTATAAGCTTAACTTATACATCTCAAGTAGGACCTAGGAATTTTGATGTGACATACAAGTCAGAACTGTGTCATTTTGCCCATTTATAAATTTTATAAGATGACAAACACTGATAAACTATCTGTCATCCCTGTCAGATATGCTACTCTTGGAACACCTCAAATTCATGTTCCCAAACTTTTTATTTAATTTACTTTTATAGTTCTCATTTATAGGAAATCAATTAACTACAATAAAATATATATTGCTTAGGAATTATTTATTTATTTTTAACTTGGATAAACAGAGTCAGGCATCAAGTAAATAAAACATTTGCTCAGCCGACCAGATGTTTGGCCGATATGAGAATTCACCAAATAAAATGTTTAAAGGCCACACAGACAACATCAATGATCAAAGCTTGCAGGGACTAAAGGAAACTTTTGAAGCCAATGCCTTTCTACTCTGCAAGGGGCCATCACTATGACACTTGAGGGGACTGTCCCTCCATGTGAACACTGACCAAATGTTTGCAGATTCTGACACTGCAAGATAAAGGAAAGTGGATCTGTGGATATTTCACAAACTGTATGAAATTTAATACTAAATATTTAAAATTTAAATTGTTAAAATGATATTTTGCCAGCCAACTGCAGCAATTTCTGACCTCTTGTCTAGATAATCCCTATTTAGACTCTGTGTGTGTGTGTGTGTGTGTATGTGTGTCTATTTTAGACCATTCTTTTTGGATTTAAGTAATTGATAGCTTTAGAACTGTGTAGATATGGCCTTAATAACCCTACCTGGAAAATATCAAGAGAAATAAAACAAAAAAAAAATTTTGAACTATAGAGGTTAGAGTTATGTAAGATAAAATGTAGTTTCAAAACTATACTAAAGTGTAGTTCCAAAACTTCCATGGAAATTCATGGAAATTTGTATTTGATTTCTGGAGGTCACTAAGGAAACAAAAGTTAAATTTTGAATACAGTATTAAAAATATTCAAAATGGAGAAGACTTTTCGAAAGTTCTTGTAATCAACTGAGATAAATCACTTAATTGGCAGCTTATGGAAGACATGTGATTATGTATATTTTTCTTATTGACTCATATTAAGATCATGACAATTGAACAATGGAGGGCACCATATAATAACCAAGTTTAAAATTATGATCATGAATGAAATGCTCATACTTCAACAAAATATACTTCAATAGAAATAGGGAAAGGGTAGAAATCAGATATATAAAAATAGGAAAGAGAAGCATGGAATTCATAGTAAATACTGTTCAAGTTTTCAATTCAGCTAAACAGACAGATGAAGGGGGCATAACAAAGGGGAGGTGTGTTGAGGTGAAACGCACACCTTTCTCTCTCAGACACCTGCAAAAGCCTTCTCACCAGGAAAGGGGAGGGAAAACCCCAACACACACACACACACACACACACACACACACACACATACTCTTTTCTGTGGCCAGAAATGCCTCCATTCCATGATCTTCCCCTACTCTACCGCTTAGATAAAACTCAGGAGCACCTTTGTTTGCCTATGACCTGACGAGACATAAATCCTCCAAATTCTCATTCTTTGCCTCGGAAATGGTTAGCTGAACTGCTTGTTCCCACTGATGGGTCAGAACAAAACGCATATGCTAACCCAACACTGGTCTCTCGCTCCACCAGGTCCCAGTCCCTTGGCGCCCCCACCTGAACCAGCAGCCAGCGCCCCTGTGGGCAGGTCGGCCTTCGGGTAAGACCTTCTCTGGCCCACCACCCATCATGGCCTCTCCTGCTTCCCCACACCCAGTGCCCGTAGGCTTGTCCCTCATCTGCAGAGAGGAAAAACCCTTTTCCCTAACCCTGGAGACCTGTGCTCATCTTATGGTTAGAGCATTGTTCTTTCTATTGAAATAGACCTCTTCTCCCAGGGCAATAAATAATCCTTTCAGATAATGTGTCTCCTTACTAGGTCCGAAGTTGTTTTTCATTTAACTGTAGATACCAGGGCTGCTGATGCCTTAGCCTCTGAAGTAGGGACAATCAATGTGGTAAGACTTTAAAGAGTCTGACGGTTTTCTAGGAGAAAGGTGAGGATGGTTAGGAGGAGGTGTGTGATGTTGACTGAGGGATCTGCCAGGACCCCAGAGATATTGCAGAGCTGGGGCAAGGACGACGATGGAGGTGATGTCGGCCGCAGAGGGGGCAAGGAGTCGAGACCAGCACCAGGTTTATAGCTGAAGCAACTGGCTAAAATGTGCACTGCTTGCTCAGAGAGCGGGGGAAGCCTGGAAGATGAGCGACCTGGAAAAGGAAATCATGCGCTCAGTGCTGCACACAGGGTTCGAGCGCCCGCGCAACACACACGCGGTTCGGGACTCGCGGAACTTGACCTGGGGCGCCTGGCGGCAGAGCCGTCCGCGACTCATCCCTGCTGTGGATATTTCACAAACTGTATGAAATTTAATACTAAATCTATTTAGTATATTTAGTCTCTGAATCAGGACGCTCGGGGGACGTGAATGACGAAAACAGCGGGCTCCGACTGAGCCCTGCGTGGGAGCTTGTGACCCCGAAGGCGAAGAAGGAAGCAGCCCGCGGGCCAGTGGAATCAGCCAGAGACCGTGCTGTCCCTGAGAGCGGGCAGCGGGGCCGCGAACCCGCGGTGCGGACGGCGCGCAGGCTACCGCGGAACGCAGGACGTGGTGCGTGCCTGTGGGCTTTTGCAACGTGGGCGGCGGCTGGAGGGGAGGACGGGGTGGGCACGATGCTGGGTCAGAGGCTAAATACGAACGGGAAAGGCAAGGCAGGAAGAGACATGGAAGCCGAGGAAGCTGGTGTACATAATGCCTCAAAAGATGTCTACCGGAAAGCGGAAGCTGAAGAAAGGCAGGAGTCAAAGGTACACTAAAAATTACATATAAATAGAGGTGTGTGTGCACCTTTGTGCGTGCGCCTGCGTGTGTGCGCCTCTGTATGTGTGTGAACCTGTGTGTCTCCGTGTGCACCTGTGTGTGCATGTGTTTGTACCTTGTGTGCGCATGCGCCTGCGTATGCGCACGTGTGTGCGCGTCTGTTCGTACCTTGTGTGCGCATGCGCCTGCGTACGCGCACCTGTGTGTATGCATGTGTGTATGCATGTGTGTCTGTTCGTACCTTGCATGTGCATGCGCCTGTGTGTGCGCACCTGTGTGTGTGCGCATGTGTCTGTCCGTACCTTGTGTGCGCATGCGCCTGCGTATGCGCACCTGTGTGTGTGTGTGCGCGCGCGCGCGCCTGTTCATACCTTGTGTGCGCATGCGCCTGTGTATGCGCACCTGTGTGTGTGTGTGTGTGTGTGTGTGTGTGTGTGTGTGTGCGCGCGCGCGTGCGTACGCATGTGCGCGCATGTGCATGTGTCTGTCTGTTCGTACCTTGTGTGCGCATGCGCCTGCGTATGCGCACCTGTGTGTGTGCGCGCGTGCCCCTCAAGCAGGCGGTGACACTTTCCTGAGGGGGGCGGGGAGGAGGTAGAGCCGGAAGCAATGAAGGACGCTGTGCGCACAGAGAATTCGGCCGCGCCTCCTGCCGTATTCTTCACTGGTCCAGGCTTTATTCCCCTCTCGTTCTGTCTCCTACCTGGATTTTATATTTTAAGGGACCCCAAATTTGGAAATCTAAATGTATATTTTACATTTAAGTAATAACTTAAGTGACAGCGTCTAAAACTTCAACATAAAATACCATCACCTTTCACTAAGAAAACAGTAAAGCCCTTAATTTCAAAGACAGTCTATGAAATTAAAGAAAGCGAGGATTTAATCATGTTAAAAAATAAGAAAGAAAAGCCCTATTGTTGACATTCTCAGCTTCGTCTGACTTAACGATATTCAAGAAAGGCCAGCTAAATTACTGGCTATGAGAGGAGAATTTTGAACTTTCTCTGTGTCAGAAATGGTTGGATGACGCCGGGTTCACAGTTGTCTTAAAGTCTGATATGTAGATGGTTTAAAACAGGTGAAGTTCATGCACGGGACTGTTTTTCTGACGTAGTCTGAAATGACTAGAATAATGCCTTCAGACATGATTCTGAGCTGAGACCCGGCCCAGCGCAGGAGGGATGCCGGGCCCACCGCCGCTGTAAGCGGACTCCCCGCCCCCCAGTCCGGGGGGCACGCGGTGGGCCCGTGGCTCGGAGGGCAGTGACAAGCGGGGAGAGGCGACGCTGAGCCGCCGGCTCCGGAGTGTGGTGTCGGCCCCGGGAGGGGCTGAGCGCTGGGATGGCGGACGGGCTGAGCGTGGTCCTCGTTCGCGCGTCGGCTGGCGCGCACGGACGGCGCGAGCCCGCGACGAGGCCGAGCACCAGGGGGTCCAGCCGCACGCAGGTCCCACCAGCGAGGGAGGTCTCTGTTCAGAGGTTTGAGGGGAGGAGGTATGTCTGGATCTCTGTAGATGCCTTACCTTGGTAAGCGAGTTTAAACCCTTGCCGGTTCTGGGAATGGTCGCTGTAGAAGCGGATGAGCGTTTCGTGCGTTGTGCTGAGCAGGGTGGAGGGGGGGTCCGAGCCGCTGAACTGCCCGATCATAGGGCTCGTGTGGTAGGGTCCGTTTTGAATTTCGAGGTAGTCGTGATTAGCTTCGGTAGAAAAATTCAGAAGCTGAATATGTGCACCTAGGGAAAAACATGCAAAGTCAACGGAAGTCAGTATCAAAATGTGTAAGATCAGTGTTTATCAGAAGTGATGCAAACTGTATTAGTCTCCCCACACAAGATTCTCGAGGAGGCAGAGCAGCTGGGTCGTGGGGGCAGAGATCACACAGTTCCGGTTACAAGGGACCTTAGTTCAGTGGCTCCTGTCCCTTGCCACCCACTGGCGCCGGGACTTCGCTCGAGTGACTAATGTCCCTAAAGTCAGCTTCTTTGTCAAATGTGATCACCAGCGTTGTATCACGGAGACACACGGCTACAATACTTAGAACAATGACTGGCAATCCTGACTGGCAACAGTTTTGTCCGGCTCTGTTACATTATTACAGCCATAAACACAAGGTTGTAATCCTGTGTCTAGTCATCCATGAGCTCATTTACAACTTTATCAAGAAAGAAGCCAAAATGGGTCTAAATAAAAGTGCCACAGCCTTCAAAGTGGCTTTTAAATGGACGGTCATCCCACCGCACAAGAGATTTGTTAGTTTAGCCAGTGATTGTTTCAACTGTGCTATGCACGCAAAGCAAATTATGGATGTTTGTGAGAAACCCGATCCAAAAAACCTACTGTAATTTACACACTTCAATCCGATAGCCTGGCACGGTTCACACACCAAAAGACTGTCGAAATGACCAGTGTCACTGGAATCAGGTTCATCTTAGAGGATAATTGAGAGGAAGTTAGAGGAAATTCCTCTCGATAACTTAGAGGAATATCAAATTTAGAGGAAATCAAAATCAGAATCATTTAGTTATTTGTTACAACTTTGTGGCATTTTTGAAGATTTATTTGACTACTGTGACTGAAATATTTTAAGTCACTTAAATAGTTTACAGAGGACTCCAAAGGCATTCACTTTTACATAAATCCATGCAGTTAATTTAGGTTTATAAAGCCTAAACTGAGAATTGCAATTGCCATGACGGATTATTCTCCTAAGCCATGAGAAAGTCTTTACTATGTGTTATTCTTCTGCTCTTGATCAGTAAGAGGAGCTTTATTTTTACTTCTCATTACTTTTCACACTTTTATTTTTACTTTTTCACACATGTGACACATGCTTGCTAGGTTTGGAAAACTAAAGATAATGCTTACATGGGTTGCCTTCCTTAAGTGTACATGTGGAGAAAAATTAATGCAAACATATCTACTTAGGTATTGATGGGAAATACAATTATCACAAGCAGAATTCAGTGAAAAGGAACAAGAAAAGTTCAAGTAAAGCAGGAAAGAGAAACACATGCCCTCAGGACATTTAACGTCACCCCAGAAAAATGATTTTATTGCTGATGGAGAGAACTTTGGGAGGAGGCACCGAAGAGTAAGCGATCGCCCTCTCTGTTTGGGCAGAAGTGTGAGGCCAACCACCGTGCTGAGGCTCCACGTTACCAACCGACATTTTTCTCACAATTACCCAGCAAAGTCCTTATGAGTATCATATTTGACAGGTGAGCAAGCGAAGGCTCCGGGGTGTTCGGCGTTATGTCCGGTGCAGCACCGGACAAGCAGACTTAGATTTACACCCGAGTCTGGCTGACAAAGCACTCACTTTCCTGGTTTAGCAAACATACTGGACAAGAGCTAACAATCTCAGGATGCCGTAAATATTCCAGCTCTTATTGGAGAAGATTGTTTGTATTAAATTTGTTCAACTTTGACTGTGAGGGGGAGGAAGGAAAGAACAGAATGTGGGAAACCTTAGGGGGTGCCCAGCTGGCTCAGCTGGAAGAGTGTGCAACTCTTGATCTCAGAGTCATGAGTTCAAGCTCTGCCTTGGGTGTAGAGATGACTGAAAAAAAATAAATAAACTTAAAAAATAATAAAAGAACGTGGGAAACTTCAGGAAGGGTTCAAGGAAGCAAGAAGCGGGAGAAAAACCTGGTCTGAGGGAAAAATCGTTAACCAGTCAATCAAAACTTAGAATCATTTTAGAATGAGTAATAAAATTCATGTGACACAGTCTGAATCTATAAACCAGCAGCACATGAGCCATCAGGGAAGAGCGATCCTGGTCTTCCTTTGTCTTGGCCACACCAATGTTACATATGTTATAGGAGTATGCAGCAATGCTATCAATTTAAAACATTTCTGTAAATACTTAAAAATGTCAAGTAATTCTCTTTGTTGAAGAACCATCAATGAAGTATTCATTTCTTTTCTAAATTTCAGCAAATATGTTGGTCAAAAGAAATTTGGAAGCAGAAGAAAAGAAAGGAGGATTGAGAGATTGAAAGAGAGAGAAGAGGGAGGGAAGGAGAGGAGGGAAGGACAGGACTGGAGGAAGGAGGAGGGGAGGGGAGAGGAGGGGAGGGGGAGGAGAGGAAGAGGAGGAGGGGAGGAGGAGGAGGCATTATACTTCATGTGCCTACTCTATCATCATCCATCTAATTTAATTTGCCTTGAAAAGAGCTGCATGGCTGAATTGATTTTTAATAACTTTCTGTTCTTAAAGTTATTCTGCAAAAGCTTTATTTAAATTTCTAAGCTTTATTTAAATTTCTAAGAGGGGAGAGGAGGAGGGGGAGGAGGGGAGGGAGAGGAGGGGAGGGGAGATGGGGAAGGAGGGAGGAGGGAAACGGGGATGAGGGAGGAGGGAGGGGGGAGGAGGAGAGGAAGGGAGGAAGTACTAGTGGATCTCTGGGTTCTGAAGGTCCCCTCCACACTCTGTGGCAGCTGAGCTACTGGACCACCTAGTAAGCTGCACATCAGTACTGGATTAATTCCCATACCCATTGTTGAATTAGAGACACAATTTCCTTTTGTAGCATGGCCCACAGATCTGATAAAAGAGTTTTGTTACTAATAGGTTTTTTTTTTAAGATTTTTTTATTTTTATTTATTTGACAGACACAGCGAGAGAGAGGGAATGCAAGCAGGGGGAGTGGGAGAGGGAGAAGCAGGCTTCCCGCTGAGCGGGGAGCCCGATGCGGGGCTCGATGCGGGGCTCGATCCCTGGGACCATGACCTGAGCCGAAGGCAGACGCTTAACGACTGAGCCACCCAGGCGCCCCACTAATAACCTATTCTTTTATTGAGTGAGTCTGTGACTAGGTCAGGGCCGCTGAGCCCTGTGGTCTAGAGTTTCAGGGACACCCATCACATTTGTCACCATGAGGCCGAACACAGAGGGTGACACAGAAACAACCACAAACAACCACTGAATTACTGACATTTCTATCCATGTCCCAAAGTGCCGGAGACCATGGAGAATTAGGGCAAGATCAGACACTTGCAAAACACACTCATGATTTGGGTATCAAATCAAATAGCAGAGAAATGGCTTAAAATCAGCTCATTTCAGATGTATACACACAGCCTCGGATGTGTTTGTCCAGAGATACATTTTGAAATTCATGGGATGACACAGTCAGGAAGAAATGGAAGGCAGCAGGCAGATCAAGGGCTGAACAGTTAAAGATGGCCAATATCTCATGCTTTATGATTAAACTTGACATGGAAACAGAATTATGGCAATTATGATTTTAGGAGAAAAATTAGCATTTTAAGCATGATAAAGTACCCAGCCACATATCAAACCTCCTAATACACATCAGGAAATGGAACAGAATAGAGCCCAGTGCTAATCTGGTTTAAAATGGAATTATTCAGCTATCTGAATTTCAGTGACTTGTGTCCAGTTTGACATCATGAAGCCAAAATGAAGGGATTGATATAAGCATAACTTAGCTATCCTTTTATTATCTCACAAAATGCTGAAAAAAATGTGTTATTACAAGAAAATCAATCTGCACTTCCATTTGGTGGAATTTACACAGCACATTATCATTGTGCTCATCTGATTATCGTTCACACTGAAAATTAAGTGTCAGTAAAAGTCAACTGTACAAAGCATTTTTGACATTGGATTTGACGAAACTTTAAATAGTAATGTGACCATGACTTCTGAGTTAAACCCTCGTTTTTTAGTTGATAGACCCTGTGAATATAAGTGCTCTATTCAGCATCTTCTGTGCATAATGAACCCCTGGCAAAGGAGTTCACAGTTTTAGAACTGAGTGAATATTCTGAAGCATTCTTTATAGCTTCCC
The DNA here is from genome assembly GCF_054177405.1 of Leptonychotes weddellii. NCBI lineage: Eukaryota > Metazoa > Chordata > Mammalia > Carnivora > Phocidae > Leptonychotes > Leptonychotes weddellii. Next base: position 1,958,845 of record NC_138370.1, read on the forward strand.
TACATATATCCTAGATGGCCAAAGACATAGTCATTTTGGACAGCATGGCATGCAAAGTTGGTGCAGTGGTTTTTAAATCTGAAAAGCAATGATAAAGCAAAAACAAACAAACAAAAAATGGTTGCATTTCTGCTGACTGTGACTAGAAAATTCGAGAAAATATAGACAGACATTCTGTGTTGATTAGGCTTGTGCCAAAGCAACACAAAACAGCAACCCAAATCTGTGAAAAGGAAAGAAAATGGTATAAAAACCATCAGAGAATTTGGTATAGGAACTAAAGGCAGCAAACAGCCAAATAACACCTGCTCTGTATCAGGCATTGACATTATTTCAGAACAGCCCTATGAGAATTATGCTTTATGATATTTAATTAATTATTTAATCTATTTATTTATTTATTATTTTTAAAGATTTTATTTATTTATTAGAGACAGAGCACACGTGAGAGAGAGAGAGACAGCAGGAGCAAGGGTAGAGGGAGAGGGAGAAGCAGATTCCCCGCTGAACGGGGAGCTGGACATGGGGCTCGATGCCAGGACCCTGGGATCATAACCTGAGCTAAAAGCAGATGCTTCACCAACTGAGCCACCCAGGCACCCCAGTGATATTTAATTTAAAGATAAGGAAATGAGGTTCAAAAACATTGTGATAACTTGTGCAAATTCATCGCACCAGTGACCGATAGTGCTAAGTCTTCTACTCAGCTCAGAGCCCCCAGACATGAGCACTCAGGACACCTGCTGTCCAGCCTTCTGCTCCAAACCCCTCCATCACTTGGAAAGCCTAGTTCTCTCCCTGAGACGGGATGCAAGAAATAGTTGTCACTGGAACGAGTAATTAGCAATGCGAGACAAAGGTAGTTTCCACATATTGCCAAAGCCACTATTCATTTAGCCTGTTTAATTAAACTATTGACTAATCAAATTATTTGACTAAGCCGGTAGCTGCTTAACTAATGGTTCAGATAATCTATCAGGCAGTCCCATGCAATCCAGTTTGAAAGATTCAAAACACCCCGATAAAATCCTCCATGAAAGAAAGACCTCAAAAAAGGCAATGATGCCATGTTCATAAGTGTATTATTCAGGAAGCTGGAGGAACCGAAGTCATCTGTGTTTACCAGCACAATAGTCACTAATGCCCCGAGCAACCAAAAACTACAACTGAAAATCAAGAACACAGGAATGCATGTGCAGATTCTCGAGGGAGCATTTGAAGAAATGAGAAAACGGTAAAAATATTGAAATGGAATTTATTTTTAAGAAAACTCTGGATCCCCTTTCCCCGTCTGGCCAGCAGTGCTGAGACAGAGCATGGAGACCAGCCACAGGAATTTCATTGCAACAACTTGACCCCCACTAATGATTCTTGGACACAGCCAAAGCTGAGAACCACTGGGCTAAGCAATCGTTTTCCTTGGTATTTAGTGTTTCAAGTTTAAGTACATATTCGAAATCATCTGATCTTCTCTTTGTGTCATATAAGCAAGTTCCCCACAGTGGCCATTTCTTGATGAACTTCCCAGAGATACTACAACATACATTATTTAAAATGGTTTCCCAAACCTCAGATACAGAAAGGGTTGTTAGGAGACCCCCCCTCCATAGATACACACCACACACACACACACACACACACACACGGGCAGGAGATCTAGGACAGGTGTGGGTGGTGAGCAGTGGTAGCAATGTGCCCAATGAGCATGTTCATTGGGAAGAGCCAGTTAACTCTATCACATTTGTTAATGTAAAATACCCATCACATAATGCCTCGAAGGAGGAAATCCCTTCCACTTTGCTTACCAAGATCATCCTAACAGCTGAAATCTTCCAGGTAAAACATCTGCTGTGACATCTGTAGAATCATATCTTCCCAATCTCCCTACCTATCCCACTGGGAAAACAGAAGCCCTGTCCTGGGTAGTGATTACAGGAGATATTCCAGAATCACCCTAAGGTTTGGGGCTAATAGGATATAATATGGGAGATGGGGGGGGATTATCATTAAAGGTGATAATAGTCATCTTTGCTATTCTCCTGTTTGTTTGTTTGTTTGTTTTTTATAAGAAACCTCTGGAGTGTTTAACTTAAACTTGTAGGTTCCTGTGTTTCAAGCCCAAACTTACTTTCTCAGAATTTCCTGGGGAGCAATCTGATGTTTGCCTATGACTTGGGTGAGCCTGGGATGAACCTACGGCCAAGATAAGGTTGAGGGAAAGGGAAGCCGCAGGGAGAACTATAGTGCTGGAGGTACAGAGAGGGAATGAAATAGAAGAATCCACTGCAGAATAGACTGAGTAAAGGAGAAGAAGAAAAGCTATGAATTTGAATTCGAATGGAGTCTGTGACACCTTCAGATGCCCCAGATGAAAATACATCACATGCGGCTGAAAATGGGGGGCTCATATGTGTGCATCTGAGAGCAAAACGAGAGGTGGTGTTTCGAGCCATGTTATTACAAGGGAGAAGAGGCAGACATAAAAGAAGGAAAAAAAAAAGAAGACCAGGAATAGATAAAATTAATTTACTTAAGAGTTTCAAAAATCTCCTATGGGGTTGAAAGCTAGGCTGTAAAGTTTTCTCAACATCAGCAAAATGCTCTGTAATTTTTTTAAACCTCAGAAAGCTTTTTTAGCAGGTATGGAAAAATCCCAAATATTCACCATGTCGAGGAACCTACCACCACTTACATGCCTTCTCCCTAAATTTGTAACTTGATGTTTAGAAGGATATTTATAGATTATAAAATTTATCACAGGCAAACCTGCTGAATTACACTGAATCTGTAATATTACAGTTGGTTCCTGAACAACACGGGCTTGAACAGTATGGGTCCATCTGTATGCAGATTTTTTACTGTACAGAACTGTAAGTGTATTTTCTCTTCCTTAAGATTTTCTTGTTAACATTTTCTTTTCTCTAGCTCAGTTTATTATAAGAATACAGTATATAATAAAAATATAACATACAACACACGTGTTCATCAACTGTTCATGTTATTGATAAGGCTTCTGGTCAACAGTAGACTATTATTAATTAAGTTTTTGTGGGATCAAAAGTCATGCTTGGATCTTTGACTATGCAGGGGTCAGCACCCCAAGCCCCAGGTTGTTCATGGGTCAACTGTATTTTGAAGCATAACTACATCTTTTCTAAAAAACTAGAGACAGTGATACTATTTTGTATGTATTTAGGATTTAAGACATAAAGTTTTTTTGCCTTTTCTTCAAGATGCTTTCAAAACCCAGTACTATGTAATATAAAATATTTAAAGGCTTAAATTATTTTAATTATAACATTTCATAAATCTTTTTTTGTTGAAATGCCAAAATTTTGGCATTTCTTCAAATAAATATTTTGAGTTCATAGATCATGACCATAACACAACTTGACTGATTTTTCCCCCTGAATTATTATCTTTCATATTGGCTTATTCGTGAGCAACATAAGGAGAAATGCCAGACAATAACCTTCTCAATCATAGAATGGTCAAGTTGGAAAAACAAGCTAATGAAATATTTATATCCATTCATGAATAATATATTTCCCATGAGATTTGAAAGGAAAGTGGGAAATACTTGGAATGATAATAAAAAAAAACAGCTGACTTCTTTGTTTTCTGTTATTGCTGTTTACACTGCCAGGCCCTGTGCTGAACTCCTCCTGAATCGTTTTAGTTAGTCCTCACCATAACCCTATGTGGCTCTTTTGGTTTTTAAGATGAGAAAAGCACATTTCCCATTTCAGTAGACCATACCCTATCAGAGTCAGCGCTGGAGTGGGCCTGCATTTCTCTGAATCTCTGCTTTTAACTACCGTGGTCATTTGTCTAATAAGCCTGTGACCCTCAAGGGCCATAAGATGCTGTTGGAAAATGGTGGGTCACATGCATGTCCGATCCAACCCACTGCCTGACTCAACCATTGAATCAACCACACCCATATCTTCAGATCCCCATGAAAGTGAAACAGACCGCTGACAATAGCTGAGCTAATGTTGGTTCAATACAGGGCAGAACTACTTCCCCGATGCTCAGAGAGTTGATGATCGAAAAAACAAAACTGCACTAAAAAACCTGGAAGAAGTAGAGAGCCTCTGTAATCTTTTTGTGCTCTCTCCTGTTCCTGTTCCCAATTGCCCTCTGGCTGGCCCCTTAAAGACCCTAATGGGACCTCCCATGAGGTCTCCCCAGTGGGGGTGCCCTTCCACACTCCCCTGTTGCCCTGGTGTAACACTTGGTGTCTGTGCACAGCATGTCCATGCTTGCACATCTGACCAACGCCCACCAGGCCCTCCTGCCCACGATTCCTCTTGGTTGCTCTCTGCTGAGCAAGTGGCCCCTTCCTCTCCATTCTGCACTCCTCCTAATGCTGCTACTGTGGGCACAAGGCAAAGCTTTGAAAACCTAATAAGCAATATGATCTAGGGCAGTGATTTCCACTTGGGCTTAAGTTCATCCATCATTCAACTAACATTTCACTTAGTAGTTAAGTTCTCAATCACCATATCCTAGGACACTCAGTGAGGACCTACTTTGGTACACCTACCTGTCGTGTGCTTTGGAGAATATCACAAAACCCAAATTAATGAACTCAAATATGAAAGAAATCATGACGCAGACAAGGAAAGGCATGATAGGGAATCAAAATTTCACAAAGACCATGAATTTCTGGAAAAGGCCATAATGAGATTTTAGTGTCCATAACAATTTAAATTATGAATTATTTAATGTAGATAACCTGAAAGTCCCTAACTAAATATTATAAAAAGGCATTTTCATGAACCTAAATCAATGCAATATATAATTACAAAAATTTATAGAACAGTCCTAAAATGTGTCATAATCTGAAAAAGCCTTAAAAATCATTCCAAAGAAACAACAACCATTATTACATTCCAGAAATCGATTATAAAATGTGGTATTATAAATAGATGGATAATTGAATTAGGGATGCTACATTTTATACTTCATGTGCCTACTCTATCATCATCCATCTAATTTAATTTGCCTTGAAAAGAGCTGCATGGCTGAATTGATTTTTAATAACTTTCTGTTCTTAAAGTTATTCTACCAAAGCTTTATTTAAATTTCTAAGCCACTTTCGATTAAAGACACTTATGTCAACAGAAGAAGACACATTTTTTATTCAGTGGAAATCTTTCCAAGATAGAAATTAAAAAGTTGAATTTTTAGGAATTAAAAAAAAAAACTTTCACTTACCATAGCCGATGGGCAACTCGATCTTCCAGGTGCAGTCTAGGTTGTTGGGGTAAGCGCCTGGAAACCCTGGGCTCAAGATCACGCCCCCCATGCTGCTCAGCGTCCCTCCGCAGGTTGCTGTGAAGTGGACAAGCGTGCTTAGTGCTGGGGGCCATTGCTTTCTAGCAAGGGGATTTACTTCCTGCTGCTGTAATTGATGCAATGACTAGTTATATACATGATGCAATGACTAGTTATATTTATGGGTCTGGTTCTCCCTCTCCCAGGTCAACTACTTAAGAACAGACTGTTTTCAAAATATATCTACTTCTGGTGCACAGAGACTCAGGAAATGTTCGTCAGTTTAATGCATATTCATCAGGCACCCCCATGACTTTCAGGTTATGGGTGGCTATTTATTGAGTGGTAGTATTAGCTACTATTTAAATTCATTGGTAACCATGTGCTACCTACCAGACTGAGTAAACACACAGCATGACTTAATTCTCATAAAACCCTAAAAATGGAGTTGGTGTTATTGTTACCCATTTTACAGATTAGGAAACCAAGCCTGAAGAGATGAAGCAGTTTGCCTAAACAACACAACTAGAATATTATACCAGCTCCATCTGGCTCCAGGACCGACCTTTTAAGCAGGGTATGTTACCTTTGGAATTCTGTTCTGTTTTGGAGTGCAGCTCACCAAAACCACCTTCTCCCTGGGGAAACCTTACACTCATTGTCATGACCAGGCATGAACTGAGCTTCCTGGCCTGACCTGGGTTACTCATATTTTATGCCTACTGTAGCTGAAGTTTGACTCTAAAGAAACAACTGATTTTATAACACACTTGTCAAATAATCTATGTTGAAGCAGATGAAATTCTGACCCTTGACCATTTGTGACCTATTAAAATGGCAATTTCTTATATTTCAAAGTAATAATGCAAATGGTGTCACATCTTTGCAGGAAGTCACATTAAAAGGCTTTATTGCTATTCTAACAATGTTCTTATTAGGCAAACTAGGTATTGGCAGGAACCTCTTTCAGAGATCTCTGAATCTCCACTCAGGGCCTATAGTGCAGTCTTCTTCTTTTTTTTTTTTTTTTCTTTTTAACCACCAATGTAGGAACACTTTATCTGTTGAGGATACGTTTGATATGGGGAAAAATCTAAATAGTCTTAAAAAATCAAGTCTGGTGAACATCATAATGGCCCAAGCTAGGGAATCCTACTCTGGGTTTTGACACTGTACAAGTTATTAAAGATGTAGGTTTAAAAAAAATAAAAATGTAGTTTTGTGGGATGAGTGAATAATGCCAGCAAAACCCTGAATGTCACTATTGTTGTCAGTCAGAGTATGACCTCTCGAGGTGCCCTTTTTGTGGGAACACCAAGTATGTGGAGACACAGGCTCCGGGATGCACTTTATCCATGAGTCTGCCCATTCTGGTGAAGGCAGGCTGGTGGATCTGAGTGGCATCCCTAAATATATTTAGCAGTAATATCCCTCCCCTCAGGTCTCTCACCCTGCGATGATAGTAAACATGTCTGTCCAACCACAGGACAGACGGACATGAAAATGACAAATCAGTGGCAGCAACACCAAGACACATGCGAAGTAAAGGTGACATTTTTAAAGAGGCCCTTTTGATTTTGAACATGATTTTCATGAAAAAGAAGAGGGAGAGATTGGGAATTATAAACTATAAGCATCCATGTACATCTCCAATTAAGGACTGGGATCATGTTGCAGGAACATCTGGCTCAGTGGCTGGATGATGGAAGTCACCAATAGCAACATCTCGGTTCACGTGGGCCACCTCTGGGTGTTGTGAAGACAGAAATGAAGGCTTAGACAGTGTCGTGAAGATAGATGGGAGTGCCTGGGCATTGGCTAGATCTCCTCTCACACAGATTCCTCTCACACCTAATTCCTCCAGTACTTAGTTATCACGAAATGTAATCCTACTTTATCTAAAATGTACAAAAATCACTGGGTGGGTGTAACAGCAGAGCTCCCAAAGGATGTGCATCCATCTTTTTTTCCTTTGTGATATTTAAAAAAACTCCACCAATGGACTTGTCTTACCGTATATTTGTTCAATGCTACAGTCAAGTTTCAGCCTTCTTCCCAAGGCCTTCCTGTCTACCACCATTTGGTAAACTGACCTCCTGCTTCCAGCTGGAGAAACTCCCTCCATCCCAGACCCTTTCTTATAGGGAGGTAGCCTATGTAGAGAGTTAATGGCAAATATGGTGTCTCCAAAGGACAGAGTGTTGATTACTATCAAAGAGCTGGGGATCTTACATCTTACTGAATTTATTTTTCTTATTTTGTGCAAATTCCTGATTTTTTGGTGATGATAAGTGGAATTTTTACTCCAGGGCACAGGGCATGCCCCACTGGAAAGACCCCATGGTGTAGGGAATGCCAGCTGGGTGGAAGGATCTGGCAAACACCTTGGACGCTCTGGGGCTTGTTGTGATGTTTGAAATGGTTAAGATTGGTTAAGCTCTGAGAATGGTGCTTGACACTGTGTAATCTGTAGAGAAGTGTTTGGATATAAATTGTCTTCATTAGGATTTGAAATTTCTAAGAGCTAATAAGTAAAATATTATCTCTCTACAGATTTCTAGTCTTAAAAAAATCCCCCAGTTTATATTAATTTGAAGCTAACAGCTAAAAAAAAAGAAAAAGAAAGCAAAAACAAAACAAAATAAAACAAAACAAAAAAACACCTTTCAATCTCTCAGATCAGAGTTGGAGATTTATTGTGGGCCGTTTGTGAGTTTTCCAGTGAAAAACCTTTCTCTACAGCTTGTAAAAAGTTAGGAGTGAGCAGGTGTTACGGAAGTTGATGTATCTTCGACATTTGCTAATATATGAGGCAAGCTAACTAAAAGATAAAAATCAATGATATTTGGCTAATATAGGTTAATTATTTGAATAAAACATGTCCTCCCCTAATACAGAGTACCAGCAATGACACACTGTTTGATTGAATACCTGTTGTGAGCTAATTTCATTTCAAAGTTAAAATTTTTCAACTCCCAAGTTTCAGGGAAGGTTCTTCACCAAAAAACAAACAGGAAGATGGATGCTCTATAAGTAAAAGGAAGGGAGGGAGGATGCAGTCCCCTGAGCTTGACACCCATTATCTCTCTGTTTCTCCCTTCCAGGTCACACCTGGGATTTCCAATCTCTGTACAAATAACTTCAAAGTTTTTGGTGACGGGGTAACCTAGACATTTAATTTTACCAAGAAATCACTTTCAGGAAAACAGATACTGGTCACCAGGGAATATTTTCACTTGTAAGCAAATACACTGTGATGAACATTACAGGGGATACTGGGACATGGACTGTCTCCTGCAGGAGAGCATCATAAAGGCTGCAGTTCTGTTTTAAAGGTTTGGCTTAGTTTTATTTTCTCCTGTATATGACTCCATCTGTTTACCGTTTAAGGTAATGAAGTTACAGATTACTAAAAACCATCTAATACCGAGGATTTGTGGGAGATGGGGGAAAATCAGGCTTTCAGAGGAATAGGTAACAGAGGGTAACTCTCTCGCTTTCCCTGGGGGGGCCTGAAGGAACCCTAAGCTCTCATGCTCCTCTACAAATGGATTCGGAACAGCGTCTGAGTAGCTTTAAGAACACTTTCCAGGCTGTATTGTGGCCTTTAAAATCACGTGCCTTTATTCAGGAAAGCTGACCACTTTCTCCTGAAACACCATGTGCAATATGAAGATGCTCAAAGATTGCGTTCTAGAGACCAGGGGGTTCCGAGTGCACCACACACAGCATCCACGTGTGGGAAGCAAGAGAGGGACTATGAACGAAGCGTCCGTGGTCACTGTCATAATGACCCATGTTGTCGTCTACTGGTCATTCTGGAATCAAAGTTACTGAGAGCCTACCACGTGTTCACAGTAGAGTGCTGAGGGATGCCCGGCTCTGTCTTTAAGGTCCTGGGTGTAGCAAGGAGACTAACCTGAGCTACATGACATCACAGCTCCAGGAGAAAAAGTAGAGTCATCCACATCATAGAAATGACTCTCTGTCATTGCTGGGGTGAGGGTCAGGCCAGTGAGGGAGGTGTCCCTCAGGTGCAAACTTTAAGAACGAGCCTGGACCCTCAAACAATATGTTGGTGCAATATTTGGAAACATCAAAAGGAATGCAAACAAAAAAAAAAAAACAAAAAACAAAAAACAAGACTGTGATGAACAAAATATCAACCTTTCACATAAAGAGAGATGTATTACTGCCTTCTCCTCTGGCCTTGGGCCCAAATTGGGGGCCAACATGGAGCTCGCGGGAGGCGGGGCATGGGGAAGGGCATAGACACTGGGGTGCAGGCTCGAGTGGTGGTTTTGGATGTTTTGGGGAAGTGAGAGCGGGAGGGCAGGTGGTACCAGAACCAAATCACCAGCAGGTCCCTGAAGCTGGGAGATGCTGTTCGGGGTGGGGCGTGGGCGTGGAGTAGACCTGTGGGGCCGTGAGATGCTGTTCTGGGTGGGCGTGGGTGCGGAGTAGACTTGTGGGGCCGTGTGCAGGTTCACAAGCTCCTCCCCCTGATAAAGTAGGAGGATCCCCAAAACTGGGGGACTGTAAGTTAGGATCCTGATGGCAGTCACTTAGAAGGGGCCGTAAAGGTGCTAGAAGCCTGTGAGAACCTAAGGCTGAGGACTTAACAGGTGAGAATCGAGACTGGGGACCATTTAGGTGGTAGGCCAGCAAGAGTGAGGAACTCTGCATTTGGTGGATGATATGGAAGCTGAGATAATATCCAGATTATACAAAAGAGGTGATGATCATGGGGGTCACCTGGGAAGGGGATTCAGGAGGTGCAACAGGGTTTGAGGAAGGCAGGAAGTGTGCATCCGGGGTAGACTGAGTTGCACATTGAGGGTAGGACCCAACGAAGTTATGTGGTCACCTGAGCTGTAAGTGAAGATTCCTGAGCCAGACAGACAGCTGATGGGTGGTGGCCAAGCTTGAGGCCCAAGTGAGGGTAAGACTGGGCAGAGTTTAAGGGGCCTTACACATCAAGGTCTTCCCATAATGGAGGTAAGCATGGAGCACTGGGTGTTACACGAAAACAGCGGAGCGTGGATCACCACATCAGAAACTAATGATGTATTGTATGGTGACTAACATAATTAAATAAATAAATAAATAAAAATAATGGAGGTAAGCGAAAACCACCTGCTCTGCCCAGGGAATCACTCCGACCACATCCTCCATGCAGTTAATTGGGCCCCGGACACCGGTTCTTCCTCTTACAATGCTGTGTTTGGAACGCTTTTCCCTACAGAGGCAGGCTGGATCCCCGTCCTAATGAGCACATCCACAGGCGGACCCCTCCCTTTCTCCTATAAAATACTGTCTCTCCAACTTTAAGTCACTTATTTGTATTTCTGAATTTCGTTTCTGGAAACTCGATTTTCCTGGGGCCCAAAGGCCTACACAGAACTGTGCTCAGACTTTCAGAGCTGCTGTGTTCCTTGCTTCTCATAATTAATCCACTGGCCTTCTGATACAAAGGTAATTGGAGTCTAGCGCCTCGAGCTATAGCAATCCTACATCTAGCCCGTGTAGCTTGGTCCTAAGATGATGAGACGGCTGAGCCAGCACCTCTCGTGGGACAAGATGCATGTTCAATTTTTGCTACACCTCTATTGCATCATGATGTGTTTATTAAGTAACAACGGTTTTGAAAGGACTTTAAAAGTGTGTCATTTGAAGCCCGGAAGAGTAGCTCCGGGAGCTGACCGCTGCGTGATTGCTAGTTCCCACGCACAGGGGCAGTGTCCGTACCAATGCAGAGCGGGGACGGGTAGTTCCAGCGACGCACAGTTCCCGGCATGCAAGAAATGTGGGACCGGCCCTGTTTAAGAGAAAAGGAAATAAAGCTCACATCACTGCAGACAGAGTTTGTAAGGACTCAGTGTGAGACTATCTGTACCTCCTTTGGTTTCCTTTTTAAATTACAAACCACAAATCGTGGAATGTAGTCCACTAATGTTTGTCAATGAATCACATCACATACTTGGAATCAAGATAGGAAGAAAAAAAAAAAAAATCCGTAACCGCTGTACTTCTTTTCACTAACACCAAAATCTTGCAGTGTCCCTTTCAATGGTCTGTTTGTGACATGATCCTTTCCTGATGCTTAACGGGATGGCTTGGGAAAGACACATCTTTGTGCTTTTTTTTCTTTTTTTTTTTTTTATCATCAGAAGTTATAGTTTTTGATCTGGGAGGCTGTAAATGATTAGGAAATACTAGGGATCGATCTGAAGGGCGGAAGGTCAGCAGTATGTGATCTGCTTCTGAGAAGGCACCTACTTCGTCACCTTCCCTGCTTAGAATTCACTAACAAATCACACACCCCTTATGGTCCTGCAAAGAACTGGGTCAGTTGCTCCTTCATCAGAGAAAAAGGAGGCTTAATATTCATTGTATTATCAGACAGGCTCACAAACTGCCAAAGAATTGTGGCCGCAATAAAATTAATCCTCATCACCCACGGTCTCTTTATCCTTTAAATATATGAAGTTTTCAACATTCAACCTTCAAAAAGATCTGTCCTATTCTGTTTTAAAAATCACACGGCAGCAAGTTAAATTCTGTGTTTTGTGCTAAAATCTCACTCTAAAAGAGAAGGTAGTAAACGGACACCTCTGTGCAGACTATTCGTTTTTACTTATTTTTTTTCTTCTGTGTGACTCGGTGGTCTCATCTGCTGTGGGTACTGATTGTGTGAGTTTCCATTTGCCACCCATAATTGGCACAGAGCCAACTGGAAACAAATCTTTAATTCATGTCAAATAATCACAGCCACACTGGGGACGCATCAGACAAGAATCTGCACTAATGCAGTTGTCAATGACAAACCAATTCCCTAAGCTCAGAAATATTTCATACACGATTCATCTGCCACAAAGCTCATTTTCTAATACTTTCTGATATGTTAAAAAGTCACTAAAGCAAAAGGAGACTGTATTTATTCTTAAAGAAGACCTTCTGTGCGTACATTTCCTGCTAACATTCATGCTCTGTGTGCACTCGTTTTCTGATCCGTTAAATTATCTTTACTAAATTTCTTCCTGAATTATGGAAAACGTAAAGTGCAAAGGCCTTTAAAGACATTTATCGATGACTACCAATAAAATAGTCATTTATTATCAATCTAGGTCATATTCTGTTATTGATTCTGGCACAAACATTTTATATTAGTTATTCCAGCTGAAATGCATCTCATGGATTGAAAATAAGATAGGACTCTATGTATTTACTAGTTTAAAATAAGAATTTCCTGTTTTCAGCTTTTCATCTTGTAAAGGACGCCGAAACAAGGCTGGGGAAGATGGAAATCCTCAAGTGCACAAAGGTGCAGGATTCCCTCTGCGTGTCATGGGATAGCTCCTCTGTACTGCATCCAGGAAGCTCCCGAGGCATGCAGGTCCATGCACATCTGTGTGTGAACTCTTCATAAATGGTATGTCATTCATGCATGCTGGGATTATGTTAACATGTTAGCAGATGTGTTGTCCATTTTTAGCAACTTAAAAAAAAAAACAAAAACAAAAAAAACCAGGATCCTTTTTCACTCCTGTGAATGCCAAACACAGTAGCTTGTGAAGTCAAAGTTTGGCCCAGTCCCTAAAGAAGACCCAATAGCTTAGTTTGCATTTGAAAACCAGAGCTAATGAGCAGCCTGGCAGGGCTCTGCAGATGTGTGTCCACAGGCCTTTATCTGCAAGCAGTTTGTTAAACAACCCATCCTAAGGAGGGTCCTTCCAGAATCCTCCTTTCTGTGTTCTTCTCTGAGGGCTGCAAAGGTGTCATTTATGAAAGGATTCTCATAGTAACTGCAAAGTGACATAATGAATGAGTAGAAAGAAGATGAACGTCCACGAGCAAAGCAAGTATTCATGTGGGAATTCGTGTTCATTTATAAAGCAAGCAAAAAAAAAAGGACATAATAATGACGTATCAGTATGTACTGTGGTGTCCCTCTACATGAAGCCCGTGGGACGTGACTCAGACTTCCTTATACTATAATGTGGTTAAGTTTTGTCTTAAAGAATCCGTTAAAGTAGCCTCCATGTGCTTGTTTAAAAACTTGCTTAGAGGCAGAACCTGTATGCAAGGTCCCTCAGTAACTCTTAAGCTTTGCAAAGGAGGGTCTGCCCATCCTTTCTAGAGTCCCAGCAATTATCACAGTGCCCACCAACATCTGCAGGTTGTGGCTGTTTTTATGAAGGCGACTTCCCACACTGATGTTAGTTTACAGCAACAGCGGTGATGGTTCCTTTGCTGTGTCCTGCACTAGGTGCTCGCCTGGGATGCCTTCCCAGCTCTTCTCTCTCCCCGCACCCTCGCCCCCCGGCTCAGCTTCCCCTCTCATCCAGGAAAGACCTGCCTCCCAGCTCCCACATCACGGGGTCGCCCAGGACAGATGCGGGTTCGTGTGTGATGTGCGTCAGGGGTACTCGATCAGCGCTCAGCGGTTGCTGGCAAGTCTGTGACTTGTCTCCGCTCTGCAGTGTTTCCTACAACACACTGCGGATCACAGACTACACGCAGTGGTGTCTTTTCCCCGCTGTACCTTTGCGACTCTTTTCTGATGCTTCCTCAAGCTCATTTGTTTAAGTCAGTTAAAGAATAGAACTAATATATTTTTCCTTAAAATATGATCAGCTTCAATGTGGTAATAAGCAGACAGCCAAAAGTACTCTATTACCTGAAATAACCGAAGAGGAGACACATCATTAGGCTTAACTTTTTCTGCTTGACTTTGTAATATGCATGTGTAGACTATTAATAGTCATTGTTGGCAGGGAGAATCCTATAAGAATTATGCTAGGTGACAGAAACTATTTTGCGAGTAAGCTTATTTATGATTAGACCAGAAAAAATAACAGAATATAATGAATGTTGGCACATATTAGGTTATAAAAGTTCATGAAAACTTTTATATAAAATTATAAAAAATGATAACGACTCCTCAATATTTCCTGGAAATCATTGAAACCTATTATTTGAGCACCACAGTACCTGGCAAGAATATGTACAGAATGATGATTTGCCCAAATGACCATGAGAACAGTGTGCACAGGGGTTGTTGGGGTGATGCTTTGAAAGAGACTTGTGTCAATACTTTGTCCCTTAGAAATTTTATCTGCATACTTATGGGGAGAACATACATTTTGAAATAAAATAATTACGAAAACAAGATGCTCAACTTTGAAAGAGAGCATCCTCGTTAGAAGCTATTTCCACATTATAGTTAAGATTACCAGCATGCATGGCTTAATGTGACTACTTTGATTTACAACCAGAGTGAGAGAAACTAAATTAGTTCTCCAGGTACAAATCTCGGGCATCGGCTTCACCAAGCTGGCCAAGGACTCCTATGTTTAACCCTCTTTATTCCCAAATCTCAAAAGGAAGATACCTGCAAGGTGTACCCGGGTTCACACTGAAAGGAGAGGACATCGTTCACCATATACCGATCTCCTATTTTGATGCCGTTGCTGGGAAGGGCTGGTTCTTGGCATGCGGAGAGACCCACAGCTGCAGAAATGCAGGGACAAATGCTTAGGAAGTATGCAATATAAACAACATGCTTATTTTTGGAATAACAAAATAGCTTTTTCCCCCTATGGCTCTCTTCCTGAGGAAATGAACAGAGACCTTAATTCTTTCTCTTGTTAGTTTACCAAGAAGACTTCAGGTAACTTTAAATCAGCTGTTAGCTAATTCTTAAATACATTTCATATTCAGCATGCAGTGAATCAAGCTTTTCCTTAAATAATACAATTTGCTGCTTCCATGTTTACTATTATACACTCCAATTCCAACACATGCACATTTTAAAAGGTCCTTTAAAATTATGTTTCTTATTATATGCAAAACCCATGACAATGCTCTCTTGCTTTCTTGTTTTTCAAGCATAGTTAGCAATCTTTATGAAAAATTTTAAGTGTGAATCTGGGAATCCTATCCTTCCAGAAAAACATAATATGAAAACAAATATTTTATATTCTCTCTCTCATTTAAAGACAACAAAATTCTCATGAACAGTGTGTTCTCAGATAAACAGGACCAATATTTACAGATCTTAAAACTAAAATCAGACACTTTTCTAGATGGAATTGCCTTTAGTTAGGGCACTGACAATTTTTTTAATGCATCACATAATACTGGCATTCAGCCTAAAATATAGAAAAACTAATTCTAAGTATTTATCACTGATACCTCTCTCTATAAGCCCCATAGCACAGATAGACAAAATATGCAGGTCTGGTATTTTATAGAATAAAAAATGCATCTGAAATGATGCTAAAGATGTAGGGATTGCAAATAATCCTTTTCATCAGTGTGGTACGTCTGCTCTCATCCCAGGTTACACAGGACGGATGGGTTTTCCAGGGTGACAGATGGGGAAGGACATTACAGCAGCCCAGATTAAAGTTCTTCATGTGACCTTGGACTTCTACTCCGGCTCTTGGTCACCACACTAATAGGAATGAATTGGTCAGATTAGTTAACTGATTGGGACTGGGGGCTCTGAGTAAGATGGCTGGGATGGGGAAGGTGGGTCATCTTTAATCAATCCAGAGGCAAAAACTGGTGGGAAATGGAAGAACAGGTCTATGCAGGGCAGCCAGCTGCACGGTTGTGGGTCCCAGAGCAGGATGAGGATGCGCGCTGCTCACCTTGCACACGGGACCGCATCCACGCGTGTGGGCGCTGTGTCCAGCACATCGCCTCTGCGCATGTGCACACCCCCCGCCCCAGTCTTCACTTACACAAAGATAAAATTACCAAGAGCCGCAAGATGGGCTGCAGCAAGCCCAATAGGCTTCTGCAAGCAGGAGTCAATGTAACTCCACGTGGTGCCCACCCACACGCCCAGCAGGCTGGATCCAGATTACAGAGCTTGAGCAGGCCGCTCCTGGGGAAACCAGACATGCTGATGACCATATATCATTATACTAGATGCATGATATTGCTCTAAGTCTTCCAAGAGCCAATAACCACGACTCCTTGTATCTGATATTAAAGAAAGGACAAGGGAAGTCAAATTAACAAATTAACAGGTCAAGTTTTCCAGGTATAGGCATGTACATAATAAACCCATCTCTCGGTGCCTAAGTGAATGGTCCATTGGCCTGCACTGAATTGCTCCATTTCCTTGCTTTTCAAAGTCTGGTATGAGAGCTTGACAAACACACACTTTTGGCTCTAGCTCAGAACTGTTGAACCAGAACGGTCCTGTTAACACCATCCTAACAATTCTTATGCATTAAAGTTTGAGAATCACCAGTTTGACTCACTTTCCCCCCAAAGCTGAAATGAAGCAAAGAGAGAAACGTGTCTTTATTTTTTTCATCAACGGTGTGATTGTTCATTTGAGAACACCATGCCACAGAGTTTGCATCAGAATGGACACCACTGGTACATAAACTAGCTGGATAATTTCAAGCTTTGGAACACATTGATTTTATCTGGGATGAGCAGGTATGAGGTGCTATCATGGAGTTTTTCTACTGGAATTGTTTCTTCCCTAAATGGCTATATATTAAAAAGTATAAAACACCATATGCATTAAGTGGGGCAATGTTTTTTTATTCCCAGCACAAAATTTCAAGATAATTGGGGCTTTATATTTATATATGATAAAATTGCTAAATATGGAAAAATATAATCACTTAGGCCTTTATCTTGTTTTGTTGGTATAAATCTAATTTATCTCTTTCTTAACTCTAGAATGTACATTGTATTTAAATTTTACCCTTTCTCCTATCACAGCAGAGCAAGATCACCTACCACTTGTCACTATTTTTTTTTATTTGACCCTGGAAAAAAGTACTTAAAATGCCTTCGTATAAATTTAATTACAACTTGAAATACTAAAAAGCTAATTTTTGGTGATATTACATCATCATTTTGATATACTTCAAGTGCACAGAGAGACCAGAGAATATCAATAACCCAAAAATGTTCAAAATAAACTGATAACATATTTTGAAATTAAAAAAAAAATGTAACAAGTAATTCAAAATTAAATTCTAGTTATGAAATACCCATCCCTTTACATATAAGATACAACACGCTTTTACCTACTATATTTATTTATTACATGGTGATTGATATATATGTATTATATGTTAACTTATTTTCATTTTCTCCTTCCTTAAATTCTATGTGTAAATCCTATTCATCCTCTGAATAAAAACCAAAAACTTGCATTTATCTGTACCTGTGGGAATTGTAATACATTTTCTGAATAAATTAAAAGCATACATAAAGTCATTTTAATCAGTGTTTGATCTGATGACCCAGGAAGCCGTTATATGGTGACCCAGATATTTGATCTGTAGACAGAAACATCCCCCTGTCACTTCTCAGTGTCACGAGGTATCCAGTATACGGTAGAAGCTAACACCACCAAGTTTTTTGATGTCTCTAGGGACATTTCCTAGTAACAGCATCTACATATATTTACATAGAGATAGGTAAATAAGTGATTGATATGATCATCCACAAATATTTATTGAACTACCCTGGACCAGAGTCCCAGTATGTTCCATGCATCACGTTTCTCTCCTAACAATGAATGTCTCCAGCAACACTGAGTCAAGTCGCAGTGAAAACAACGAATTTATGTCATGAGTGGAAGATTTTTATTTTTAGGTTTAGAAAACCATCACCCTAGCAGAGGGGAGAGTTGAAGGTGTGGCAGATTCAGATCTCCAAACCAGCTGGGTTTAAGCACAGCCCCAGACAGAAGTGTTCAACACAGCGGTGAAGCACCATCTCCCATGATCTACAGGATCCCGGTAAAACCCTTTAGAGAAAAAGCAACCGAGTGCATTATGGACCCAAACAGGAAAACCAGGAAGGAGGCGGGGCAGCCCCAGAAATGCTGGTTAACAATGTAAGGCAAGTCTTTTAACTTAGAAGACAGAACAATGAACTTTCTAACCGCTAGTTGGCAGGAGGAGGTTTACTGACGAATTTTTGGTACAGAAAGAGGGCAGACTACTTGCATTTAATCATTAGGCTAATCAAAGTGTGAAATAAAGAAGATAGGAGAAGAAATAGGCAGGGAAATAAATATGAGCAGGAAGGGAAGTCAGTTTAAGTCCATACATGCGTCCATCACTTTTTAAAGCACCTAAAAAGAGAAGAGTTTTAGAAGAATGTTGTTGAAGCAAACCTGATTTTTAATGTTAACTCATGGGTGGTGGTATCCATACGTGACAGGTACAGTCGTAAAGCCAGTCAAATAAAAGATACTGATTTAGACACAAAATGAGACATGTCGGAAGACATATACAAATAAAAGAACTTCTCTAAAATCAAGTTGTGACACAAAACCATCTGGCAAGAAAATTCAAAATTAATTTTTCAAAAAGAGAGACATCTGGTATATTGTCATTTTGTAAGCAAAAGTTTCTATAGAAAGATTTCTAGTTTTTTCAAAGCATGGAATGTTTATATTCTGTACTATCAATGACAATACAGCAAATACTATAAAGCTAGGTTTCTTTAAAAGGTGGTTCATGAGCCACCTGATTCTGAACCGTGAGGTATTCCAATTAAATGTGACAATGAGAGGTTAACTGTTGAGTGTTCTAAAGATTTAGATTTATTGCTATAAAGCAATGAAAGAGGGAGAAATATTTTATGTAGCACCACATTTCACATGTAAAAATTTGGACATTTTGAAATGTGTGGATTTATAAAGTTGGGATTCGACTTAGAAGGTAGCTCAAAAAGTCTTTATTTCCCCATGCGTCTAGTCTGAGAAGGCAGAGAATATAAAACAAAGCCATTAAAAAGACAAGTGTCCTAGTTTGACCAAATCTACAGCTTAATGGCTTTACCTGCCACTGACCATCAAATGCGGAAGTTATGAACCAGATTATAACAAGTAGCCTCATCGGTTCTCTGGAAGGTATTGTAGTCATTATCCTAAATTTATTAGATAAAATTCAGAGAACCGTTTGCTCAAATCTTGAGAATAAAAATAATTTTGAAATCCATGATAAACATGCAATGTTTGTCCAATGTTGGGAGCAGGAAAAGTGAGCCTGTGTAGATACAGTTGAGACAACTTTGAGCATTTTTTGTCAACTTAGCATTGTCCTCATTTTGACTGGTGTAATGTACGATTTTCAAAGATCACAACTTAAAAAAAAAAAAAAGCATGTCATTCTAGTGGCACTGCTCAAAACAATAATCAAGATAAAAACCACAGATAGAGGAAAGCAGAGCTGAATGGTAAGACTACTAGAACTGTGTTAGCTGACAGGGCAAAGAGGTCAAAGAACATGTGCAGATACATGAGCTTTATTAAATACATAGGTAGGTCATCCCAAGCACTATAGGGATACATAGGCTATTCCTTAATTTTTGAAAAGAAAAAAAAAAATGTTGAGCCCATTTTTTTTGTAAGTAAATTAATAATAACCATCCCCTCGCATAAAATTGGTAGGTAAAAATCTTCCATTACATGCATATAAGTGTAGTGAAGCCTAAATCAGAAGTGTTACTGACAGTCTGTAAACCCATAAATCAAAACCTGCATTAAAGGTCAGACACTGTGTTGGAAAATAGGCAAATAAAGACATCACAGTTTCACTTAGGGAGATGCCATGGGAGGCTGACAATCCATGAACTAAATGTCAGATGTCATGATCACATAGGCATAAACATAACAAGTGTCACCCTGTACATTCAGACTTCCAAGTTACATTGTTTTATGAGTCAATACATCTCCATGACAACAGAATGTGTATAGGGAAACTCCATAATCACGTATCTGAATTAAAGAAAAGAAACTACTTTTTAAATCATTGTCTAAGAATTTAGCATGTATGTGGAGCTAAAAATATTTTCTCTTTTCTGTAAACTGTGGGCATGTTAAGTCCACATAATAAGTGCTTTCTTTATTCTTCCCACTTAGTACATCATAAGGAATCTTCAAAGCAAAACGGATTTGTGTGCCTAGTGTCAAGAGATGTCATAGCATAAATTTGGGGAGATAGAATATTGTACCTCTCTTAGAGATTTGAAAAGTATTATACTATAATAAAGTCACAGAGAAATCCTACAGAGATGAATCCTCTTCAACTTTATTTGAAAGATTTCTAAAATGTATTACAGGACCATTTTGGTCTGCGTACTACCCATGAACAACACAGGACAGGAGTGTCCTGCAGAACACTCTGAGAAGCACTGATCTTGTCCAGTATCCTCATTCACGGGGAGAGGGAAAGTCATCGCCCCAAGCTCACAAGACCAGGAAATATCAGGGCTACCCACTCTGCCTTCTGACTATCGGTGAATTATGTGTTCCTCCACCACACAGCAGAGCTCTGTTAAAATTTTTCCTGTTCCATCAACTTGCTCAGTTTCCCTAATTAAACTGTAGACTCCAGGAGAACCCGAACTGGTTCCTTCTCCTTCATTAGTGCTATAGGCTGGATGTTTGTGTGTCTCTCAACCCCCAAAATGTGTATGTTGGAAACTCTAATCCCCAAGGTGGTTTTTGGAGGTGAGGTCTTTGAGAGATAATTAGGTTTACACAAATTCATGAGGGTGAGAACCTCATGATGGGATCAGTGCCCTTACGAGAAGGGAAAGAGAGATCTCTCTCTCTCCAGACACATACTCCAGGAAAGGCCACGTGAGCACACACTGAGAAGGTGGCTGTTTACAAGCCAGGAAGCAGATTGTCACCAGGAACCAAATATGCTAGCACTTGGATCTTGGACTTCCCAGCTTCTAGAACAGTGAGAAATAAATGTCTGTTGTTTAAGCCACCCAGCTTGTGGTGCTTTGTTATAGCACCCAGAGCTAAGACATTTTGTACATAGCATGCATCGAGCACATGGCCTAGAATAAGCATATACACTTTTGTTGAATTGATAAATGGATAAAAGGATAATAAATTATGGCAAAATGATCACAATTACTAGTTAAAAATATCTGGCTGCTAAATAACATGTTCTCATATTTCCCATTAATAAAGAACAAATGCTATGAAATAGAACAGATTAATTGTCCCTAGTGACATATTGCTAAACATCCTCTCACTTGTAGTGAAGAGAAACATCCTGTCTTACATAGGATCTTCAGTAATGTGTGTATGGCTAAATTTTTATGCTTTTCTTCATGCGGAGAATGATCACTTAAGCTATAACTGTGCCAGGCTTCTTTGCCATAGGGATATTTATTACAAATTAAAGAATTTTTTTCCACTTAAAATTGTACTAGACACACATATAGCTCAGAAGACTTAGAACATTAAATGTAGTTGAAATTTTTAAATGTCAAACCTTACACTTGAACTTAACCTCAATTACACAGAAAGAATCTAATGGTATGTGCATTTATTTTCGTTTCCAGGGTTTCTGAATAAAAGGTCAAATATGTGTTTAAAAGGATAACAATGACAATAATTTTTTAAAGTATCTTGGATTGTTTAATTTATATATCAGATAGACTAATGGTAATACTTATCAAATAAAATATAGACATTTAATACATGTGACTATATGTACACATATGCACACTTAACACATGCTTTTATGTTCATATGTTTTTGCTTTTCATTAAATAAGCAAATATAAAATATTCGATTTAATTGAAATTCTTAATATTCAATAGGCCAAATCATCACATTAATGGACTGAATCAAGGAACTTTATTGAAAAATGTATTTTTAGTAAAATATACTGATAATTTTAATATCCTTTTCTTGGTTTGATGTTGTATAACATGATTTAGCAAACAATGTCCCTTGAGCCAAATCTGGTCATGCTTATTTCTTTCTGTACTGACTCCTTCCACTAGTCCTCAAGCTGAATATATTTTCTCTGGCCCTTTACAAAAAGATGTTGCCGATCCATGTTTAATAGTATTCTATCGTATCCCTAAGGTGTAATACTAAACACTTTCATATAGATATTTGATCATTGTAAACATACATTTGTGGTATTTATTATTATAGAGACTTGAAACATTACAGACTAATATGAACATTGTTAGATAATAAAATATCTGTACTGCCAGAAGTCTGCAAATAAACCATATTCATAAGACAAATATGAAATAATCTAATATGTTGGATCTTACTTAAGCTTTGATTAGCATGGTTTCAAAAACTCAACTCTAACCATATCTTTAAAAACGAAACAAAACAAAAAACTACAACTGTGTACAAACATTCAGGCCAAACATAAGAAATTGGTAGTACAATAATAAAGAAATATATTTTTTTAAATATTCTTTGCTCTTTGAATGATGTGAATTAATTTAACTGGTCCTTCAACTGTTTAACTCTTATTAAAAAAAAAAAACAAAACACATCAAGTCTAGGAGTGATGTCTCAAGATGGCAAAATAGGAAGCCCTAGACCTTCCTTCCCCAATGGAGATACCAACTTAACAACAATACAGACAAATTGCCCTTGGAAGAAATGTAGAAAGCAATTAAAAGGTTCCTGAATCCCAGAGAAGCAAAAGCCAACTGCACTGAAGTTGGCTGGAAAATTCATGGCCAGAGATCCTCTCCATAACATAGTAAGCATTACTGAAAAGAAAGTCCCAACTCCTGAGTTCTCCCAGTGAAGGGAAAGAGAACAGTGGAACATATATCCAATGTTCTGACTTTTTAGAGAGCTGCCCAAGGGACTGCTCTCTCTCTTGCTTGAATCTAAGGGCTGTTAGGAACAGATGCAAGGTTGGTGTCACAGAACAAAGGCAATAAATGTGGTCTGGTCCACACTGGAATCTACAGTACTGCAGACAGGAGCAAGGGGGAGCTCAACTACCAAGAGTCCACAGTAGCAGACAGATCTAAGGGGAACCTCCTGATTAGCAACCAGGAAACCTCTCCTGATGCATGTACAAGCCCTGAGAGAATACAACTTCAGAAAAGGCTTGAGCATTCTCCAGAATCTCTAGTTGGGTCAACTGGTCAAAGTCTCCCCTCTATAAAACCAGATTGCAGAGACTGGGAGAGGTGGCTGAGCTGATGCTTAAAATGCCAAAGTTGCTACAGAAGGTAAAACAACATACAAAGAAATAGGGGAAAATGGCCCAATCAAAGGGTCAAATTAAATCTTTAGAAACCTACCCTAAAGAAATGGAAATATGAATTACCAAAGAATTCAAAATAACCCTTATTAGACTGCTCAATGAATTATAGGAGAACACAGATAAATCACTCAACTCAATCAAGAAAAGGATACATGAACAAAATAAAAACATCAACAAAGAAACGATGAAGAAGGACCAAACAGAAATTTTGAACTAAAGAATGCAATAACTGAATTGACAAATCCATTAGAGAAGACCAACGTTAGACTTAAGCAGAAGAAAGAAACAGCAACCTTGAAGAAAATTGGTCATTTGAAATTATCAAGTCAGAGGAGAATAAAAGGCAGAAAAATGAATAAGGCTTAAGGGAATTACAGAAGACCACTCAGCAGAACAACACATGCATTATGGGTATCCCAGAAGGAAGAAAAAAAAAAAAGAGAGAAATGAAGGCAGAGGATCTATTTGAAGAGATAGTGGCTGAAAACTGCCCAAATCTGAGGAAAGAAATGGACATACCAATTAAAGAAGCTTAAAGAAGTCCAGCAAGGATAATTCTAAAGAAACCTACATTAAGACACATCATAATCAAACTATCACAGACAAAAATGCAAAAAGAAAACATTTTTTTCTTAAAAATAGCAAAAGAAAAGAAAACTGTAATGTTCAAAAGAAAACCTCCTATCAGACTGCCAGTGGATTTCTCATCAGAAAACTTGTAGGCTAAATGGAGTCAGATGTATATTTAAAATGCTGGAAGATAAAAAACAAATAAATAAAAACAAATGAACAAACAAAATTTCAGACTGGCAAAAAAGAATACCATATCCAGCAAAACTGCCCTTCAGAAATGAAGGAGAAATCAAGACATTTCCAGATAAACAAAAACTGAGGGAGTTCAGCACCACGAGACCTGCCCCAAAAGAACTGCAAAAGGGAGTCTTTCAAATTGAAGTGATAGTAGATAGTAGATAGTGATAGTAAACCATGTAAAATTATAAAACTCTGGTAAAAGTAAATATGTAAAAAATATAGAATCCTGCAGTATTATAAGTACATAAATCACATTTAAATCTGCTATAAAATTTTAAAAGCAAAAGCATAGAAAGTAATTACAAACTTACGTAAATGGATATGGAATATAAAAGGGTAATTTGTGTCATCAAAAAGAGGGGGAGAACAGATATAAAGGAATAGGATTTTTATATGTGATAGAAGTTGTTATCAGTTTCAAATATATTCTTATTACTTAAAGAAGTTTTATGTAATTTTCGTGGTATCCTCAAAGAAAGTATCTATATAATACACACTAAGTGAAATGAGAAATTACAGCATATCATTACAAAAATATCAACAAAACACAAAAAGTCAGCAAGAAAGGAAAAGAGGGACACAAAAGCTCTAAGACATTCAGAAAAGAAATGAATAAAATGGCAACAGCAAGCCCTTCCTCATCAGTAATTACTTTAAATGTAAATGAATTAAATATAACAATTAAAAGACATAGATTGGCAGAGTGGATTAAAAAAATATCCAATTACATGTTGTTTATAAGACACTTTTTTTTTTTTTTTTTGGTCTTCACTGTTTATTTAATACTAAACGTTGGGCTATACCGTATTAGGTTCAGCTGTATGAAATCTCCATATTCTGTCATTTTAACAACAGGAATACAAAATAATAAAAGCAATAATTTATTGACATTACTAACTCTCTATGATGTGCTAAATGCTTACCATTGATTATCTATCTCATTTAATTCTTTTTTTATTATTATGTTATGTTAATCACCATACATTACATCATTAGTCTTTTTGTTGTTTTTTTATTTTTTATTTTTTAAATTTTATTATGTTATGTTAATCCCCATACATTACATCATTAGTTTTAGATGTAGTGTTCCATGATTCATTGTTTGTGCATAACACCCAGTGCTCCATGCAGAACGTGCCCTCCTCAATACCCATCACCAGGCTAACCCATCCCCCCACCCCCCTCCCCTCTAGAACCCTCAGTTTGTTTTTCAGAGTCCATCGTCTCTCATGGTTCATCTCCCCCTCCGATTCCCCCCTCTTCATTCTTCCCCTCCTGCT